>NW_006922008.1:2410926-2414536 GCF_000298275.1 Orycteropus afer afer
TTCTGTGTGGCCACTGCAGTGAATTATTGAAGCCAGGAGAGAGGTGGTAGGTTCTTTGGGGGGAACAGTTAGAGAAAGGGCTGGGGGGAGGCAGCATGTCTGGCCTCGCAGGAATAGGCCTTGGGCTATTGATGGTGATTCTGTTTTCCTCTTGTGGGGTTCTAGGAGGTCAGAATATGTGGCCTCCTTGCCCTTTTGGCAATGCCCTTAATAACATTCCACAACTCATCTGGTCTTTAGTCTTTAGAGTTCAGTGTGTTAAATCTATTGTTGAGAAGGTCTCTAAATTCAGTTGGTATATTTTTCAGGTCATACTTTGGCTTTTGTTTTAATTTTCTTCAGCTTCAATTTGAACTTGCATATGAGCAACTGATGGTCTGTTCTACAGTCAGTCCTTGGCCTTGTTCTGACTAATGATATTGATCTTCTCCGTTGTCTTTTTCTGCAGATACATTTGGTTTCATTCCTGTGTATTTCATCTAGCCAGGTCCACATGTATAGTCACCAATTATGTTGTTGAAAAAAAGGTATTTGCAAGGAATAGGTTGTTGGTCTTGAAAAACTCTATCATGAGATCTCTGGAGTTGTTTCTATCACCAAGGCCATATTTTCTAACTACCAATCCTTCTTTGTTTCCCAGTTTTGCAGCCTAATCCCCAGTAATTATTAATGTACCTAATAACATGTTTGATCAATTTCAGACTTTAGAAATTGGTGAAAATCTTCAATTTCTTTATCTTTGGCATTACTGAGTAAATTTGAATAATAGTCATATTAACAGGCTTCTTGGTAAGCATGTGAATATTATCATATCACTGATAGTATTTTACTTCAGGATAGATGGTGAAATTTTCTTTTTGACAATAAATGGGATTCTGTTCCTCTTCCATTTGTCATTCCTGGCCTAGTAGACCATAAGATTGTCCAATTAAAAATGGCCAATACCAGTCCATTTCAGCTCACTAATGCTTAGGATATCTATTTCCAAGCATTCCATTTCTTTTTTGACAACTTCCAATTTTCCTAGATTCATACTTTGTACATTTCACATTCTGATTGTTAATGGACATTTTCAGCAGTTTCTACTCATTTTGCATTGTGTCACATTAGTAAATGAAACTCCTGAAAGGTTTATTCCATCTATATCATTAAGGCTGACTTTACTTTGAGGAGGCAGCTCTTCCCCAGTAGTATTTTGAGTGCCTTCCAGCCTGAGGGGCACATCTTCTGGTAATATATCAAACACTGTTCTGCTGCTACTCATAAGGTTTTCGCTGGCCAATTTTTTTCAGAGTAGATTGCTATGTCCTTCTTCCTCCTTCTGGAAGCTCTGCTGAAACCTGTCCACCATGGATGACCTTGTTTGTATTTGTAATAGCAGTGGCCTAACTGCCAGCATTATAGTAACTCACAAACCACCATAGTATGACAGACAGATGAGTGATCAAAATTTGATACATAAAAGGTTTGGTTGCTATGCGATGCGTACATTGCCGTTATTTCCATTGGCCATAACTGAACTATTTTGAACCAGTTCAAAGCCCTATTTCCACTCTATGAAGAGATCTTTAGTTATGGTCTCACTCTGAGGTTGAGAGAAGTTAAGTGACATGTTCAAGGAATTGAAGCTGGTAAGTGAATCTGCCGTGTCTAATTTTGGAGCCTTCCTATAGAAGCACATAAAGGCAGTGTTGATGTCTGTGGAGGCAGGGGACTTGTCTGAACAATAGCCAAGAGGTTAAACCAAATGACTTGGTGACTGAAGTTGTTGCAGTTGATGAACAGGGAGAAGTTGAGGTTTCTTTAGGGTTTGTTCCACTTTTCTCTCTCTTCCCTAGAGGAGAAGAGCAGATGGGGGTGGGGGGCACTGTGAGCTGTCTGGGACTTTTGAAGCAAAGACTGAACCAGCCTGGGATCCAGGGGTGTCCAATAAGCAAGGTAAGTACAGGCTTACTGGTGCTTACTTACTAATCTGTAGTGGGCAAGTTCAGATGCGAAACTACACATTACTACAGGTTAGTGAAAAAGCACAAGTAAACCTGTGCTTACTTTGCTTTCTGGATTCCCCATCCCTTTTAGCTACTGCCATCAAGTTAATCCTGACTCATAGTGACCCTATAGGACAGAGTAGAACTGTCCCGTAGGGTATCCAAGTCTGTAAATCTTTACAGAAACAGACTGCCTCATCTTTCTCTTGCAGAGCAGCTGGTGGGTTAGAACTGCTGACCTTTTGGTTAGCAACTGAATGCCTTGCCCACTGTGCCACCAGAGCTGCTTCCACTCCTATTAAGAAAACCAAACTCACTGCCATTGAGTCGATCCCAACTCATAGCAACCCCTCCTTGGGTTTCTGAGTTGGTATCTCTATGGAAGTAGATTGCCCCATCTTCCTTCTGAGGAGTGACTGGTGGGTTTGAACTGCCAGACTTCTGGTTAACAGTCAGATGCTTTAGGCACTATGCCACCAGAGCTCCTTCCATTCCTATTAGGGACTGTATATTTGAAAAGAGGCTATTATTCTGTAGGAAGGTGCTATGGCATTGGTAGGGAGACAGAAGCCAGCCATACCTAGAAGTACAATCTTTGAAGTGGTGGAAAAATGTGAGATTGTTCACTACAGATTAGTAAGTTAGCACAAGTAAGCCCATGCTTACCTTGCTTATTGGGTATTCTGAAACTGCTGGGATCCTGAAAGCTGGCTCTTCTGTGCACCCTATTTGTGACTTCAGACAAATCATTTTTACTTCGATAAGTCTGGTTCTTCATCTGGAAAATAGAGAAAATAAGTTCTGCTCTGCACTTAACTTCACATCAGTATTTTTCAGATAAAAGACTGAGCTAGGCATAACACCATGTCTCAATTTCTGTGGAGGAAAGCCCAAGCATGAATGACTGACACCTGCAAATTCACTCACTCATTCACTCACTCATTCCATTATGGAATCACAGGGTTTTGTAGCTACAAAGGATCTGGAAGGCCCATTCCATCAATTCCCTCAAAGCAGGAATCCCATCCAAGTAAACTTTAGTGTGAACACCCACAATAATAGCATAGCTCAAATCCTGACCTATTGAGGATGGTCTCCCATTGTTTAAAAAAGAAAAAGAAAAGAGTTGTCAATGGAGAAGGTCATGCTTCCATTTAGCTGAACAATGCCTCTCTGTACTTCCTTCTTCTGTTCTTAGGTTAATCATTTTAAACATGACTAAGAATGCTAGGACTCCCTAGGTGGTACAGAAGGTAAAACTGTCATCTGCTAATTAAAAGATTGGAGGTTTTAGTCCACTCAGAAGCACCTGTGCAGAAAGTCTTGGTGATCTACTTCCAAAAAATCAGTCATTGAAAACCCTGTGGAGCACAGTTCTGCTGTGGTTCACATGGGGTTGCCGTAAGTTAGAATTGACTCTACAGCAACTTACCAGGTAGTCCATTGAGTGCTGATGACCCAGTTAGCCGTGTACTAAGCAAGGGAGCTCTGGTAGCATAGTGGCTAAGACACTTGCCTGCTAACCAGACAGCTGGTGGTTCAAACCCACCAGCAGCCACTCCTCGGAAGGAAGGTTGGGCAATCCTACTTCTGTAGTGATACTGCCTCGGAAACCCAAGGAG
>NW_006922008.1:2419736-2420884 GCF_000298275.1 Orycteropus afer afer
TGTTTATTCTCCTTAGCTTGGTATTCCCTTTCCTCCCTCCATATTCTCTCCTCCCTTTCTTCTGGAGTTTCTCTAGTATTAAATACCCTTTCTGCTACTTTCATTAAATCCTGTAGGGTCTGCTCACCTAGTCTGTCTATCTTTTGAAGCTTTCTTCTGATATCAGGGGCTGCTTGGCTTACAAAAGATAGAATCACTGCTGCTCTATTCACATCGGCTAGCGGATCCATGGGAGTATACAGCCTAAATGTGTCCATCAACCTCTCTAGATATGCCGCAGGGCTGTCTGTTGGCTCCTGCCTGACTAAGTTTACCTTGGCCAAATTAGTCGGCTTCCTTGCTGCTGCCTGGAGACTAGCCATTAGAATCTGGCGGTACTTTTGGAGACTCTCCTTACCCTTCGGAAGTTCATAGTTCCAACTGGGACGAGATAACGGGAACCCAGCATCAATTAAATTCTGAAGTGTGGTAGGTTGTCCATTATCTCTGGGCACACGTTTCCTGGCCTCAGTCAAGATCCTTTCTTTTTCTTCAGTGGTGAACAGAACCTGCAATAGCTGCTGGCAATCATCCCAAGTGGGGTTATGAGTAAACAATATGGATTCTAACAAATTAATTAGGCTTTGGGGGTTTTCAGAAAAGGGGGCATTTTGCCCTTTCCAGTTATACAGGTCTGATGTTGAAAACGGCCAGTACTGCCAGGTTCTGCTTCCATCCTCACAGGGCGGGCCAACCGCTCTGAGAGGCAGTGCCTGGACTGCAGATGATGGAGCTTCAGCCTCCTGAGAGCCCCTCTGGCGCGGGCAGAGACCAGAGGCTGGGCCCATAATGACAGGCGGCACACTTGGAGCATTCGCTCCATTCCTTCCCAACACTTGTGGAACCTGGAGAGGGTGGGGAGGTGGCGGAGGGGCATAGGGAGGTGGACACATGCTGCTTTCTAGATCCATCAGATCGAGGTCGACCTGGGAATCAGGTAAAACTGGTGAAACAGCGGCTCGGGAGACAGGTCGTTTCAGCTTCTCCTTTTCACTGATCTCAAGTGAGGATGTTAATACCTTAACAGAGGGGTTGGGAAGAAAAGGTTTTAGCCATGGGGGCGGGTTAGTCACTATATCATGCCACACTAAAATGTAAGGAAATTGGTC
>NW_006922008.1:2421300-2440744 GCF_000298275.1 Orycteropus afer afer
GTCTGCCGTATTCCAGTTTTTCCTGATAGACTAGTGCCCTCACGAAAAAGGGCGTATCTAGTCCTGCCGGCCTTTCCTGAGACTTTCCTAATATCGCAGACCACCTTTACTCGCTTTGAATTCTCCTTCCCGGTCAGGGAACCAAATGTTGTGCCCAGGTTATGAAGGAGTAGTTCGGGGCGAGGAATTGCCAACACACGATAATGCAAAATGCAATAGGAAAGTTTATTAGCTAACTTAAGTTAGGGTACTTGCTTTCACCCCCGCCATGTGTTGAGCAAAAGACCCCGTGCTCTTACATTAAAAGATTTTTATAGAGGAACATAGGGTGGAGTAGATAATTTGGTTTTTATGATAGGAGTTTGGGAATTTGGGGCAGGTTGGAATCTCCCCGGTTTCAAAGGTGAGTGAGAGATTTTTCTGGGGCCGGGCATATCTCTTTGATATGTGCATACTCTCTGCAAAACCCCGGGAGGTGAGAGCCCTCATAGTCTTCAAGGGTGGGTGAGAGGCTTTTTGGAGCCATGCAGATTTCTGATAAAAGGCTCTGAGGTATGGGACATTTACTACAGGCATTAGGGTTCAGCATGGGACGTGTCAATCTACCTGGAGGCATTAGGGCTCAGCATGGGACGTGTCAATCTCCATACTAAAGGCTTCTGGTTAAAAGATCTTTCAGGCTCTACAATATTGCCTCAGAAACCCAAGAAGGGGTCACTATGAATCGGATCTGACACCACAGCAGCGGGGTGGGTTTATAGGGCACCTAAGAACCTCTGGTGGTGTAATGCATAAGGTATTTGACTTCTAACCAGAAGGTTGGGGGTTCAAACCCACCAGCCACTCCACAGAAGGAAGACTGGGCAATCTACTTCTGTAAAGGCTTACTGCTTTGGAAATTCAAGGGGGTCACTATGAGTTGGAATCGACTCAATGACAGTGAGTTTGGTTTTGGGTTTTTATAGGCTACCTAATTTGTAATATTTCAATGACCGTAGGAAACTAATTCAATCTGTGACCTGCAGCAAATTCCTTCAGATCTCTAAGCCTCAGTTTTCCCATCTATTAAACAGAGTCCATAATGGCACCCAACTCACAGTAATGTTATGGGGATAAAATGAGACACATCTGTAGGTAAAATGCTTATCACAGATCCAGGCAAATGTTGAGTAGTTTGTGTTAGCTGCTATTGTTAATATTTTTGTCATCTTACTTATCCTCTAGGTAATGTGGTACCTCTGATCCTCTGTAAATTTCAGGTTAGTACATATTTCTTCCTTGAGAAAGCCATTTCTTACTAGAAGAGCCAAACTAGCCATAGAGCGATTCTCTTTTGATTGTTCCAGATCTTTAGGCAGGAAGTGGTATTGACCCAAGAAATGGGCAATCAACTTGTTAGCTAAAGGAAAAAAGGAGAAAAAACATATCAGAGGGTGAATTATGGGCTTTTTTTTTCCCCAGCTCTACCAGTGACCTTGGGCAAGTCCCTTGCCTTTTCTTGCCCACTTCTTCCTCATCTGTCAAATGAGGGTGTTTGTACTGGCAATCATTGGGGCCCATCTCCTCTAGCATGTTGGTCTGACTGTAATGCCAGCCCAGGTACACCACCATAAACAGTTGTCTTATCTCTATATGAAGCAGGGAGCTCTGGTAGCATAGTGCCTAAGGCACTTAACTAGGAGCTCTGGTAGCATAGTGCCTAAGGGCACTTGACTGCTAACCAGAAGGCTAGTGGTTCAAACCCACCAGCCACTCCTCGGAAGGAAGATGGGGCAATCTACTTCCATAGTGATACTGCCTTGGAAACCCAAGGAGGGGTTGCTATGAGTTGGGGCTGACTTGAAGGCAAACAACAACTATATGAAGCATAATCATTATTCAAATGAACTCTTGTATTTATTTAGCACTTTTTACACTTCATGAAACTTCCCCATCTATTATCTCACTTGCTTCTCATCATAACCCAGTGATGATAATCAAGGCATCTGCTGAGAAACAGTTTCAATTCTTGTGGAATCCATATTTCTGGATTCCATGGAGTTGGGATGATCCACCTAGGCCCTTTCCCCACCAGGTTCTTTTGAACCTTGAGCCTTGAGGCAACTAGTTTCCTAAAGTCACCTTTAAGTCAAACAATAGCCTAAGAAATAGCTTAGTAAGGATTGCTTTGCCTTACCCATTGTGCTCTTTTGAAGAATTATCTACATGCAGTCAGTTTCAAGAAACAGAGATATCAAAGGTCAGATTAGAGCTGTGTTTTAGGGTAAGTCAGTAATTGTTTTAATGGTTCTTCATGGCAGTGCTGCATGAAGTTCCTCTTGAGAGCAAATTGTTTTATCAGTTTAGTTCCTTTTCATGGCCACACTGACAAGAAGGGGTGTAAGAATCTTTGGGAGTTCTTTTCTCTTTGGAACGTTTTCGACTCCCTAGTTGGAATTGGGGAGCTCTGGTAGTGTAGTGCCTAAGGCACTTGACTGCTAACCAGAAGACTGGCAGTTCAAATCCACCAGCAACTCCTCAGAAGGAAGGTTGGGCAATCTACTTCTGTAGTGATACCTTGGAAACCCAAGGAGGGGTTGCTATGAGTCAGGGTCCCACTGGATGGCACATAACAACAACAGTTGCAATTGGGAGCTCTGGTGGCGTAGTGCCTAAGGCATTTAACTGCTAACCAGAAGGTTGGAGATTCAAACCCACCAGACACTCCATAGAAGGAAGATGGGGCAATCTAATTCAATAAAGATTTACCACCTTGGATCAATTCGATGGCAATGAGTTGGGTTTTTTTGGGGGGGAGTTTGTTGCACTGTTACCCCAATTTTCAAATTGTATATTGAATAAACCAGTCAATTCCTATTATTGGGTTGATGCAATTTTTGTTTTAATAACTTTTATTCTTCTTTGACAGATGAGGAAACAGGTCCAGAGAGGAGGTGTGACTTATCTATGGTCCCAGAGCCACTGAGTTTCTTGACTTTCATTCTTGGGCTGATTTTTATACCTTTAAAAGACTAATTTATTTTGTAAATGGAAAGATGTTTTTCTTTTTCTAAGTGAAGCAATCTATTTAATTTCTCCTCCAACAGCAATCTTTATCCCTAATTCCTCTAAACCTTTTTCATTGTGGTTGCCAAAATTTCAGGTTGCTTGCAGTGCAAATATTAATTTGACTAATGAGACTTGAAAACTATCTGATCACATTTTCTAGTTATTACTGCAATACAGAAATTAAAGAAATATACCAAGGATGCAATAATAATGCAGTATCAGATATTTCCTTCTGGAGGCAATCTTGACAATGGCTGAGACCTCTGGGTAGGTGGGAAGGTTAGATCGGTATCACCTGGCCTGGTTAAAATATTTCTGTCCTAGGAGTTCTGGTAGTGTAGTGCCTAAGGCACTTGACTGCTAACCAGAAGGCTGGCAGTTCAAAACCACCAGCCACTCCTCAGAAGGAAGGTTGGGAAATATACTTCCATAGAGATACTGCCTCGGAAACCAAAGGAGGGGTCACCATGAGTCGGATCTGACTCCATGGCAGTGAGTTTGGTTTTGGTTTTGCTTCCATCTGACTTTACTCAAGAGCCTGACTCTCTCTGCCTGCCAGTTTGCAGGAAAGTGAAGGATCTCCTCTTACATTGCAAAGAGTGTCCTTTTTCTACTATTTCCATTTTTCCTTATACCTTGTATGGTGATGGGTTTGATCCTCTAGTGTTGCTATAACAGAAATACCACAAGTGTATGGTTTAACAAACAGGGATTTATACTCTTAAAGTTTAAGAAGCTAGAAGTCTGAGTTCAAAGTGCTGGCTCTAGGGGCTGGGTGAAGGCCCCTTAAACTTGGGCTTCAGCTCTGCCTACTGTAGCCCCTTGGAACTGGAGGCTTTTTCCTACTCATGCAGCTGCTGAAGCTGACAAACTCAAGATCAACAAGTAAAAATGGCACAGTCCCAAGATTGACATCCAGCTGCCCAACCACTCAAAACCTTGGTCCAGTCAAATTGACACAAAACTTTCTACCACATTTCCACCCCTTGTCAACTTGCTACCTGTACATATCTCTTTCATTGGGTGGCCCAAGTTTCCTAGTCCATCTGAATGGTGACCTTACCCCCTTTGCCTGGCAGACCCCATTCTTCTGCCCCTTGAGCACAACAGCCCCACCCCCTCACTTTTGGGCAACAGATCTGGCCCCATCCCACTGGCTCTCATATATGGCAGTGCTACACTCCAGTTGGTGAAGGTCTGACTCTTTGAAACCTGGGAGGCAGGGGTGGTTCCACCCTCAGAGGCCATGGTCCTACCTTTTGAGATTGAGGCAGCTCTGCTTCCTGTTTCCTTGGTCTCTCAGCTGCTACCAATTCATGTCTAAGACAACTCACTCTGTCAGGTAGCCTCCTGCCTAAAGGAACTAAACTTTCTCACTCCGTGGGCCGGCAAGCCTGTGGTTCCAGCTCATGCCAGTTTTTTCTACCAATTAATGACCAAAGCCAACTCATTCTGCCAGGAAGCCAAGCCTCCTGCCCAAAGGCATTCAGTTTTCCTGCTTCATGGGATGGTAAACCCATAGCTCTGTCTCCTGCCATTCTCTCAGCTCTGCTGTTGTCTGTCTGTGGGTCTCTCTGCCTGTCTCTTAGTGCAGGGATCTGAAGTCCAAGGATGCACTCCACTCCTGCTTCCACCTTCTAAGTATCTGTTAGGGCAACACCGCACTCTTTCGGTACCAAATTTTGTCTTGGTTCTCTAGTAAAGCAAAACATATATATGTGTTGTTAGGTGCTATCGAGTCCGCTCTGACTTATAGCAAGCTCTAGTGGCATAGTGCCTAAGGCATTTGACTGTTAACCAGAAGGCTGGCAGTTCAAGCCCACCAGCCACTCCTTGTAAGGAAGGTTGGGCGATCTACTTTTGTAGTGATACCACCTCGGAAACCCAAGGAGGGGTCGCTATGAGTCGGATCCTATTTGATAGCAGTGAGCTTGTTTTCTGGTTTTGGTATGTATAACAGAACGAAACTACCCAATCACGCATCGTTCTAACAGTCCTTGCTATACTTGAGCCCATTGTTACAGCCACTGTGTCAATCCATCTTGTTGAGGGTCTTCCCCTTTTTTGCTGACATTCCACTTTACCAAGCGTGATATCCTACTCTGGGGAATGGCCCCTTCTGACAATGTATCCAAAGTAGCTGAGACAAAATCTGGCCATTCTCACTTACAAGGAGCATTCCAGCTGTACTCCCATGGCATATTTGTTTGTCCTTCTGGCAGTCCATTGTGTTTTCAGTATTCTTCACCAGCACATCAACTCAAAGGCATCAACTCTTCTTTGGTCTTTCTTACTAGATGCTTTCACATGTCTTCCTTACGTATGCTTTCACGTGCATGTAAGGTGATTGAAAATACTATGGCTTGGGTTAGGCACACCTGACATCTTTGCTCTTCAACACTTTAAAGACATCTTTTGCAGTTTATTTGCCCATTGCAATATGATGTCTGATTTTTTTTTTTTTTTAGTTTAAATATATTACCTTTCCCTTCACCCAAATCAATACTTGTCTCTACCTATCTAGCAATGTTCCCCCCTCTCCCCTTCCATTCCTGGTAACTAACAAAGAAAGTTTCCTTCCATATATAAATCTTTTCTTGTCTTCTTACAATAGTGAACTAATGCAACATTTGTCCTGTTATTAACTTATTTCACTCAGCATAGTGTCCTCCAAGTTCATCCATATTATGTTGTGTTTTACAGATTCTACATTATTCTTTAGGGTTGCATAGTATTCCATTGTGTTTATGTACCATAGTTTGGTAACCTATCCTTCTCTCTCTTTGCTATTGTGAATACTGCTGCAGTGATCGTGGGTGTGAACATACTGTTTGTGTCACTTCTTTAGGATGTATACCAACTAACAGGAATGCTGGATCAAATGGTTATTCTTTTGCTAACTTTTAGGGAATTGCCATTCTGATTTCCACAGTGATTATATAATTTTTCACTCCCACCAGCAGTGTATGAGAGTCCCAATCTCTCAACATACTTGCCAGCATATGTTATTTTCTGTCTTGTTGAAATTTGCTATTAGTCTGGGGTGAGATGGTATCTCATTGTTGTTTTGATTTGCATCTCTCTAATAGATAATGATTGTAAGAATTTCTTCACGGGATTGCTGGCCACCTGAATATCTTCCTTGGTGAAATGTCTGTTCATGTCTTCTGACTATTTTTAAATTGGATTATTTGTCTCTTTGATATTGAGGTGTTGGAGTTTTCAACAAATTTTTAAGATAACTTCCTTGTCAGGTAGGTCATTGCCAAATATTTTTTTCCCATTCTGTAGGCTCTCTTTTTACTCTTTTGGAGAAGCATTTTGATGCACAAAAGAATTTAAATTTTAGAAGATCCCAATCATCTAGATTATCTTGTGCTGTTTGTGCATTTTGTGTTATGCTTGATAGTCTATTTATGCCATGAATTGAAGCCCCTAAGTTTGCCCCTATTCCTTCCTTGATGAACTTTATTGTACTAGGTTTCACATGTAAGTCTTTGATCCATCTGGAGTTAATTTTTATGTATGGTGTGAGATATGGATCTTGTTTCATTTTCCTGTAAATGGATATCCAGTTTTGCCAGCACCATTTGTTAAAGAGACTATCTCTTCCCTTTTTAATGGATTTCAGCCCTTAGTCAAAGATCAGCTGACCATAGATCAATGGATCTGTTTCTGGGTTCTCAGTTCTGTTCCACTGGTCTATGTATCTGCTGTTGTACCAGTACCAGCCTGTTTTGACTACTGTGTCTGTATAGTAGGTTTTGAGATCCAAGAGTGTGAGACCTCCTACTTTGTTCTTCTTCAATAGTGTTTTGCTTATCCAAGGTCTATTTCCATATAAAGTTAGTGATTGGTTTTTCCATATCCTTAAAAAATGTTGATGGAATTTGGATTGGGGTTGCATTGATGTATAGATTGCTTTGGGTAGTGTTGACATTTTTGCAATGTTCAGTCTTCCTACTCATGAGCATGATATGTTCTTCCATTTATGTAGATCTCTTATGGTTTCTTGAAGTTGTGTTTTGTAGTTTTCTTTGTATAGGTCTTTTGTATCCCTGGTAAGATTTATTCCCAAGTATCTTATTTTTTGGTAGCTATTGTAATGATATTAATTTCCTTACTTCCTTTTCAGCAATCTCTTTGCTGGTATAGAGGAATCTAACTGAGTTTTATATGTTGATCTTATATCTTCCCACTGTGCTAAATCTCTCAATTAGTTCCAGTAGTTTTCTTGCTGAGTGTCAGGTTTTCTAGGTGTAGGAAAATATCATCAGCAAATAGGGTTAGTTTGACTACTTCCTTACCGATTTGGATGCCTTTGATTTCCCTTTCTTGCCTTATTGCCCCAGCTAGAACTTCCAATACAATGTTGAATAGAAGTGGAAATAGAGGACATCCTTGTCTGGTTCCCATTTGCAAGGGGAATGGTTTGAGTCTCTCTCTGTTGGGAGTAATGTTGGCTGTTGGTTTTGTATATATATCCTTTATTAGGTTGAGGAATTTCCCTTCTAGCCTTATTTTTCTGGGAGTTTTTTACAGGAATGGTGTTGTATTTTATCAAATGCCTTTATTTTACTTATGTGATGGATTACGTTGATTGTTTTTCTAATGTTGAACCATCCTTGTATACCTGGTATGAATCCTACTTGGACATGACGTATTATTTGTTTTTGATATGTTGTTGAAGTGTGTTGGCTAGGATTTTGTTGAAGATTTTTTGCATCTATATTCATGAGGGATATTGGACTGTAGTTTTCCTTTTTAGTAATTGCCTGATTTTGGTATCAAGGTTATGCTTGGTTCATAAAATGAATTTGGTAGGATTCCATGCTTTTCTATGTTCTGGAATAGTTTGAGTAGGATTGTTGCCAGTTCTTCTTTGAAAGTTTGGTAGAATTCTCCAGTGAAACTGTCTGAGCCAGGACTTTTTTTTTTATTGGTAACTTTTTTACGACCTGTTCAATTTCTTCCTCTGTTATGGGTGTATTCAGATTTTCCACCTCAGTCTGTGTTAGTTTAGGTAGAGAGTGTGTTTCTAGAAATTTGTCCATTTCTTCTAGATTTTCAAAGTTGCTGGAATGCAGTTCTTCAAAGTATCCTGATATTATCTGTTTTATTTCAGTTGGTTCTATTGTGACATTGCCCAGTTCATTTTTCATTCATGTTATTTGTATCTTCTTCTTTTCTTTGTTATGTTTACCAGTGGTTTGTTAATTTTTTTAATCTCTTCAAAGAACCAACTTCAAGTCTTGTTAATTTTTCTATTGTCTTTTTATTTTCTATTTTTTTATTTCTGCTCAAATTTTTATTATTTCTTTTCTTCCAGTGATTGTAGGTTTTTTTCTTTTTTTTCTTCTTTTTTTCTAATTGTTGGAGATGTTGGGTTAAGGTGTTGATTTTGGCTCTTTCTTCTTTGTTGTTGTGTGCATTTATTGTTATCAATGGCCTCTGATCACTGCTTTTGCTGTGTCCCAAAGATTTTGGTATATTGTATTTTCATTTTATTCAAGAAATTTTAAAATATTGTTTTTTATTTCTTCTATCACACAATCATTTTTAAAGAGGGTGCTATTCAGTTTCCATGTGTTTGCTCTTTTTCTTTTAATGTTTCTATTGTTGATTTCTAATTTGATAGCATCATGACCTGAGAAGATGCTTTGCAGTATTTCAATGTTTTTAAATTTATGGAGGCTTGCTTTGTGGCCTAGCATATGATTTATCCTGGAGAATGTTCCATGTGTACTAACAAAGAATGTATATTGTGCTGTTGTTGGGTGAAGTGCTCTATAGATGTCTATAAGGTCAGGTTGGTTGATTGTATTGCTTAGTTCTTCTGTGCCTTTGTTGAGTTTCTTTCCAGTTGTTTTGTGTTTCATTAAAAGTGGTGTATTAAAGCCTCCTAGTACGACTGTGGAGTCAGCTATATGTCTTTACATTTCTATTATTAAAGTCTCATTCATGTATTTTGGGCCTCTTTCATTGGGTGCCTAAATAGTTATTATGGTTATGTCCTCTTGTTCAATTGATCCTTTATCATTGCATAATGTCCTTCCTTGTCCCTTATGTTCATTTTTATCTTAAAGTTATTTTATCAGAAATTAATATTGCCACTCCTTCTCTTTCCTGGTTGCTGTTTGCTTGATATATCTTCTTCCAACTTTTAATTTTTAGTCTATTTTTATCTTTCTCTCTAAGGCATGTCTCTTATAGGCAGCATACTGATGGGTTATGTTTTCTTATCCAGTCTGCAAGTCTCCATCTCTTGAGTGGTGTGCTTAATGCATTCACATTCATGTAATTATTGATAAGTATGAATTTGTTGCTGCCATTTTTGTTATGTGTTTTTTCATGGATTTGCTGATTTCTTTGTTCCATATAATTTTCTGAGAGAGAGAGAGAAAGAGAGAGAGAGAGAGAGAGAGAGAAGTTTATCTCAGAGAAATAGCTCACATAGTTACAGAGGCAGGCAAGTTCTAAGTTTGTGGGCCAAATATCTAGCTGGAGGCTTTTTGTGACTCATGCAGCTGCAGGAGCTGATCAACCCAAGATCAACAGACAGCATGGTAAGATACAGACCCATCAAAATGGTCCCAAGGCACACACATACACACACACATACATATATACATACTCTGGTGGCATAGTGCCTAAGGCATTTGACGGCTAACCAGAAGGCTGGTGGTTCAAACCCACCAGCCACTACTCAGAAGGAAGATTGGGCAATCTACTTTTGTAGTGCTATCGCCTTGGAAAGCCAAAGAGGAGTCGCTATGAGTTGGATCCGACTTGACGGTAGTGAGTTTTGGTTTGGTATATATAGGAAGCAGACCACACCCCTAAGGAATTTCCCTTTCAACTTATTGGCTGCTCAAAGCATATCCCACTATGGAGATCACTACTTTACATCAGATTTCATCATGGGAATGACCACACCACAGCTGCTTAAACCACTCAGAATCATGGTTCAGCCAGGCTGACACACAGACTTAACTATTATAGTGACACTGTCCTGGCTATAACATTGGGCTCTTTCTAGACTAACAGTGTTCAATAAAAATATAGTGTAAGAAGATCCTGGATAGAGTGGGTGGGATAATGTGGAATGAAATTCAAAAATACAAAAATGACCAGAATTACTGGTTGGATGGAGACTGTTGGAACCCCCAAAACTATGGCCCCAGTTTACACTTAGGGCATAGAAATGGACTCATTCCCATAGATTGGCTCTAAGCCCAACAGTGGAAAGACCTACATGCAGAATACCTATCCCAGGGCAATGCATCCACCTACTCCAGGGAGATGCACCCCATAGAGCAATCAGCCATGAGACCCCAGCATTCACATAGAGGGAAATCTGGACAAATGGGAATGCATGGTTAAGAGGGGCACAGAGAGGGCATAGTCACAGGGATAGGAGGAGAGGAGAGTTTTCTGTGGTTGGGGATGGTAGTCAAGGTGTGGAATCAAATGTGCATAAAGTGTTGCATGTAAAACGTTTGTTTTGTAAATTTGCACCCAAAGCACTATAAAATTTTAAAAATAAATAAATAGAATTATATACCATAAAAAGAAAAAAAAAAAAAAACACCAAAAATCCAGTTTCCATCAATAGATTCCAATTCATGGTGACTCCATATGTGTCAGAGTAGGGCTGTGCTCCAGAGGGTTTTCAATGACTGATTTTTCAGAAGTAAATCACCAGGACTTTCTTCTGAGGTCCCTCTGGTGGACTTGAACTCCAGTCTTTCAGTTAGCAGCCAAGCATGTTACTGTTTGCACCACCCAAGGGCTCCTTAAATTTTCTGATACAGGTTGTTGCATAAAAAAAGTAAAAAGAAACAGGTAAACTTTATTTTAATGATACATTCTATTTAACTCAACCTATCTAAAATATTGTCATTCCAACATATAATTAACATGAAATTATTCATGAGTTACTTCAAATTCATTTGGAGGTTAAGAATGTATTTTATGTTTAAGATACTTCTCTATTTGGAGCAGCAACATTTCAGGTGGTCAATAACCACATGTGGCTTAGTTGTACTGTATTGGAAAATGCAGGTATAGACTGAGTGTAAGGCTAGTTGAGCAGAAGTAAATCTGTGAATCAGCATCAAAGCTCAAGATATGATTTAAGCAGACAGTAAGCCAGAATGTAAGCCTCTCAAACACTTAAGGAATCTTGCCACCTACAGTCTCAAGTATTTATGGTGTTAAGAGTCTTACCAAAAAAAAAAAAAAAACCCAAATTCACTACCGTCGAGTCAATTCAACTCATAGTGACCCCTCCTTGGATTTCAGAGGTGGTATCTCTGTGGAAGTAGATTGCCCAGTCTTCCTTCCGAGAAGTGGCTGGTATGTTTGAACTGCCAGACTTCTGGTTACCAGTCAAATACCTTAGGCACTACGTCACTGGAGGTCTCAAGTATTCATGGTACTAGGAGTTTTCTGGTCCTCAATTAACAAAAATCTAAAGTATTTAGGTTTAAAAGCATAGGATTTAAAAGTATGAGTTCTGAAGATCATGCACTAGGGTTTGGGTTGTGTCTTTGCCATTTACCCGCTGTATGACATGGGAGAGGTGAAGTCAATTAACTTTTCTGAGCCTCAGTTTTATCATCTTTAAAAGTGGTAAGATCACAGCCATTGAAATCCCTATGGAGCACAGTTTTACTCTGAGACACATAGGGTTGCCATGGGTTGGATTGGCAATTTTTTTAAAAAGTGGTAATACTAATACTATCTACCTCATAGAGTCAGGATGAAGATTGAAGAGGCAATTAGGGTAGAGTATCCTTCATAATGTTTGTACATACTAAGAGCAAAGTAAGATTAACTGCCATTAATATTAGTTTAGGACTGAGGAGCCCATGTATCTACAGTGCACTTGTATGTTAAAGTCCTCACCAGTTCCCTAGGCTGGTTCTCACCTACATGTCTAACTGCCCAATCAGTATCCCTTTCCAAACATCGTACCTCAAACTCTGCAAATCTAAAAGTGAACTTATGATCTCCCCTCTCCCCACAAAGCCAGCTTATCCCCCAGTAGTCACTATATGTCAGTGGCACTACTGTACATCAAGATACTGAGTAAAAATCCTGAGAACCATTCTATATACCTCTCCCTCAGGCTGCACAAGCAGTTACCAATCTTGTTAATTCCACCTCCTAAACCTCTCTCAAATCTTTCTATTTCCTTCTTGGTCCACTGCTAGCTTAAGAGTCACTGTGTCTCATTTGAAATGCTGTGATGATCAGTCTTCATCCTTCCTTGCCCTGCTCAGATCCATTTTCCACACTCAGCTAGATGGACTTTTGAAGTCCCATGGTACTTGTTTGTACCTCTGCAACAACCCCTTCTCATCACTTATACCTTAGTGTGTTTTTTCAACACTCTTCTTTATTTCAACATCACCCACAACCTGTTTCTATTTCTCCACTGTGGTTTCATCTCTTACCTCTGGGTTTTTTGGGGCAGTCGACTTCTGTAGAGATACTGCCTCAGAAACCCAAGGAGGGGTCACTATGGGTTGAAATCCTCTCAACAACAGTGAGTTTGTTTGACTATACACCTATTATCCTGAAGGCTGACTGTCAAAAGATTCTAGATAAGCCTCACAAATGCAAGAGTGGTGGGGTAATCCTAGTTACCTAGAAATTCCCAATATGTTCTATTCACTTCCACCATGGCCAGGGTCTTCATGTCCCCTCTCATATAAGGTGTTGGGGACCTCAGGAGTAGCAGGATATCTGGGTCCAGGTAAAAAGGGATGGGAGGCAAGACTAGACCCCCAAGCCCCCTAGAGACAGGAAAGGGAGAGACCAGGAGCTGCCAGGAACCACAGAGTGGCAGGTTTCTGGTAGGAATTAGGTAAGAGGAGGGTGCAGAGGTTTCCAACAGCTAAGGGAGACAAACTTATCTGTCAGTTTGTCATCCTGTGAGACTTGTATGTTGCTGTGAGGCTTGAGGCTGTGCCACTGGTGTTTCAGATGCCAGCAGAGTTGCACATGGTGCACAAGTTTCAATGCAGCTTACAGACTAAGACAGACTAGGAAGAAGGAGGAGGCCATTTATTTCTCAAAAATTGGCCAGGGAAAACCTCATGAATAGCCGAGAAACACTGTCTCATACATTACTGGGCAACTTTATGAATAACTTGGAAACATTGTTGGACACAGTGCAGGAAGATGAGACCTTTGGGTGGGAAGGCAATCAAAACAGGACTGGGAAAGAGCTGCTTCATAAGAGTAGAACCAACCTTAATGATATGGATAAAGTAAAGCTTTCAGGACCTCCATGTACTGACGTGGCATGACTCAAACTGAGGAGAAACAGCTACAAACATCCATTAATAATCAGAACATGGAATGTATGAAGTATGAATCTAAAACAATTAGAATTTTTCAAAAAAGAAATGGAACACATAAAGATTGTTATCCTAGCCATTAGTGAGCTCAAATGGATGGGTTTTTGGCCATTTTGTATCAGACAAGCATATGATCTACTATGCTGGGAAAAACAAATAGAAGAGAAATGGCATGGCATTCATCATCACAAAGGATGTTTCAAGATCTGTCCTGAAGTACAATGCTGTCAGTTATAGGATAATATCCATACACCTACATGGAAGACCAGTTAATACGACTATTATTCAAATTTATGCAACAACTGCCAAAGCCAAAGCTGAGGAAATTGAAGATTTTTTTCAACTTCTGCAGTCTGAAATTGACCAAATGTGCAATCAAGATATGTTAATTATCACTGGTGATTGGAATACAAAAATTGGAAATGAAGGAGAATTACTGGTAATTGGAAAATTTGGCCTTGGTGACAGAAATAATGCTGGAGATCACATGACAGAATTTTGCAAGACCAACGATTTAGTCTTTGCAAATACCTTTTTTTTCTACAACACAAATGGTGGCTATACACATGGACTTCACCAGATGGAGTACACAGGAATCAGATTGACTACATCTGTGGCAAGAGGAGATGGAAAAGTTCAATATGTTCAGCCAAAACCAGTCCAGGAGCTGATTGTCGAGCAAACCATCAACTGCTCATATACAAGTTCGACTTGAAGTTGAAGACAATTAAAACAAGTCCATGAGAGCCAAAATATGATCTTCAATATATTACTCCTGAATTTAGAGACAATCCAAAGAATAGATTTGATTCGCTGAACACCAATGACTGAAAACCAGAAGAATTGTGCGATGACATCAAGTGCATCATCCATGAAGAAAGCAAGAGGTCATTAAAAATATGAGAAAGAAAGAAAAGACCAAAATGGATGTCAGAAAAGACTCTGAAACTTGCCCTTGAGTGAAGAGTAGCTAAAGCAAATGGAAGAAGTGACAAGATAAAAGAGCTGAACAAAAGATTTCAAAGAGCCGCTTGAGTATACAAAGCCAATTACTATAATGAAATGTGCAAAGACCTGGAGTTAGAAAATCAAAAGGGAAGAACACACTTGACATTTCTCAAGCTGAAAGAACTGAGGAAAAAATTTAAGCCTCAGGTTACAATATTGAAAGATTCTATGGGCAAAATATTGAATGATGTAGGAAGCATCAAAAGAAGGTGAAGGAATACACAGAGTCACTGTACCAAAGAGAACTGGTAGATCTTCATCCATTTCAGGCAGTGGCATATTTTCAAGAGCCAATTGTATTGAGAGAAGAGGTTGAAGCTGCATTGAGGAAATTGGTGAGGAACAAGACTCCAGGAATTGATGGAATACCCATTAAGATGTTTCAACATAAGGATGCCTCTCTGGAAACACTCACTCGGTTATGGCAAGAGATTTGGAAGACAGCTACCTGGCCAACTGACTGGAAGAGATCCATATTTGTACCCATTCCAAACAAAGGTGATCCTAAGAATGTGGGAATTATAGAACAATATCATTAATATCGCATGCAAGTAAAATCTTACTGAAGAAAATTAAAAAACTGTTGCAGCAGTATATGGACAGAAAATTTCCAGAGGTGCAGGCTGGATTCAGAAGAGGACATGGAATGAGGGATATCATTGCTGATGTCAGATGAATCTTAGCTCAAAGTAAAGAATACCAGAAAGATGTTTACTTGTATTTTATTGACTATGCAAAAACACTTGATTGTGTGAATCATAACAAAATGTGGTTAACATTGAGAAGAATGGGAATTCCAGAATACTTAATTGTACTCATGAGGAACCTGTACATAGACCAGGAGGCTGTCCTTCAAACAGAAAGAGGGAACACTACATGGTTTAAAATCAAGAAAGGAGTGCATCAAGATTATATCCTTTCACCATACTTATTCAATCTGTATGCTGAGCAAATAATCCAAGAAGCTGGACTATATGAAGAAGAACGTGGCATCAGGATTGGAGGAAGAATCATTAACAACCTGTGATATGCTGAGGACACAATTTTGCTTGCTGAAAATGAGAATGACTTGAAGTACTTACTGATGAAGATTGAAGAATACAGTCTACAGTATGGACTACATCTCAGTATAAAGGAAACAAAAATTGTTACAACTGGACCTATAAGCAGCATTACAATAAATGGAGAAAAGATTGAAATTGTCAAAGACTTCACATTGCTTGGTTCTACAATCGATGCCAATGGAAGCAGCAGTCAGGACATCAGATGATGTATAGCACTGGGAAAATCAGCTACAAAGGACTTCTTTCAAGTGCTGAAGAGCAAAGATGTCTCCTTGAGGACTAAGGCGCACCTGACACAAGCCATGGTATTTTCAATTGCGTTATATGCATGTGAGAGCTGGACAATGAATAAGGAAGATTGAAGAATAGTTGATGCTTTTGAGTGGTGGTGTTGGCAGGAAGTCTCGAAAGTACTCTGGATTGCTAAGAGAACCAAAGAAGAGTTGATGCTTTTGATCTGTGGTGTTGGCAAAGAATGCTGAAAGTACCGTGGACTGCTAAGGGAACTAACAGGTCTGTCCTGGAGGAAGTGCAGCCAGAATGCTCCTTGGAGGTGAGAATGGCCAGACTTCGTCTCACATACTTTGGTCATGTTGTCAGAAGGGACCATTCCCTGCAGAAGGATGTCATGCTTGGTAAGGTGGAGGGTCTACAAAAGAGAGGAATACCCTCAACAAGATTGATTGACACTGTGGCAGCAGCCATGTGCTCAAGTATAGCAAGAATCATGGAGCTGGCTCAGGACTGGGAGGTGTTTCCTTCTGCTGTGCATAGGGTCACTATGAGTCAGAGAGGACTCAGTGGCACCTGACAACAACAACAAGTCTTTTTCTCTCTGATCAGAAGATGGGAGCACCTTATAACTGCTCATGACTACTGTCCAGCAGTGCCCATAGGAGTAAGTCAATGAGAGCATCCACGCTTGCAGATGGTTCATCTTTCAAGTCCCTTCCACTCCAGGTTAAGTCACCACTTCACTTCCAGAATTCCTCAGGTGAAAATGGATACCTGTTTCTAAGTCTTGAGTCTTCCCCAGAATTCTCACACCATCTCTAGCAGTAGTCCCTGGATGAGGCTACAAACACTTGCAGTTAAGCTAGTGTTCCAAGTAGAGTTAGAAGGTAATTTCCTTCCTGGAGGTGAACTTAACCTCTCAGTGGAGTTCTCCTAGAAATCCTCTCACTTGCCTTTGAGTAGCAATAGTCTCTGGTGATGATAGGCGTAAGAAAAATGCAACCATACTACTTGCAGCCAATAGTTTTCTCAAAATTTTGTCTTTTGTTCCATAGGCTGCTTGGAATGATATAAGGACTTAAGGATTACATATTTTATCTTTTAGTAAGGTCCATGAGGAGAAAACATAGTATTTGGATCTTATTGTTTTTAACTTTGGGCCTTTAACCAAATACTGAGACCATATAGAAACTACCAATTCATAACCAGTCACATGTGAGCAAGCTCATCTGAGTCTCTTTCTCTAAATCCCTAAATTTCTTACTGCTACTTTTTAAGGGTCTACAAGTCAGGTCCCAAGCTCAGCATCCATCCCTCTTCCTCTAGCGCAGTCTGCTTCAGGATCCACTTGTTCCACACTAGGGGTCAAATATGGCAATTTTGTGTCATCATGAAGTCTTTGCAGTCTATCCCTTCAGTCTGGGGCATTCTTCTGTCAGATTTTTACATGACTTACTCGCTCATGCAGTTTCCTGATCAAATGAGACTTTCTAAGAATGGTCTTCCCTGGCCACTTTTAGCCACATTTCCTACTCTCTATCTTCTCGTCCTGCACTTAGAACTATCTGTTTATCATTTATCTCATCTTTCTTGAAAATAAGCCCCAAAAGGGCAGGTATGTGACTGTCTTGTCTATCTTTGTGTCTCCAATGCCTAGAATAGTGCCTGACACATCATAGGTGCTCAATAAACATGTGGTAATGGTTGAATTCCCTGATTACTCCAGAAATGCTAATCAAAGTTTGATTACTCCAGAAATGCTAATCAAAGTTTGCTATGAGTCAAGTTTTTTCCTATAACCTCTCTCTCTCTCTCTCTCTTTCTTTTTATCTCTACCACTTTCTAATCCATATTTATTCCATGACAGACATTCCTACCATAAAATTAGTAGAGCATCTAACACAGAGCTGGGCATACACCTGAAGTTCAGGGATAGACTGTTCTCTACAGACTTTTGTATTTTAGTTATGTTCTTTTAGTTTTATTTTTTTATAACTTGTAAAAAATATAGGTAGCACAATATTTGCCAAGTCAGCCTTTGTTTATGATGTGAGTACAGCACATTCCCAATCTAAATGGAGCTGATAGAATTAGGGATTCCAGAAGCATATAATAAGATATTCTACACTGTATTAATTTTTCTCAGCTGCTTTTTATTTTAATTCATTCCAACATTCTCTTGTCTTTGGCACTCCCACTGTGATGTCTTTCTGGAGCAGATGTCTTCATCTGAGCAGATGTCTTTGCTAAACTTCCTAGGTTGACTCTGAACTCTCCCTCAGGAGTGTCACTAATTCAGCCCATTACAGCATGCACAGTTACAGTTTCCTTCCAGCACACTGTACCAATAACTCATCTATGTCTTATTTTGTTATCTGCTGTATTGGTTAATTACTCATTTAAAAAATTCATAGGGGTTCTCATTGTCTTCTTTGCCAAAAATCCTTTTGGCCTAAATAGGAAACTGTGAACTCCACGTAAGTCTGGATTTTAAAACATAATCTACCCTACCCATGTAGATGCTAATGTGTGCCTACAATCATATTTCCATTCCTCTACCTCTGACCTCCTTGTCTCTAATCCTTCAATCATTTCTATTCCAAACCCCTGACCCATTAGCCAGGCCACTCACCACTATCCATTGCTTTCAGATCATTCTCCAGCACACAAGTGAGTAAACCATGTGAATCATCCAGAGCTCACCCATTTCAAAGATTTTCCTTTGCCATTATATTTCAAAGCCACTCCTGGGTAAGGCTGTGATGTCGCTTCTATCCATCTTTTATTTGCACATACCCAGTCAACCCATTTGGAAACCAGGCTCAGGCTTTTTCCTACTATTTTTTGCTGATTTTAGCAAATCTGTTCATACAGCTAATGTGAGCTAAGGAAAGGGTCCTTGGGCAGCCAGGATTAGTGACATGAGCATCTGGGATTCCGTCTCATGCAGTTTTCTTGCCCTGCTTATGCTTGGTCTCAGATATACCATTTCCATCTCATGGTGGATTGCTGATGGATCCACCTACCTTTATGACTTGGACCAGTTTCAGGTAAATGATCACTTGGAGTCCTATTGTCAAGCCTTCTGTGTCTACTAGGGTTCAATAATATACCAGAAGCTATTTTTCAGTCATTCTCTGCAGAATATGGCATGGCCTTGCTCCAGAACTCTAAGGGCTTGTGTTGTCATTCTTTCACAGGAGCTTGCCATAAACTCCAAACTGCATCTTTTCTACCACTGATATTTCCAATATCATTAGGTCAGTCGGCTCATATAGACTAAGTGTCAGGACTGAATGCACCAAAGCCTGGAGCTGCTCCTTCATTCACTATGTTCCATTCAAAGGTGGAAAACTTTGATGTCAACTAGTAAATGTGCCAAAGCAATATTTCTAGGTGGGGATTGTGTTGTATTCAGAACCTGGAGAGGCTTAGCAGACATTATGCTTCTTTCTTTGTATTGAAGATGCAAGATACAGCAATTTGTCTCTAATTTTGAAGAGAATATCACAAAATTCCCCTGTCCACTGGACCCCTAATAAATTGACTAAAGTTTCAGGTCCTTGTATCTTTGTAGGTTTAATCTCCCACTCTCTTGACTACATGTGTCTTATTTATCAAGGCTACAGCATACTGGCCACCTCTTGTTCATCTTGCTTAAGCAACATAATGTCTTGGATGCAATGGATCAATGTGACATTATGTGGGATGTCTAGATAG
>NW_006922008.1:2441729-2442923 GCF_000298275.1 Orycteropus afer afer
GGGCCGACTCGATGGCACATAACAACAACAACAACAACAACAAGGTACTGTCAGGATCTTTGATGGCACAGTGGTTAAGCTCTTGGCTGCTAACTAAAAGGTCACTGATTCAAACCCACTAGCTGCTCCATGGTAGAAAGATGTGGTATTGTTCTATCATAAAGATTACAACTTTGGAGGTGACAAAATGGCATCTTGGTGACACATTCTACCCAATTCCTCTACAACAGAGACCTGAAGAAAAAAGTGAAAAAAATACAGATGATGGTCTTGTAATTCTAAACATCAAATAACAGAATAAAGAATTATATCAAGTACTAATTAGAAAGGGAGACAGAGTGAGGATAATGACTGGGGAAGAGAAGATGCCAAGGCCTGATGAAATGTGGCCATTCTGAGACACAGAAGGAACCATACAATGGTGAGGAAACCAACTCCACAGAATCTACCCTGGGAGAGAAACACAGTGTGCACAGACCTGGAATGAAACAAGGTGAACAGAATATGAGCTGCATCTGAGAGAGGAAAGTACAAGGAAATGGGCAAAATTCCCAGTGGCACAGGCAACTGCAGAGTGAGGAGGGAGCCAGGGAAGGGGTATGGAACAATTCACTACTAGTGAACACTAGTCATTTGAGTTGAGGGCCTACTTGAAGGGGAAGTCCTGTGGAGTAATGGTTGGATACACTGAACTCCAGGTGGTTCCTGACTTGATTGAATCTTGGCAGGAACTGGAAATTGGCCATGTGCTCCCAGAAGTGCACTGGGCCCATGCCAGTGAACTGTGATCAGAGAGGTGCTTTCTCTTGCTTTCCCCACTATACTTTCCTGGTGACCAGGCGTGAACTCCCTTCCCACCACTACCAACTTGGTAGCTAGGGGTTCCCCCTGCCATCCTGCACCCACTCAATTCCTCAGGCCACCTCCCCCCCACCAGTAACCATTCTCCACGCCACAGGCCAAGCAGACAAAGCCAGGTGTGCTCTGCTGGTGAGTGCCCTTGTGATTGACAGGTCTTGCTCTCACAGAATGAAAGACACATGCTCAGCAGCCTCAGTTGTTGGAGGTGCACACACATGTCAGGCTCCTACTCCCTCCATAGGCACATGCTCCCATAGATCATGTGATAGCCACCTGCTGCTTGTACTGCTGGCTGACCATAGCTGCACAGGTGCTCTCTAGTTTTGTTTGTTT
>NW_006922008.1:2443393-2446509 GCF_000298275.1 Orycteropus afer afer
CCTGGATATATCAAAACAAAACAAAAAAGATGAAACTAACCAATACGTAATCAACAAATAAAAATAACACCTCCAAAATCTCTTAGAGTCAAGCAAGGAAACAGGACAAGTTGGCTCAAGCAAGTGACTAAAATAACTAGGAAACTTCCCTGAGGTAAAACAGGTAATAGAACTCACACTACGGAACTTTCAAGTGCTCAAGGAAACCACAAACAAAATCAAGGAAACACAGACAATGCTTCAGACATATTCAGGGAAACAATAAGAGCAAAATGCCAAAATAAATAGACAATTACAAACCATACAAAAACAGAAATTAGAATTTCAGTAGTTTAACACTAAAATTACAGAGAGAGATACCATATTGGAAGGACAAAAGAGTAGAACTGAATCAGTTGAATAACAGACTAGCCAACTAGAAGACAAATCCTTTGACATCAATTTGTATGAGGAAAATCAGAAAAAAGAATGAACAAAAATATAGGAAGCCTAAGAATCATGTGGGACACTATCAAGAGGACAAATTTAGGTGTGATTGGAATTCCAGAGTGAGAGGAGCCCCTGCCCTCCCCCCCCAAAAAAAAAAAACCCAGAAAATTGTAAAAGATGTGATAGCAGAAAACTTCTCTGATATGAAAAACAAAAAGATATGCATCCAAGAAAATTAACAAATCCCATTCAGGACAGACACTAAAAGAAAATCACCAAGACACATTATAATCAAATTTTCCAAAACCAAAGACAAGAAAGCACTTTGAGAGCAGCTCAGAAAAAATAAAATATTACCTACAACCTACAAAGGACAACCAATAAGACCAAGCTTTGATTTCTCAGCAGAAACCGTGCAGGCAAGAAGGCATGACATATATAAAAACTTGAAAGCAAAAAATTGCCAGCCAAGAATTATATATCCAGCAAAACTGTCCATCAAATACAATGGTGAAATTAGGACATTTCCAGATGAAGAGAAATTAAGGGAATTGGTGAAAATCAGAGTAACCTTTTAAGAAATGTTAAAAGGGAGTCCTTTGGACAGAAACCAGAAGAAGACAATTACCTAAGATTAAAACACATGACAACATCACCTGGAAACAAAGCCAGAAAAAGAATTCTTAAAATTAAAATGAGCTTACAAGACTGAAAATAGAGAACCAGACACATCAATCTGTAAATGAGAACAACTACAAAGCAAAAAGCGGCAATAAATAAGTACAGAATCCAAATTGAGAGGAAGTGAGGATGATATCAATAGAGAATAGATTGTTTCAAACTTACCAAAACCAAACCAAACACACTGCCATGGAGTTGGATCCGACTCATAGAGACCCCGGTTTCCAAGGCAGTATCACCACAGAAGAAGATTGCCCAACCATTCTTCCAAGAAGTGACTGGTGGGTTTGAGCCACCAGCCTTCTGGTTAGCTGTCAAATGCCTTAGGCACTATGCCACCAGAGCTCCCTAGATAGATAAAAATGAATTACAGGATAACCACAAAGAAAATCAATGAGCCTTCTAACCAAAATAAGGAAAAAGAAAATCATAAGAATTTAGTAAATACAAAATCAACAACCAAAGAAAATGAAAAGAAAGTCTGATAACAAAATGAACTCAGCACAGAAAAATACTCGGAAGAAAGAAAACATCAACACCACAATAAAAACACACAAAAGAATGTCACAAAAGAATGACAGCAGTAAATTCAATAAAAACAAAACAAAATAAAAAAACAACCAAATTCACTGTTGTCAAGTCGATTCCAACTCATAGTCACCCCTCCTTGGGTTTCCGAGGCTACATCTCTATGGAAGTAGATTGCCCAGTCTTCCTTCTGAGGAGTTGTTGGTGGCTTTGAATCACCAGCCTTCTGGTTAGCAGTGAAATGTCTTAGGTGCTATGCCACCAGGGCTCCCATCTATCATTAATTACATTAAATGTGAATGCATTAAATGCACCAGTCAAGAGAAAAAGAGTGGCAGAATGGAATTAAAATAGAACCCATCAATGTATTGCCTACAAGAGAGTTACCATAGACTGGAAGATAAAAATAAATTGAAAATTAAAGGATAGAAAAAATATAGCAAGATAATGGCAACCAAAAAAGATCAGAAGTGGCAATTTTAATTTCTAATAAAGTAGATGCCCCTTCCACAAAAACTGGGAGCTCTGGTAGTGTAGTGCCTAAAGGCACTTGACTGTTAACCAAAAGACTGGTGGTTCGAACCCACCAGCCACTCCTTGGAAGGAAGGTTGGGCAATCTACCTCTGTAATGATACCACCTCAGAAACCCAAGGAGGGGTCACTATGAGTTGGGTTTGACTCGACGGCACATAACAGCAACAACAACATACACAAAAGCTAGTATAAGGGACAGGATGGGTATTACATAATGATTAAACAGTCAATCTAGCAAAAGGATATGATCACATTAAAGATCTATGCAACCAGTGAAAAGCCCCAAAATGAATAAAGAAAACTTCAACAGAACTGAACAGAGAAATAGACAATTCCACATTACTAAGAGGATACTTTAATACATCACTTTTGATGAAGGACAGAACCACTAAACAAAATCTACAAAGAAACAGAAGATCTCAACATCACAATCAACCAACTTGACCTCATAGTCATATACAGAACTCTCTACCCAACAAAAATGCAATACATTCTTTTCCAGTGCACGTGAATCATTCTTCAAAATTGAACATATGTTAAGCCACAAAGCAAGCCTCAATAAATTTTAAAACATCAAAATAGTACAAAGCATCTTCTCAGATCAGAATGCTATAAAATTAGAAATCAATAATAGGAAGATCAGGGACAAAAATAATAAATACATGGAAACTGAATAATACCCTGCTTAAAAACTATTGGGTAACAGAAGAAATAAGAAATAAAATGTGAAATAAAAAAAATTCCCAAAAGCAAATGAGAATGAAAATATAATCCAGCATTACCAACAATAACAATCAATAATCTACGAGTGGATACATCAGTAGACAAGCAAGACAATCAGGTATGGGTAGGCAAACTGGACCATATATAGTTTTTGTTGTTGTTGTTGTTATGTGCCATCAAGTCGGACCCGACTCATAGCAACCCCTCCTTGGGTTTCTGA
>NW_006922008.1:2446634-2447977 GCF_000298275.1 Orycteropus afer afer
CAAAGTGGCAGGGTACAAGATCAACATACAAAACTCCGTTGGATTCCTCCACATCAACAAAGAAAACTCTGAAATGAGGAAAATAATATCATTTACAATAGCTAAGGTTATGTGTCAATTTGGCTGGGCTTGGTTTTGAGTGGCTGGGCAGCTGAATGTAGTTATTCCCCATGATGAGACTGGTAATGAACTCTATGGTAGAATCTACTGGAGCAACTGAGTAGCTGCTTTAGGGATGTGGTCTGCTTGGAGTATGTAAGGAGAAGTTTTGGGAATGGTCTGGAGCTTTTTGGCATGCTTGGACCCTGCACGTAGCTGAGTCTTCATCTCAATGGCCTGCCAGGTTGTCTGCCAATCTTAGAATTGTTCTTAGACCTGAACCAGTGGCCTGACATGTGTGATAATCTCGGGATTGTGCCATTTTACTTCTTGACCTTGGGTTGTTAGCCTCAGCTGCCAGCAGCTGCCTGAGTGAAGAGACATCTTCACACAGTGGACTGGGACCA
The DNA here is from genome assembly GCF_000298275.1 of Orycteropus afer afer. NCBI lineage: Eukaryota > Metazoa > Chordata > Mammalia > Tubulidentata > Orycteropodidae > Orycteropus > Orycteropus afer. Next base: position 2,447,141 of record NW_006922008.1, read on the forward strand.
AGAAGCAGAGCTGAAGCTCAAGGTTGAGGGGCTTTCACCCAGCCCCTAGAGCTTGCCATTTTGAATTCTGACCTCTAGCCTCCTAAACTTTAAGACAATAAATCCCTGTTTGTTCAAGCCATATATTTGTGGTATTTTCTGTTAGAGCAGCACTCGGTAACCAAAATTAAATACTAGAAATAAATCTAACTAGAAACACAAAAGACCTACACAAAAACCCCTACAAAACACTACTACAAAAAACTAATAGATACTTATGTAAAAGGAAGATCATGCCATGCACATGGATAGGAAGATTGAACATTGTGAAAATATCAATATTACTCAAAGCAATTTATAGGTATAATTCAATCCTGATTCAGATTCCATCAACATTCTTCAAGGACATGCAGAAAACAATCACTAACTTTATATGACAAGGAAAAAGATCTCAGATTAACAAAGCACTACTGGAGAAGAACAAAGTAGGAGGTCTCACATTTCCTGGTCTCAAGATACAGCCATGGTAGTCATAATAGCCTGGTATTGGTATAGTGACAGACACATAGACCAGTGTGAGAATCACATAAGTGAGAATCAGTGGTAGATTCATCCACCTATGGACAGTTGATCTTTGACAAAGTGCTAAAACCAATTAAATGAGGAAAGCCAATCTCTAACAAATGGTGGTGGCAAAAATGGATATCCATTTGCAGAAAAATGAAACAAACAAAATCCATACCTTATACCACACAGAAAAATTAATGCAAGTTGGATCCAAGAAAACCTAAACTATAAAGATAATTGAAAAAAAAAAAAGAGGCAAACTTACAGGCTGTAATTTATGGCATAAATATA
>NW_006922008.1:2462783-2466444 GCF_000298275.1 Orycteropus afer afer
TGTGGAAGCTGTTATGTTAGTAAGTATCTTGTATATGTTTTCGCCACAATAAAAGTAGGGGGAAAAAAAAGTCAATGAGAGATTTGCACATGGAAAGAAATATTCTTTGATGGTTACCAGGGATGGGAGGGGAGGGGAGGGAAAATTACTAACTAGATAAGAGACACATATTAATTTGTGCGAAGGGAAAGGCAATGTACAAAAAAAGGGTGACCAGCACAATATAAATAAGGAAAAGGAAGACACAGAGGAATGCACGAGAGTTAGACAACAAACATAAATACTATTACATACACAATACTGCATTATCAGTCATAAGAAACACTAATCTATGAGTAGACACCTAGGTAGACAAGTTAGATAATCAGGTATGGGTAGATGAATGGGACTATACCAAAGACCACATATAGGTTTGGCAGACAATATTTCTACATACATAGTTGTATGTGCTGTAAAAATATCCATGTACATAGTAGCTAACAGAGGGCAAAGGTATGAAAACTTCTTGTGGTGATGGTGGTTAGGTGCCATCGACTTGGCTCCAATTCAAAGAAACCTTATGAACAACAGGGTGAAACACCACTCAGTCCTGTGTCATCCTTACAATCATTGCTACACCTGAGCCCCTCATTGTAGCCACTGTGTCAATCCATTTCATTAAGGATCTTCCCCATCTTTGATGACCCTCTACTTTACCAAGCATGATATCCTTCTTCAGAGAATGGTCCCTTCTGACAACATGACCAAAGTAGATATGATGAAATCTGACCATTCTCACTTCCAAGGTGCATTCTGGCTGCACTTCTTCAAGGAGAGATTTGAAGCTTCTTAGCCATAATTAAATGCCTTGAGGGAATGAGTCACACTGGGGACTAAGGACCAAAGTCATAGGGGATATCAAAATAAATTGCTATAACACAGACAATGTTCTATATCCTGCTTTGGTAAGTGGCTACTGGAGTCTTAAAAGTGGACATGTAAGGTGCAACAGTTGGTCTCTCCTCCTCTGGAGCAAAGAAGAATGAAGAAAATCAAAGACAAATGGAAACAGTCCAAGAGACTAGTGGACCTCGTGAACTTCAGCCTCCATCAAGCTGAGACCAGAAGAACTAGATGGTGCCCAGCTACCATTGGCAACCTTTCTGAAAGGGATTGTAGTACAAGATCCTGAATAGAGTGGGAGAAAAATATGTAACAAAGTTCAAAATAATAATAATAAATAAAACAGGCTTGCTGGTCTGATAGAGATTGGTAGAACCCATGAGGCTATGGCTGCATAATAGTTATCCTTCAAGCCTGGAACTTAACTCACTCCCATGGCTCAACTTTCAGCCAAACAATATACAGGATTATGGGTGAAAACTAACATCAGGGAAGTGTGCACTCCTTAGAACAACCAACTGTAAGAGATCCAAAGGGCAGTATTTGCCCAGGGATAAAGTTCAGAAGGCAGAAATGGAGAAGATTAAAGCACAAATGGAAATGGTAACAATAGGGAGGATGTGGGAACAGAGCTGTTACATTGTGAGGACTGCGTTCAATGTCATGAAACAAAATGTGTATGAACAATTGAATGGAAAATTAATTTACCCTATAAATTTTCAATCAATCAAATTACAATAAAGAATAAAGTAAAATAATATTAATGTTGTTATTATTGTTAGGTGCCCTCAAGTCAGCTCTGACTCATAGCAACCCTATGTACAACAAAATGAAACGCTGCCTGATTGTACGCCACCCTCATAATCCTTGCCATATTTGGTCTCATCTTTGTTCAAATACACCAGCCACTCCTCAGAAGGAAGGTTGGGCAATCTATTTCCATAGAGATACTGCCTTGGAAACCCAAGAGGGGTCACTATGAGTCAGATCTGACTCGATAGCAGTTTTTTGCAGCCACTGCATCAATCCATCTTATTGAGGGTCTTCCCCTTTTTTGATGACCATTCACTTTGCCAAAAATTATAACCTTCTTTAGGGAATGGTGCTTTTTGACAACATGACCAAAGTAGGTGAGATGAAGTCTGGCCATTCTCGCTTCAAGGAGCTTTCTGGCTGTACTTCTTCCAGGACAGATTTGTTCATTTTTCTGGAAGTCCATGCTATTATAAGTATTCTTTGCCAACATCACAAGTCAAGGCATCAACTCATCTTCAATCTTCTTTATTCATTGTCCAGCTTTCACACGCATATGAGGCAATTGAAAATACCATGCCTTGGGTGAGGTGCACTTTAGTCTTCAAAGTGACATCTTTACTCTTCAACACTTTAAAGAGGTCTTTTGCAGCAGATTCGCCCAGTGCTATACAGCAACTGGTTTCTCAACTGCTACTTCCATGTGTATTGACTGTGGATCCAAGTAATACGAAATCTTTCACAACTCCAGTCTTTTCTCCATTGATCATGATGCTGCTTATTGGTCCAGTTGTTAGTTTTTTCTTTATATTGAAGTGTAATCCATACTGCAGACTGTAGTCTTTAATCTTCATCAGTAAGTTCTTCAAGTCCTCTTCACTTTCAGCAAACAAGGTTGTGATATCTGCATATTGCAGGTTGTTAATGAGTCTTCCTCCAATCTTGATGCCATGTTCTTCTTTGTATAGTCCACCTTCTCAGATTATTTGCTCAGCATGCTGATTGACTAAGTATGGTGAGATGATACAACCCTAATGCACACCCTTCTTGATTTTAAACTATACAGTATCTCCTTGTTCTGTTCAAATGACAGCTTCCTGGTCTATGTACAGGTTCTTCATGGGCCCAATTAAGTGCTCTGGAATTCCTGTTCTTTGTACTGTTATCCAAAATGTGTTATGATCCATACAATACTTTTGCATATTCAATACAACACAAGTAAATATCTTTCTGGAATTCTTTGCCTTCAGCCAAGATCCATCTGACATCAGCAATGATATCACTTGTTCCATGACCTCTTCTGAATCCAGCTTGCATTTCAGAAAGTTTCCTGTCAATATAGTCCTGCAATAATATTTGAATTATCTTCAGTAAACTTTTACTTGTGTAAATGATACTGTTCAATAATTTCCACATTCTGTTGGATCACTATTCTTTGGAATGGACACAAATATGAATCTCTTCCAGTCATTTGGCCAGGTAGCTATCATCCAAATTACTTGGCATAGACTTGGCATAGGCATAGTAAATGGCTCCAGTGCTGCATTTGTTTGCTGAAACATCACAATGGGTATTCCATAAATTCCTGAAGCCTTGTTTTTTTGCAAGTGCCTTCAGTGAAGCTTGGCCTTCTTCTTTGAATACCATTAGTCCTTAATCATATGCCATCTCTTGAAATAGCTGAATATTGACCAATTCCTTTTTGTACAGTGACTCTGTGTATCCTTCCATCTCTTTTGATGCTTCCTCCATTATTCAATATTTTACTGATAGAATCCTCCAATATTATAACTCAAGCCTTCAGTTTGTCATACTGTGGTGGCTTGTGTGTTGCTGTGAGACTGAAAGCTATGTCACTGATATTTCAAATACCAGCAGAGTTACCTATGGTGGACAGTTTTCAGCAGAGCTTCCAAACTAAGACAGGCATGAAAGAAGAAAGGGTCCATCCACTTCTCAAAGAATTGGCCAGTGAAAACCTTATGAATAGCAGTGAAACATTGTCTGATATATTACTGGAAAACTT
>NW_006922008.1:2467024-2482663 GCF_000298275.1 Orycteropus afer afer
CTCTGGTAGTGTAATGCCTAAGGCGCTTGACTGCCAACCAGAAGGCTGGCAGTTCAAACCCACCAGCCACTCCTCGGAAGGAAGGTTGAGCAATCTACTTCCATAGTGATACTGCCTCAGAAACCCAAGGAGGGGTCACTATGAGTTGGGTCCAACTTGATGGCACATAACTGCATGCTGGGAATGACAGATTGAAGATGAATGGCTTCACATTCACCATCACAAAGAATGTTTCAAGTTCCATCTTGAAATACAATGCTGTCACTGATGTGATAATATCCATACACCTACAAGCAAGACCAGTTAATAGTACTGTTATTCAAATTTATGCACCAATCACTGAAGCCAAGAAATTTAAGTGTTTTTGTTTTTTTAAACCAACTTTTAGAGTCTGAAATTGATCAAACATATAATCAAGGTGTATTGATTATTACTAGTGATGGGAATGCGAAAGTTGGAAAGGAAGAATCATTGGTAGTTGGGTAATATGGCCTTGGTGACAGAAATGATGCCAGAGATCACATGATAGAATTTTATAAGACTAATGACTTATTCTTTGCAGATATCTTTTTTCAACATAAATGGTGGCTGTACACATGGATCTTGACAGATGGAGTACACAGAAATCAGATCAACTACATCTATGGAAATATAGAATGGAGAAGCTCAGTGTTTTTAGCCAAAACAAGGCCAGGAGCTGACTGTGGAACAGACCATCAATTGCTCATATGCAAGTTCAAGTTGAAGCTGAAGAAATTAAAACAAGTCAGTGAAAGCCAAAATATAATCTTGATTATATCCCACCTGAATCTAGAGTCCATCTGAAGAATAGATTTGACACATTGAACACCAGTGTTTGAAAGCCAGACAATTTGTGAGATGATATCAATAACATCATACATGAAGAAAGCGAAAGGTCATTAAAAAGACAGGGCAGGAAGAAAAGACCAAATTGGATATCAGAAGAGACTCTGAAACATGCTCTTGAATAGAGAGTAGTTAAGTGAAATAAATGAGAAGATTAAATAGCTGAACAGAAGATTTCAAAGAGCAGCTCAAGAAGACAAAGGCAATTACTATAATGAAATGTGCAAAGACTTGGAGTTAGAAAACCAAAAGGGAAAAATACATTGCACATTTCTCAAGCTGAAAGAACTGAAGAAAAATTCAAGTCTAAAGTTGCAATATTGAAATTAAATTAATAGTAATAAAAGCATAGATTACAGCCTTAGAAACCCTATGGGACAGTTCCTCTCTGTCCTATAGGGTTGCTATGGGTCAGAATAAACTGGACAGCAGCAATGGGTGTTTTTTTTTGTTTTGCTTTTTTTTTTTTTTTTCCTTTGGCTTGATGCCTATGCTATCACTACAGTAAATTGTTGTCTGTCCCTGTAGGGTAGGACTAGAGGAATGGTTACAGAATGTAGTACTGTGATGTTACAGAGTCACTCTCTTTGGAATTGGGCCAATGAAATCTAGATATGAATTCTCAGATCCAGAAACAAGAAATTGTGACTTGTTATTGGATGACTAACCTCAGCCTCCTGCTCACCTATTCTTGAACAATCTGTTCAGGATTTTTTTTTTTTTTCAATTTTGTTAGACTTTTCAGTGGGTCAGTCTTTAGCTTCTCTTCACCCATAATCCTATAATCTCTATTACATGTTTACTTTCTGTTTCATCAATTTCTCCTCTGTTATTCTCTTCTTTATAATTCTTTGATTGAAATATACTTTTTGGTTAATATTTTGAAAAATATGTGATTTTAACTTTCTTTATTTCTTTTCTAACAGATCCATTTAAGGCTATACATTTTCCTCTATGTATGAAAATCATTTTTATTATCATTTAGTTCAAAATATTTTCAAATTCTCACTGATTTCTTCTTTGAAATCAGTTACACAGACACATACTGCTTAATTCCCAATAATGTTGGGGTTCTCTAGTTATCTTATTTCTACTAATATCTAGGAGCTCTGGTAGCATAGTGCACTTGACTGCTAACCAGAAGGCTGGTGGTTCAAACCCACCAGCCACTCCCCAGAAGGAAGATGGGGCAATCTACTTCCGTAGTGATACTGCCTCGGAAACCCAAGGAGGAGTCGCTATGAGTTGGGTCTGAGTTGACGGCACATAACAACAACAACAACAACAACAAGTAATATCTAGCTCATTTCCATGTGGCCATAGAAAATACTGTGTATGAGTTCAGTCCTTTGGAATTAGTTGAGACTTTCTTTATGGCTCCACATACTGTCAATTTTTATAGTTTTTTTTGTGTACCCTTGAAAAAAAATTATTCTGAAGTTGCTAGGTGCTTGTTTTATATTTTGTATTACATCTTAAATTAGTGAAAGAGTGGCTATTTCCAAATCATAATACTGGATGATGGGGATAAAAAGCTTCATTTAAAAGCTCTAGCATATACCCTTAAAAAGCTTACAATCTAGTTATATCACGGAATTTTGGAAAGTAAGTTGCAAAGTAAATAAAAAATATTAATAATCTAGTAAAAACACTATTACTATTTTGTTTGATTTCTTCTAGTTTTTTTTTTCTAAATATTTCTAACTAGTTTTAATCGTATCCTTACAGCAAACTTATATTCTGCTTTTCTCCACTGTGTAAGGTATCTTCACATTGTCTCTCACCATCCACTCTCCTAAACTTTGCTCTATGTCCTGAGAGTACAATATCAGACAGTGTTTCACTGCTGTTCATAAGGTTTTCAGTGGCCAATTTTTGAATGAACCACCAGTTCCTTCTTCCTAAGGAAGAAGTCCAAGTTGCACTAAATTCTTGGCAAAAAGCAAGCCTTCAGGAATTGACAGAATACCCATTAAGGTGTTTCAACAAATGGATGCAGTGCTTGAGGTGCCAAGAAATTTGAGAGACAGCTACCTGGCTAACTGACTGAAAGAAATATATTTTTGTGCCCATTCCAAAGAAAGGTAATCCAACAAAATGCAGAAATTATCAAACAACATCATTAATAACACACACAAGTAAAATTTTGCTGAAGATAATTCAAAAATGGTTGCAGCAGTATATTGATAGGGAACTACCAGAAATTCAAGCTGGATTTAGAAGAGGATGTGGAATAAGGAATATCATTGTTGATGTCAGATGGATGTTGACGGAAAGAAAAGAATACCAGAATGTGTTTTATCAACTATCAAAGGCATTCGAGTGTTGGATCATAACAAATAATGGATAACATTGTGCAGAATAGGAATTGCAGAACCCTTAATTGTCCTCATGAGGAACCTGTACATAAACCAAGAGGGAGCCATTCAAACAGAACAAGGGAATTTTGCATGGTTTAATATCAGGAAAGGCATGCATCAAGGTTGTATCCTTTTACCATACTTATTCAATTTGTATGCTGAGTAAATAATCCAAGAAGCTGGAATATGTGAAGAAAAATGTGGCATCAGGATCAAAGGAAACTGATTAACAAGGTACGATATGCCAATGACAGAACCTTGCTTGCTGAAAGTGAAGAAGCACCCCCTGATGAAAATCAAAGACTACAGCCTTCAGTATGGATTACATCTCAACATAAAGAAAACAGAAATTGTCACTAGTGAACCAATAAGCAATATCATGATAATGGGGAAAAGATTGAAGTTGTCAAGGATTTCATTTTACTTGGATCCACAATCAATGTCCATGGAAGCAGTAGTCAAGAAATCAGATGTCTTATTGTGCTGGGAAAATCTGCTGCAAAAAAACACTTTAAAGTGTTAACGAGAGAGAAAAAAAATTCACTTTGAAGACTAGGGCTGGCCTTAGCTAAGCCATGGTCTTTTCAATAGGATCATATGCATGTGATAACTGAACAGTGAATAAGGAAGACTGCAGAAGAATTGTTGCATTTGAATTATAGTGTTGGCAAAGAATACTGAAAAATACCATGAACTGCCAGAAGAATGAACAAATCTGCCCTGGGAGAAGTACAGCTGGAATGCTTCTTAGATGCAAGAATGGCCAGACTGTCTCATGTACTTTGGTCATGTTGTCAGGAGGGACCAGTCCCTGGAAGGATATCATACTAGAGGGTCAGTGACAAAGGGGAAGACCCTCAACGAGATGGATCGACACAGAAGCTGGGACAATGAGCTCAGGCATAACAAGTGTTGAGAGGATTGTACAGGACCAGCCAGTGTTCCATTCTGTTGTACATAAGGTCACTATGCATTGTAACTAACTTGTTGACACCTAACAACAACATATCCTGGGCATATGGCTGATATGGACAATGCCAGTAATTTCTCTTTCCCTCTCACTTCTGTTTGACACTTGGCTAATGCACAGTCCCATCAGAAGATCAGAAGGGAGTGGAAAGAATTATTTCTTTCCCCAATTCCTTCCTGTGTGTTCACCTCCACCTGACGTTGTTACTTAGCTGAAGACATCAGCTCTACTCAAGGAAGCCCTCTGCACATGTCTTTCTCCTTTCAGGCTCTATAACCACTTATTTCCCTCCCTCTTTCAAACTTAGTGGTGGTAACATCCTTGGGATACTGCACTAAGTAGTTTCACTGCACCCTGTTCACATCTTTGTAATTACACCATTTATTAAGATTTATCAAATTAATTAACCTATATGTTGTTGTTATGTGCTGTCAAGTTGTCTCCGACTCATAGTGACCCTATGCACAGTGGAACGAAACACTGCCCATTCTTGTGCCAGCCTCACAATCCTTGCTACACCTGAGCCCATTGTTGCAGCCACTGTGTCTATCCGTCTCATTGAGGGCCTTTCCCTTCTTCATTGACCCTCCACTTTACCAGCATTATATCCCTTTCCAAGGAATGGTTCCTTCTTACATGATGAAGTCATAGCCATTCTCGCTTCCAAGGAGCATTTGGCTGCATTCTTTCCAGGACAGATTTGTTAGTCCTTTTAGCAGATTGTGGTACTCTCAGCATTTTTCTCCAACACTACAACTCAAAAGCATTAACTCTTCTTCAGTCTTCCTTATTCATTGTCCAGCTCTCACATGCATAAGAGGTGACTGAAAATACCATGGCTTGCAAAGGCGCACCTTAGTCTTCAAGGAATTATCTTTGCTCTTCGTCACTTGAAAGAGGTCTTTTGATGTGATTTGCCCAATGCAATATGTCATCTGATGTCTTGACTACTGCTTCCATTGGTGTTGATTGTAGAAGCAAGTAATATGAAATCCTTGACAGCTTCAATGTTTCCTCCATACACCATGAAGCTGTTTATTGGACCAATTGTGAGAATTTTTGTTTTCTTTATATTGAGATGTAATCCATACTGCAGACTGTAGTCTTTAAGCTTCATCAGTAAGTGCCCCAAATCATCCTCATTTTCAGCAAGCAAAGTTGGGTCATCTGCATATTGCAGGTTGTTAATGAGTCGTCCTCCATCCTGATGCCATGTTCTTCTTCATATAATCCAGCTTCTCGGATTATTTGCTCAGCATACAAGTTGAATAAGCATGGTGAAAAGATACAACCCTGACACACTCCCTTCTTGATTTTGAACCATGCAGTATTCCTTGTTCTGTTCAAATGACAGCCTCCTGATCTATGAACAGGTTTCTCATGAGTACAATCAAGTGTTTTGGAATTCCCATTCTTCTCAATGTTATTCATGATTTGATATGATCTACACAATTGAATGCTTTTGCATAGTCAATAAAAACAAGTAAACATCTTTCTGGTATTTGCTTTCAGCCAAGATCCATCTGACATTAGCAATGATACCCCTCATTCCATATCCTCTCTGAATCCAGCTTGCATTTCTGGAAGCTCACTGTCAATATACTGCTGCAACCGTTTTTGAATTATCTTTAGTAAGATTTTACTTGCATGTGATATTAATGATATTGTTTGATAATTTCCACATTCTATGGGATCACTTTTCTTCAGAATGGGTACGAATATTGATCTCTTCCAGTCATTTGGCCAGGTAGCTATCTTCCAAATCTCTTGGCATAACTGAGTGAGTGCCTCCAATGGTGCATCTGTGTGTTGAAACATCTCAGTGGGTATTCCATCAATTTCTGGAGGCTTGTTCTTCACCAATTCCTTCAGTACATCTTCACTTCTTCCTTCAATTCCATTGGTTCTTGTTCATATGCCACCTTCTGAAATGGATGAAGATTGACCAGTTCTTTTTGGTACAGTGACTCTGTGTATTCTTTCTATCTTCTTTTGATGTTTCCTGTATCATTCAATATTTTGCCCATAGAATCTTTCAATATTGCAATTCAAAGCTCAAATTTTTTCCTAAGTTCTTTCAGCTTGAGAAATGTTGAGGGTGTTTTTCCCTTTTGGTTTTCTATCTCCAGGTCTTTACACATTTCATTATAGTAATTGGCTTTGTCTGCTCAAGCTGCTCTTTGAAATCTTCTGTTCAGCTCTTTTATCTTGTCATTTCTTCCATTTGCACTAGCTACTCTTCACTCAAGGACAAGTTTCAGAGTCTCTTCTGACATCCATTTTGGTCTTTTCTTCTTTTCTCATCTTCTCATGACCTCTTGCTTTCTTCATGGATGATGTTCTTGATGTCATCCCACAATTACTCTGGTTTTTGGTCAGTTGTGTTCAGTGCATCAAATCTATTGTTCAAATGGTCTCTAAATTCAGGAGGGATATTACCAAAGTCATATTTTGGCTCTTGTAGGCTTGTTTTAATTGTCTTCAACTTCAACTTGAATGTGAATATGAGCAGTTGATGGTCTGTTCCACAATCAGCTCCTGTCCTCATTTTGGCCAAAGATATTGAACTTCTCCATCACCTCTTGCCACAGATTTAGTCAGTCTGATTGATTCCTGTGTATTCCATCTGGTGAAGTCCATGTGTACAGTCATCAATTATGTTGTTGAAAAAAGGTATTTGCAATAAGTCATTGGTCTTGCAAGATTTTATCAAGCAATCTCCAGCATTATTTCTCTCTCTAAGACCATATTTTCCAACCACCAGTAACTCTTCTTTGTTTCCAACTTTTTCATTCCAGTCACCAGTGATAATCAACACATCTTAATTGCATATTCAGTCAATTTCAGACTCCAGAAGTTGGTAGAAATCTTCAATATTGTCATCTTTGGCTTTGGTGATTGGTGCATCAGTTTGAGTAATAGTGGTATTAACTGGTCTTCCTTGTAGGTGTATGGATATTATCCCATCAGTGACAGTGTTGTACTTCAGGACAGATCTTGAAACATTCTTTGTGACAATAAATGCCACACCATTCCTCTTCAATTTGCATTCCTGTCATAGTAGATCATATGGTTGTCTGATTCAAAATGACCAAAACCAGTCCATTTCAGCTCACTAATGCCTAGGATATCAATCTTTATGGGTTCCATTTTGTTTTGACAGCTTCCAATTTTCCTACATTCATACTTCATACATTCCATGTTCCAATTATTAATGGATGTTTGCATCTGTTTCTACTCATTTTGAGTCATGCCACATCAGCTATTGGAGGTCCCAAAAGCTTTACTCTATCCATATCATTAAGGTTGTCTCTATTCTGAGTCAGCTTTTGCCCAGTCAAATTCTGAGTGCCTTCTAACCTGATGGGCTCATCTTCTGGCACTGTGTTGGATAATGTTTCAGGGCTATTCATACAGTTTCCCAGAATATGTATCAGACTGTGTTTCACTGCTATTCATAAGTTTTCACTGGCAATTCTTTGAGAAGTTGATGGCCTCTTCCTTCTTCCCAGTCTGTCTTAGCCTCAAAGCTCTGCTGAAACCTGCCCACCATGGGTAACCCTGCTGGCATTTTGCAACATGATGGCATAGCCTCCAGCCTCATAGCAACACGTAAGCCACCGTAGGATAACAAAGTGACAGACAACTTCCTCTCCCTTAGTTATTCCTAAGCCCTCTGCAACTGCCTGCCTTGGGCAACAGCCTTAAAATAGAGCTGTTCACAAGCAAAAAGCAGCCCCGAGCCCCAGCCCGCCTATCTCAGGCCCTGGCCTTAATATATAGAGCCACACCCATGTGAAAAGTAGCTTCTAAGACTCCAACCCATCTACCTCAGGCTCTGGCCTAAAAATGGAGAAGACCCCTAGCAAGAAGCAGCCTCCAAGCCTCAGGCCTGAGCCTAAAAATAGAGCTGTGCCCAAGTGAAATGCAGCCTCCAAGCCCCAGTCCCACCTACCTCAGGCCCTAGCCTTATAATACAGAGCCACAGCCAATCAGAAAGCAGCTTCCAAGCCCTGGGCCTATATAGAATTTGCCATTTAGTTCCTACAGGGTTCCTGATTAAAACAATAACCTGCAGGGGAAATGGCCCAAAGAAAAATACCCTCAATATTGCTCTTAGGTTTGGGTTGTTCATTTGTCTGAGTAATATAGAGATAGCCTTCTTGTCAAAGCAGGATGAGAGTTGGGTAATCCATGGCAGTTGGTAGCAAAAGTAGCATGGAATAAAGTTTTCACCAATAATTATCACCAGTAGTAGCACTGAAATGAAGTGCAGACGGAGGGAAAAGTACTGATTTAGTGTCTATGATATTTTGTTGCAAAAGTGACAATTGTTTTTATGTGCCTGTCAAGTCAATTCCAACTCAGAGTGACACTGTAAGACAAAGTAGAACTGTCCATAGGGTTTCCTAGGCCAAAACCTTTAGGGAAGCAGATAGCCAGGTCTTTTCTCCTGTGGAGCCGCTGGTGGGTTCAAACAGCTGACCTTTTTGTTACAGTTGAGAGCTTAACCACTGTCACAACTGGGGTTCTATTATGGTGACAATATGATAAATATTGTGAATTGACATTAACATTTTGGTTATTTCTTCCAGTTTTTTTTCCCCCTCCTAAATATTTCTAATACATTTTAATCATATCCTTAGGACAGACTCTAGAGAGTATACTTGGGGAAAAGGAGAATTTTCAAGTTCAAAAAATATCAAGCTGAGAATGTGGGTGGACAATCAGAAAGCTTTGAAGCCATGTTTGAAGGAGTCTGTCATCTGCTGTTATAAGGCAGGTGTGGGGAAGACCATGCCAAATGTCGTTGTGAAGAGTTGTAGAATTTGCAGCATGAGTCAAATGTGCAACTCCACAGATCTTACATACTAAAGCAAAAGAGACTGGTTAAGAAAGCAAGAGACCCTGAATTTGAGATGAGGACTTTTGGGCAGACATGGAGGAGGCTGAGACCGAAAACTAAATCTTCAAATTTTTCAAATGCCTCTTCATCTCCTTTTTCTACAGAAGCAGCTCTCCCATCCTATTGGACCCCGGCTACTGCCCCTCCCCCCACACCATCTGTGGGAACATTGTCTCACAAGCTGTTGCTGATTATCCTAGGATTCCCAGAAAGATGTTTACCTGTACTTTATTGACTATGCAAAGGCACTCGACTGTGTGGATCATAACGAATTATGGATGACATTGAGAAGAATGGGAATTCCAGGACACTTAATTGTGCTCATGAAGAACCTGTACATAGATCAAGAGGCAGTTGTTCAAACAGAACAAGGGATTACTGCGTGGTTTGAAATCAGGGAAGGTATGCATCAGGGTTGTATCCTTTCACCATACTTATTCCACCTGTCTGGTGAGCAAATAATCCAAGAAGCTAGACTAAATGAAGGAGAACATAGCATCATGATTGGAGGAAGACTCGTTAACAACCTATGGTATGCAGATTATGCAACCTTTTTACTGAAAGTGAATATGACTTACAGCACTTATTGATGAAGATCAAAGACAACAGCCTTCAAATATAGATTACCCTCAACATACAGATAACTAAAATCCTCACAACTGGACCAATAAGCAACATCATGATAAATGGAGAAAAGATTGAAATTGTTAGGGATTTCATTTTATATGGATCCCCAATCAACACCCATGGAAGCAGCAGTCAGGAAATCAGACATCATATTGCACTGGGCAAATATGTTGCAAAAGACCTCTTTAAAGTGTCAAAAAGCAAAGATGTCATTTTGAAGACTAAGATGCTGACTCAAGTCATGACATTTTCAGTAGCTTCATATGCATGTGAAAACTGGACAATGAGTAAGGAAGACCACAGAACCGATGCATTTGAATTGTGGTGTTGGCAAAGAATATTGTAAATATCATGGACTTCCAGAATGAATAAAATTTATCTTGGTACAGCCAGAATGCTCCTTAGAAGCGAGAATGACCAGACTTCATCTCATGTACTTTGGTCATGTTTCAGAAGGAGCCAGTCCCTGGAGAAGAATGTCATGCTTGGTAAAGGAGAGTGTCAGCTGAAAAAGTGGGGACCCTCAAGGAGATAGATTGGTACAGTAGCTGCAACCATTGACTCAAATATAGCAACTGTTGTAAGGATGGCACAGGACTGGGCAGTGTTTCATTCTGTTGTACATAGGTTCACTCTGAATTGGAACCAACTCGACAGCACCTAATGACAACAATAACCCCCAACACTTCTCATTGTCTACAGTGCAATAATGAGGCCCAACATAGCAAGGACTGAGGAAGTACAAGACTGGCTGAAGAGAGTGATTGTTTAACAAAGAGTTACAAGACTTATTTCAGCAGGAGTTTGGGAAGCATATGTAAGGCTGAACTGCATGGCTATTATTCCAACAATGATGAAATAGGACGTTCTTAGGAACCAAACTTGCTGACATGGAGGTACTCATCTAGAATTTGTGGTTCAATGTGTTGTTTCAAGCCCCTAGAGATTCATCATCCACTAAGTTAGGTAATTGGATCTCTGACACAAAGATAGTATAAGTTAATGAGGTTTAAATGCTGCCACTGTCTTGGCATACTGCAAAGAAGAGAGTCTGAAGGCTCAAGGAGATGGGAATGCTAGAATGGATCCATTACATGCAACTTGTTCAATCTGTTCCTGACCATACCTTTGGCAGACCTTCCCTTCTATGAGGCATCAAGAAATTAATTGGTGATGAGCAGAAGCATCCTTGAAGTACACTGAGTCCACTGTCTTGTGTGGACTAGAGAATTTTGAACTGAATTTCCTGATGTTGGTGGAGTTTATGGGATCCTAGAATACATAAGCCAGGTGATAGCTTTTAACTATCAGAGACTAACTGGGTGCAGGTAAAAGAATAGGGATAGAGTGACCATAAGAATGTTTTAACTCTCCAGGACTTGTGAAGGATCATTGATCCCTAAAGATGAAATATTCTAATAAAGCACTGCTTCACATATATAGGAAAAATTCTGAGAGTATTGACATAAATATGACTTGAATCCCTGCAGTGGGGATCTCAGCCTCTTAATCCCTAAACCTAAATTGGTTCACACATCTACATACTATCAACTGTGGGTGAGACTGTTTCTTCTTGAAGATGTATTACGCAATGTACCTTCTCAAAACTTCTCCAAAGGAATCTAGCCACTTAAAAGGGTGACTATGGACAGAAGAAAGGGAAATATCTAGATTTTCCATGGTCATTAGATACTGACCCCTACTTGATGATAATATCCAGATACCTGGACCATCAAAGTAGGACATTATAGAGGTGAGGTGTATATATAAATATATGTGTGTATATATATACACAAATACACACACACACACACATAAGATTGACATACAGGTTCCCACTGCAAAGAAAGAAGCACAGCACTTGGTAGGTTTCTTTGTGTTTTGCAGTCAACATACATCATATCTGGCATGCTCTTTGGATTCATTTGTTGAATAACTTATAAGGATGAAATATAAAATTTTTCTCAGAGTAAAATAAGACTCTGTAACAAGTCCAGCCTGAAGTGCAAGCTGTTATAGAGCTTTTTGATGCTTCAGACCCAATGGTATTGGAAATGTCTGTGGCAGATGTGATATTATTTGGAGCCTCTGGCAAACCCCAAAGAGTGGTTGACTACTAAGGTTTGGAATGAGGCCTATGCTGCTGACAGTTGTTCTCTATTTGAAAAGCAGCTGCTGGACTCTTGAGAGAAACTGAATGTCTTGCCATGAGACACTGAGTGGCAATAAGACCCGAGTTGCTCATCGTGACCTTGATTTATTTGAAACACTGAAGCATAAAATTGTTACATACAGTGGCATTTACCTATAAAATGGAAATAGAATATATGGGACCAAGCTTGAATTGTTCTGGAAGTTATACAAGTAAAATGCACTTACAGATGGCTCAGACTTCATCTATTGCTGCTTCTCTCTCAACCCAAACTGGTTTCACGAGGAATTTTCTATGGAGAAAGAAAAAATTGTGAGTCTGGTATAATGATGGTTCTGCAAAGTGTGCCATCCTAAGCTTGAAGTGAATGACCACTACACTTCAGCCCTCTTTCAGGATGGCTCTGAAAGAAAGCAATGCAGAACAATATTTCAGTGGACACAACTTCAGATGCTAACAATGTTTCTCCAGGAAGGAAATATGGCCTGAGCTTGTGGCTAGTGGATTGACTGACTGCTTAGGAGAAAGAATAAGATTGGAATATTGGGAGCAAAGAGATATCTGAGGAAAGTATGAGCCTGCATCTCCCAGAATAGGTAGAAAGTGTGAAGATATTTATATCCTACCTAATTTCTACCTGATGGCATTAACTGCAGAAGATCTTATTATTCAGGTGGACAAGAGAAAATGTTTTGTGAAATAAGTCAGCCTCTTTTCCAGACATCTGAGGCTTGTTCAGTGAGCCTATGTACAAAATGGTCATGGCAGCAAGAATGGAGGCCATTCATTAATGATCTCAGAATCATGGACTTCCCTTCATTAATGCTGACCTGGCTGTCCCACTGCTGTTGAGCATCTAACTTGTCAAAATCAGAGACCAGCCCCAACTCTGAATGTGGCACCATTACAGGGGTATAAGCAGCTATCTGTTAAAAGGTTGATGTCATTGCATCCCTTTTTTAATAGGCACTAATTCTAAGTATGGATTTTCTTTCTTTGGCCAAACTTCTTCTTTTAGTGATTGGTTCTTGGATTTATAGAATACTTGATCCTAGAATACTTGATCCATACCATGATAATTCAAAACACTATCTCCTCTGACCGAGGAACTCATTTTGTAGTAAAGAATATGTAGCTATGGACTCATACTCATGGTCGTCACTGATCTTATCAGTTCCTCCACTACTCAGAAGCAACAAGCTTGGTATGTGGTGGAATGGTTAGTGAAAACTTACTTATGACACTACCTGGGATCAATATCCCGGCTGGTTTGGGTTGTATCCTACAGGACGTGATAAATACCTTAAACTAGTAGTCATATCACAGAGTCAGAATGCATTGGTTCAGGTGGAGATGGAAGTAAACTCTCACACTGTTATATCCAATATCCCATTTGAAAAATTTTCTCTTCTTGTCCCTCTACTCTTAGGCTTAGTAGGTTTGGAGGTACTACTACCCAAGGTGGAGTAGTTAACTAATCCCCTTCCACCAAGAATACTCATGGTTCTGAAGATTTTAAAGATGCTATTGCTGTGCTTTTTTTTTTTTTTTTTGCGGTCTCCTTATGTTGACAAACCAACATGAACAGGAGGGGTCCTTATACTGGACAGCATGCAGCATGACTGACCCAAATTACCATGGGAAATTGGGTTGCTGCTACACAGGATGGTTATATTAGAATCTAGGGGATTTAATGAGGTCTACTTTAGCATTTTTTTGCCAAGTGGTCTTGGTCAATGGAAAAGGGTGTCAAACTAATCATTTAAGGCCCTTCAGACTCACAGCCCATACGAATGGAAGTTGGATCAGGATCCTCATGTACTGGCAGAATGTAATAGAAACAGGGGTGGGGTAGTGGAAGAAAGGGGCTATAATCACCAGCTTAGACCTTGTAGAAGTGCAGCAGTAGGGAATGAGATGTGTTTCAAGTGATGGATTTTTTTTTTTTTTTTTTTACCTTTTCCTCCACACCAGATACTTTAATATGAAGAACACTGATATGCCTAACATTTTAAATATCAGGTGAAAATGAGTTGACATCACTGTGCAAAAATATAATAAAGGGGTGGAATTTGTGTGTCTCAGGTTTGGGACAGAACCTTTTCCAACAACATGACAGAGAAGAGTGGGTGCTGAGGTTGGAAGAATGAGGAATGGTATTTGAAAATGTATTAAATGCCTGTGATGTGTGAAATACTATGCTTGGTGCTGGAGATGCAAAGATTTAAGAAAATCGTTTCTACCTGTTATAGGTTGAATTATATCATCTCCCCAAAATTGTTAGGAGTTCATCTGGAAATCCTAAGCACCAGATCCTCAGAATGTGACCTTATTTGGAAATAGGGTCATTGTAGATGCCATCAGTTAAATTAACAGGAGATCATACTGGACTGTGACCTAATCTTTCTATGATACATGTCCTTATAAAAAGAGAAAACTGATATAAACAGAGACACTCACATAGAAGCAAGTACAGGTAGTGATAGGAGGAGAGAGGCAGAGATAGAGTCATGGTGCCACAAGCAAAGGAACGTGAACCACCAGGAGCTAGAAGAGGCAGAAAGGAAGGATCATCCCCTTGAGCCTTCAGAGACAACACAGCCCTGCTGATGCCTTGATTTCAGACTTTTAGTTCCCAGAACTGTTGAAAAATAAATTTCTGTTGTTTTAAGCTACCCAGTTTGTGATTTTTTTTTTTTTATGACAGCCCTAGGAAACAAATAAACTACTTATTATTATAGCTACCAAACAATTTGTAAAATAAAGGAAAGAAGAGAAATTTACCTGTGATCTTATCACAAAACAGTATTTAGTGTATTTCTTATAGTTGATCTTTTTCCTAAAAATGTTTGATAGTTAAACCATAAACCATACCACAAGGACAGACTTACATAGCTCTTCTCCATTGTTCTGGATATGTTTATTTTATGTCTCCTGATCTATTCATGATTTTTTCTGTATCTTGATTGGAAGCTCTGGTGGCGTAGTGCCTGAGGCATTTGCTAACCAGAAGGCTGACGGTTCAAGCCCACCAGCCACTCCTCAGAAGGAAAGTTGGACAATCTACTTCCATAGTGATACCACCTCAGAAACCCAAGGAGGGGTCACTATGAGTCAGATCCAACTCCATGGCAGTAGGTTTTTTTGTTTGTTTTTTGAGAGGTTGATGTCTATGGATGACATCAAAAAAGTCCTCTGGCTAATGGAGTGGCTGACCTCTTGGAGGAAAGAACAAGAGTGGAAGATTGGGAAGAAGAGGTCTATGAAGGAGGTATGGACCTGGACCTTCCATTGGTATCAGCCACTGGGGAGTCCTGGCTTCAGGATGGCTGTGTCCCTTGGCTTAAACAAGTCACAGCTCCTATCAAAGTAGACCTCTCCACAAAATTCTCCTTCCAACTTCTGACCATTGATTCTTCCTATGCCTTTTTAGATCAAGAGCTAACAAAAGGTCTTCTTTTACTAGCTCCAGGGTACAGTGCTCTCTCTTGGGTCCCAATGCTCTGTGCCTGCCTTTGTTAATAGTTTCTTTTCTTAACCTGCCTCAAATAATTCTAATTTGAGTGCATCATCTTTTCTTCTGAAAACTTGACTGTTATACCCACTAGGACAATATGATGTGTGTGTGTGTGTGTATATATATATGTTTGTTGTTGTTTTGCTGTCGAGTCGGCCCCAACTCATAGCGACCCCTCCTTGGGTTTCCGAGGCAGTATCACTACAGAAGTAGATTGCCCAACCTTCCTTCCGATATATA
>NW_006922008.1:2488903-2492036 GCF_000298275.1 Orycteropus afer afer
GGCTCGAGTATAGCAGGGATTGTGGGGCCGGCGCGGGATCGGGCAGTGTTTCGTTCTGCTGTGTGTGGGGTCACTATGAGTCGGAAACGACTCAACGGCACTGAACAACAACAACAGCAATAGAAAACAAATATAATAGTTCATTATGCCTTGATATCATTAAATGAATAAACATTTATTGCAAGCTTGCTACATGCTAAATACTTTACAAGAATTTTATCAACTAATTCTCATCTCAACTCTATGACTTAGGTTACTACTATCTTGTTCACTTGTAGATAATGTGAACAAATTGATCAAAGTAACCTACTAATTAGTGGTGCCAGGATTTGAATTCAACTGAATAATCTTTCTATTTAATTATAAAATATCTCCCTTCCCTAGATTTTCATGCATTGGTTAATCATATTACTCCTGGATGCAGTCACTTTGTGGGTTTTTCAAATACAGAAGCCCTACTTCATACATCATTGCAGCAGTCTCCTCATTACTAAGGAGCATCACAGGGATTGAGGCATGTCCTCCTTCATTTCCACCTTCTGCATGCTCTTCAGCCCTAATTGTTGTTCTTTGTGTTAGGTGCCCTCAAGTTGGTTCTGACTCATAATGACCCTAAGTGTAACAGAAAACACTGCCTTGTCCTGTGCCATCCTCACAATCGTTGCTGTGTTCGAACCCATTGTTTCACTCACTGTGTCAATCCATCTCATTGAGAGTTTGCCTCTTTTTTGCTGACACCCTACTTTACCAAACATGATGCCCTTCTCCAGGCACTCATGCCTCCTGATACATGTCCAAAATATGTGAGATGAAGTCTCACCATTCTCATTTCTAAAGAATGTTCTGGCTGCACTTCATCCAAGGCAAATTTGTTCATTCTTCTGCTGTTTCATGGTATATTCAATATTCTTCGCCAACACCATAACTCAAAGGCATCAGTTCTTTAGTCTTCCTTCTTCGTTGTCCAGATTTCCTGTATATATGAGGGAATTGAAAATACTATGGCTTGGGCCAGGTGCACCTTCATCTTTTGCAGCAGATTTGCCCAATGCAAAACTTTGATTACTTGACTGCTGCTTCCATGGACATTGATTGATCCAAGTAAGATGAAATCTTTGACAATTTCAATCTTTTCTCAATTTATCCTGATGTTACTTATTGGTCCAGTTGTCAGGATTATTAATTATTACTAATTACCAGCACTATTTATTTAGCACTTAGTGCCATGTGGCATTATGATGATTCATCTACATTTTACTTTTTGTCTTTCTTTCCCCACCAGAATATAAGCTTTATGAGGAAAGAAACTTTATCCTGTTTTGGTCACTGCTAGATTTCAACCATCTGGAATAGTTTCTAATTCATTGTAGGTACTCAATAAATTTTGGCTAAATGAATCAATGAATAAGCAAATGAGCTTGGGTCCTTCTCACCATTTTTTTTTTGTTGTTGTTGTTGTTGTTCAAATAATGTTGGTCTGATTCATTCTAAGCCAAGTCCTTCCAGATTCTGGGTAGCCAACCACTTTCTATTGTATCTGAGCTTTATGAGTATTGTGCAGCAGATGAAAAGTGGCGAATTTCCCATTAATCCATTGCTCTTAGTGCCCTACTATGGAAGGGAAATATCTTTTATTGATTTGTTGCTGGCCCATGTTATATATTATACATATTTACCTTATATTATTTAACTTTCACACTTCCTTATGAGGTAAATGTTACAGCTCTCATTTAACAGAAGGAGGAACTGAACCTAAGAGAAGAAAACACAGGGTGACATGTCTAGTGGAGGCTATGACTGGAATTCAGATATTTCTGAGTCCTAACCCAAGTCTTTCCACCATAACGTGACCACTCAAACATAAGCTCAAGCAGGGTCTTGGTTTTATTCATTCCTCTATCTTTAGTGCTGTTGTTCTAATTCTCTAGTGCTGTTGTAACAGAAAATATACCAAAAAATGAGTGGCTTCCACCAAAAAGGATTTATTTTCTTACAGTTTAGGAGGGTAGAAGTCTGAGTTCAAAGTGCCAGCTTTAGGGACTGGATGAAAAACCCTTGATCTTGGACTTTAGATCTGCCTCTTGCTCCTGGTCTACTGATGCTGGAGGCTTCTCTTAACTCAGGCAGCTGCTGGCTGCTGAGGCTGACAAACTCAAGGTCTACAGGTAAAACAGTACAGTCCCAAGATTATTAAACAACATGGCAGGGCACTAGTTCAAGTCCAGAAACAGTCCCAAAATCAGCAGGCAACATGACAGGCTGCTGAATAAAGACTTGGCTACATGCAGAGTCTAAGAGTATCACAAAGCTCAAAGACCTTTCTCAAAGCTTCTTATATATCAGAAGCAGATCACATCCCTAAGGTAGCTAGTCAGCTGCTCACAGTGGATTCCATCATGGAGCTGATTACCAGTCTCATCATGGGAAATAACCACATCCAGCTGTCCAGACAGTCAAAACCAGGCCCCACCAGATTGACACTCAACCTTAACTACCACAGCTTCTGTAGATTATATTGTATTCCCCTGAAAGATAGGTTAAACTCTTAATTCTTGTACTTGTGAATATGATCCTGTTTGAAAATAGGGTCTGTAAATATGTTATCAATTAGGTTAACATGGGGTCATACTGGACTTCATTGGGTCCTAATCCAGTAGGTCAGAAGACACTATGAATAGGAAAGAGCTGCTTCCTCAGAATAGAGCTGACCTTGATGATATAGATGAAGTTAACTTTTCAGGCCCTCCTTTTGCTGATGTGGCACAATTCAAGAAGAAACAGCTGCAAATATCCATTAATAATCGGAACATGGAATGTATGAAGTATGAATCTAAGAAAATTGGAAGTTGTCAAAAATGAAATGGAATGTATAAAGATCAATATCCTAGGCATTAGTGAGCTGAAATGGGCCAGTTTGGGCCATTTAGAATCAGACATCCATGTGATCTACTATGCTGGGAATGACAAATTGAAGAGGAATGGTGTGGCATTCATCATCACAAAGAATGTTTCAAGATCTATATTGAAGTACAATGTTGTCAGTGACAGGATAATATCCATATGCCTATAAAGAAGACTAGTTTATATATTATATATTTTTGTTGTTATGTGCCGTCGAGTTGGACTCAACTCA
>NW_006922008.1:2492136-2495166 GCF_000298275.1 Orycteropus afer afer
TCTTCTAATAGATCCCTCCTCTTCCAACTCTAACATTTAATAGTGTTTTTAGATTGGAATATGAAGATTGAGAATGCAGATTAAAATTATCTGAAATCTTGTCACCTGTCTTAGTACAAATTATTAAAATGTTATGTGAAAGCATTACAAACTCATAGTATTCCATGCCTTGGATGACTATGACAAATTCTCTAAACCCTTACCAGGACTGATTCTTCTTATTTTAGATTGATTTCACCAATTCTGTGGTTTTAAAAATTCATAATTTATTTTTAAAATTTGCCATTCCTTTACTTACTAGTGAGCTCATGTCTTTTCCCATGTTTATGGGATATTTTTTCCTCATATATAAATTTTATGTGAGTTTCTTTGCTCATTTATTTATCTAAGCCTTATTGCTTTTTGATATTGATCAGTATGAGCCATTTATAGAAGAAATTAATGATTTGCTAATATTTGCTGCAGCTATTTTTTTTTTTTTTGGTCTGATTTTAGCTTTTGTGTGGCTGTGTCAGGATTTTAAAAATTAAGTGTAAGTAGCTGAATGTTTTACTCTTTTCCTTTGTGCTTCATTCTATCACTTTCAGCTTAAAAAGTTCTTACCCATCTAGAGATTGAAGTCTTACTCATGGCTCTTTTCCTCTAGTTTTTCTATGGTTTTATCTTTTTTATATTTAACTCTTTAATCCATCAGGAATTGATTTCTCTGCATGATGTGAAGTGAGTGTCTGAAATTGATTTTTTCTTGCTAAGTTGCTAACCATTCATCCCAGCACCATTTGCTAAATAATCCTTCCTTCTTCCATTGATGTATGAGGTCTCCTTTATCATGTATTAAGTCCTCATACATACTGGAATCTATTTTTGGGCTATTTTGTTCCATTGTTCTGTCTGTCCATTCTTGTGCCAGCATCATACTGTCAAAAAGGACTTCTTTATATATGTTTAGAATAAAAAAGACACACTAGGAAGAGATGGACTGCTGCTTGAAGCCAATTGTAAAATTTTATGTGACAAACGATGATAATACTCTTCAGCTCTTTTTTTTTTTTTTTTCATGCTTCTTTTTGTTTGTTTGTTTCAGTGAAATAACTCATTAAAAATGGAGGTCAAATATTAGTCAACAAAGCACAAGGAGCCAAGTATGGGTGAAAAGAATAAGAGCATTTACCTTTTTCAAATAAGCGTAAGTCTCTTGGCTGAAATAAGTTACTGATATTTTCTATGGGTCAGAAATCGTGTCTGAACATTAAGTGCAGAATATTATTTAATCCTCAGATAATTCCTTTGTTGGACACATGTTGTTATCCCTATATATCATGTCACCAGATTTTTTTTTTTTCAGAACTCTGCAGTCCATCCAGAGTTTAAAAGAGATCCCAAATAACAAATTCAGAAAACAGTGTACCTCTGACTTCATCCTCTACTACAATGTAGAAACTACAGTACCCTTCACATTCCTTGCTAATAAGCCAGTGGACTCAGGTTGCATCTCATGAGTGCTCCATAATTGATCCTCTTTCTATCATATGGCATCTAATATTTTATCTCCATTCCTACTCCAATGACCTATGATAATGTTCTACTAAGACACTATCAGTGCTGCTGAAACTTGTGAATATCAAGACCAAGGCTGATGTCCAATGAAGTATGGAAAGGAGTTGTGGCTGTGAGACTGGAGACAAGGAACATGCAGTAGAAAGAGGTTAACTTGGCTTCAGCAAGGATTTTGTTGCACCCCTCATAATATCCTAGATGCGAAGACAGAGCCTAAGTTCTGATGGTAGTAAACTAAAGAAGGTAGTTATGGAGTTGCAGAGCAATAACCAAAGAGTTGCCAGGGGCAAAATGACTGTCTCCCTATGTATCCCTGACCTGTTTAACCTTTCCCTCAAAGACATGGATGAGTATGAAGAAGGTACACTCATAATACTTGAACTTTTGAAGCATAACAAGTACCAAACCAAAACCATATGAGCTGCCATTGAGTTGATTCCAAATGCATAGTAGAATGGCTTAGTAGGATTTTCAAAGCTGTGACCTTTGAAAAGATTGCTAGACCTTTCTTCTGAAGTAGGTGTAGGTGGATTCAAACTGCCAGCCTTTGGTTAGTAGTTGAGCACTTACCCATTTGCACTGACCAGGAATTCCTTGTAACAAGTATGTAGGTGATGTAATAAGAACTCAAATCAATCTTGGCAGATGGATCTATGAACCCAGGTAACTTCAAATGTTACTGAAGTATAGATCAGGGCATTTGTCTGGAAAAAGTGTGAAAAAGACTAAATGTTAATTAAATGTACTTTAACATGACCGCTTACACTCCTACATCTCCTGTCTTCCAGTACTCTCCTCTTTTTACCACACTCTGTAGCCCTGCAAATTAGCTCTTTGAGAGACACCTTCACTTGGCAGATATCTTAGATGAATCTAATTACCCTCACTCTACAGTGTGACTATAATAATATGACTCCTGAGATCATGTTAGATTGTACAACAAAGAGATTTTGCCAATGTAATGAAGGTTACCAATCAGTTGAATTTGAGATAGGGAGAAGGCTCAAGTGGGCCAAGCACACTCACATGAGTGTTTCAAAAGCAGAAAGCTTTTCCTTGTTGGCATAATAGGAAGGTGGAGAGGTACAAAGCATGTGATATTGTTGGTGTGGAGATGGAAGGGGCATGTGAAAAGGCATGTGGACAGTCTCTAGGAGGCCTAGGCAGCAAGAACATGAGGACCTCAGTCCTTTTCTCACAACTGAATTATGAAAACAACCTACCTGAAGATAAGAGTCCAGCTCAGTTGACACCTTGATGTTGGTCTTTTGATGAGAATAGAACACAATTAAATATGCCAAGACTTTTGATTACAGAACTGTGAGTTCATAAATAGGTGTAGTCTTAAGCCACAAAGTTTTTGATAATTTGTTACAGTAGCCCCAGGGTTACAGGTGAGGAGAGACAACTCAGGGACACCCAGAGTAGCAGGCCAGAAGAGCAGGAGAAAGGGGATAAAAGCCTTGAACCCGG
>NW_006922008.1:2501673-2517525 GCF_000298275.1 Orycteropus afer afer
AATTGTGGGATGACATCAAGAACATCATCCATGAAGAATGCAAAAAGTCATTAAAAAGACAAGAAAGGAAGAAAAGACCAAAGTGTATGTCAGAAGAGACTCTAAAACTTGCCCTAGAATGGAGAGTAGCTAAAGCAAGTGGGAGAACTGACAGGATAAAAGAAATGAACAGAAGATTTAAAAAAAAAAGTGGCTCAAGAAGACCGAGTCAATTATTATAATGAAATGTGCAGAGATTTGGAGTTAGAAAACTAAAAGGGAAGAACACACTTGTCATTTCTCAAGCTGAAAGAACTAAGGAAAAAAATTAAGCTTTGAATTGCAATATTGAAAGATTCCATGGACAGTATGTTGAATGATGCAGGAAACATCAAAAGAAGATGGATGGTAAACACAGAGTCACTATAACAAAAGGAATTGGTAGATGATCATCCATTTCAGGATGATCAAGAACCAATGATATTGAAGGAAGAAATCAAAGCTGCACTGAGGGAATTGGTGAAGAACAAGGCTCCAGGAATTGATGGAATACCCATTGAGATGTTTCAACAAATGGATGACCTGCTAGAGCACTCACTCAGCTATGCCAAGGGATTTGGAAAACAGCTACCTAGCCAATTGACTGGAAGAGATCCATATTTGTATCTATTCCAAAGAAAGGCAATCCCACAGAATGTGGAAATTATTGAACAACATCATTGATACTATACACAAGTAAATCTTACTGAAGATAATTCAAAAACAGTTGCAGCAGTATATTGATGGAGAACTTCCAGAAATGCAAGCTGTATTCAGAAGAGAACATGGAATAAGGGATATCATAGTTGATGTCAGATGGATCTTGGCTCAAAACCAAGAATGCCAGAAAGATATTTACTTGTGTTTTATTGACTATGCAAAAGCATTTGATTGTGTGGATCATAACAATTATGGATAACTTTGAGAAGAATGGGAATTCCAGAACACTTAATTGTACTCATGAGGAATGTGTACATAGACCAGGAGGCTGTCATTTGAACAGAACAGGGGAATACTGCATGGTTTAAAATCAGGAAGTGAGTGTGTCAGGGTTGTATCCTTTCATCATACTTATTCAACTTGTATACTGAGCAAATAATCTGAGAAGCTGGACTATATGAAGAAGAATGTGGCATCAGGATTGGAAGAAGGCTTATTAACAACCTGTGATACACAAATACCACAACTTTGCTTGCTGAACTTGAGGATGACTTAGAGCACTTACTGATGAAAATTAAAGACTACAGTCTACAGTATGGATTACACCTCAACATAAAGAAAGCAAAAATCCTCATAACTGGATCAGCAAGCAGCATCATGATAGATGGAGAAAAGTCTGAAGTTGTCAAAGACTTCATATTACTTGGTTTTACAGTCAATGCCAATAAAAGCAGCAGTCAAGACATCAAAAGACGTATTGCATTGGGCAAATCTGCTGCAAAAGACCTTTTTCAAGCACTGAAGAGCAAAGATATCTCTTTGAAGACTAAGATGTGCCTAACCCAAGCCATGGTATTTTCAGTCACCTCATATTCATGTGAGAGCTGGACAATGAATAATACACCTTGAAGAAGAGTTGATGCTTTTGAGTTGTGGTGTTGACGAAGAGTGCTGAAAGTGCTGTGGACTGCTAAAAGGACTAACAGATCTGTCCTGGAAGAAGTGCAGCTGGAATGCTCCTTGGATGTGAGAGTGGCCAGGCTTCTTCTCACCTACTTTGCTCATGTTGTCAGAAGGGACCATTCTCTAGAGAAGAGTGTCATGCTTGGTAAATTGGAGGGTCAATGAAAGAGGGGAAAGCCCTCAATGAGATGGATAGACATGGTGGATGCAGTGATGGGCTCAGGTATAGTAGGGATAGTGAGGCTGGTACAGGACTGGGCAGTGTTTTGTTCTGTTGTACATAAGGTTGCTATGAGTTGGAGATGACTTGAAGGCACATAACAACAACAACAACAACATTAAGCCTCCCAGATGGCGATGTCTTGTTACAGCAGCCCTAAGAAATGAATGCAAGTGCCTAGCACATATTTCGAGACAAATGAATTACAGAATAAATGAATGAACCTATACTTCTTTTCTAGCCCTGCTTCAGAGGGAAAGACCCTCATTTTTCATTAAAGTAAATTTGATTTGGATATTCCTATACTTACTTTAGCATAGTGTCTAATAAGGCACTTGAGTGCTAACCAGAAGGGTGGTGGTTCAAACCCACCAGCTACTCCTTGGAAGGATGGTTGGGCAATCCTACTTCTGTAGTGATACTGCCTCGGAAACCCAAGGAGGGGTCACTATGAGTCGGGGCCAACTCGATGATATGTAACAACAACAACATACTTACTTTGTCTCCGGACACTAGCTTGATCACTAATCAGAAGGTTGGCAGTTTGAACTCACCCAGTGGCTCCGCAGTAGAACCTAGCAATCTGCTTCCATAAAGATTATAGCTAAGAAAATCCCATGGAGCTAAGTTCTTTGCTGTAACACAATAGGTCACCATGAGTTGGAATTAACTCAACGGCAATGGGTTTGGTGTTTGGTGTCTATACTTGTTTTGGCTCACTTTCTACTTACTTCTTTGTTTAATAGGAGTATTAGTGTACCAGCATCAGAAGGTTTCTTAGAAAGTGGTTTATCCAGCCTCCCATCAACACACAAATCCTTTTTATAGCATCCTGGACAGATGGTCAGTCAGCTTCTGCCTGAACACCTCCAATGATGGGTGACGGAAGAGAACAGGAGGAAGCCTGTTTAATTTTGGAGGCAGTTCTGATGAGTAGAAACATTTTCATCTGATTGAACTGAATTCTGCTGTGTCAGTAAGGATTCTGCATTTGCAGGAAACAAAAAGCACAACTCCAATTGGCATTAAAAATGATAAGACTTTATCAACCTAGTGATCGAGAAGTTCAGTTTTAGGTAAGATCTGGGTCACAGGTTCATGATGTCCTCAGGGCTCTGGCTCTATTTCTGGGCAATTCTTTCTTCCCTGGCATCTGCTATGTGTCAGCACTCTCCTTAGGCTGGGGTTTCTGTTGTTATTAGGTGCAGTTGAGTCAGTTGCAACTTATAGTGACCCTATGCACAAGAGAACGAAACACTGCCCAGTCTTGTGCCATCCTCAAAATTCTTGCTATGCTTAAGCCCATTGTTGCAGCTACTGTGTCAATTCGTCTCATTGAGGGTCTTCCTCTTTTTGCTGACCCTCTACTTTACCAAGCATGATATTCTTCTCCAGTGACTGGTCTCTCCTGATAACATGACCAAAGTACAAGAGACAAAGTCAGGCCATTCTTGCTGTACTTCTTTGAGGAGAGATTTGTTTGATCTTCTGAGAGTCCAAGATACATTCAATTTTATTTGTCAACACCTTAATGCAAAGCCTTTAATTTTTCTACAGTCTTTCTTTTTCATCGTCCAGCTTTTGCATGCATAGGAGGAGGTTGAATATACACTGATTGGATCAGGCACATCTTCGTCCTTAAAGTGACATCTTTGCTTTGTAACACTTTCAAGAGGTCTTTTGCTGCAGATTTTCCCAATGCAATACATCATTTTATAATTTGACTGCTGCTTCCATGGGTTTTGATTGTGGATACAAATAAAATGAAATCCTTGACAACTTCTATCTTTTTTCCATTTATCATGATGCTGCTTATCGGTCCAGTTATGAAGATTTATGTTTTCTTTATGATAAGTTATAATCTATACTGAAGACTGTAGTCTTTGACCTGTATCAGTAAGTACTTCAAGGCCTCTTCATTTTCAGCAAGCAAGGTTGTGTCATCTGCATATCACAGGTTGTTAATGAGTCTTCCTCCAATCCTAAAGTAAAATAACGAATATTCTTCTCTATATACTCCAGCTTCCCAGATTATTTGCTCAGCATACAGGTTAAATCAGTATGGTGAAAAGATACAACCCTGATGCACACTCTTCCTGATTTTAAACCGTGCAGTATACCCTTGTTCCATTTGAGTGACAGCCTTTTAGTCTATGTGTAGGTTCCTCAGGAGCACAATTAAGTGTTCTGGAATCCCCATTCTTCACAATGTTATCCATAATTTGTTATGATTCTCACAGTCAAATGCCTTTGCATAGTCAATAAAACACTGGTAAACATCTTTCTGGTATTCTTTGCTTTTGGCCAAGATCTATCTGACATCAGCAATGATATCCCTCATTCCATGTCCACTTCTAAATCTGGCTTTAATTTCTGGCAGTTCCCTGCCTATGTACTGCTGCAAACATTTTTAAATTATTTTCAGCAAAATTTTGCTTATATGTTATATTAATGATATTATTCAATAATTTGCACATTCTGTTGGATCACTTTTCTTTGGAATGGGCACAGATATGGATCTCTTCCAGTCAGATGGCCAGGTAACTGTTTTCCAAATTTCTTGACATAAATGAGTGAGCAATTCCAGGGTTGCATTTGTTTGTTGAAACATCTCAAAGAGTATTTTGTTAATTCCTGGAGTCTGTTTTTTGCCTATTCCTTTAGTGCAGCTTGTACTTCTTCTTTCAATAACATCAATTCTTTACCATATGTTACCTGCTGAAATGATTGAACATCGAGTGATTGTTTTTGGGAGAGTGACTCTGTGTACTCATTACCTCATTCTTTGGTAGTTCCTGCATCATTCAATCTTTTGCCCATAAAACCCATCAATATTACAACTGAAGCCTGAATTTTTCTTCAGTACTTTCAGCTTGAGAAATATGCAAGTGTTCTTGCCTTTGGAATTGCTGGCTCCAGGTCTTTGCACATTTCATGCAATATTTTACTTTGCCTTCTCGAGCTGCCCTTTGAGATCTTCTGTTCAGATATTTTACTTCATTATTTCTTCCATTTGCTTTAGTTACTCTCCATTCAAGAGAAAATTGCAGTTTTTTCTGACATCCATTATGGTCTTTCCTTCCATTTATGTCTTTTTAATGACCTTTTGCTTTCTTTATTTATAATGTTCTCAGTGCCATCCCACAACTTGTCTGGTTTTCAATCATTGGTGTTCAATATGTCAAATCTATTCTTTAGAGATGATCTCTAAATTCAAATGTGATGTACTCAAGGTCATGTTTTGGCTCTTGTGGACTTTTTTAAAATTTTTTTTCTTCAGTTTTGCACATGAATAAATGATGGTCTGTTCCACTGTTGGCCCCTGTCCTTGTTCTGACTGATGATACTGACCTTCTCCATCTTCTCTTTCCACAGATGCAGTTGATTTGATTCCTGTGTATTCCATCTGGCTAGGTCCATATGTATAGTCATCATTTATATAGTTGAAAGAAAAGTATTTGTAATGAATAAGTTGTTGGTCTTGAAAAATTCTATATGTCATCTCTGGCATCATTTTTTATCACCGAGGCCTTATTTTCCAACTATTGATACTTCTTCTTTGTTTCCAACTTTCACATTCCAATCATCAGTAATTGTCAATGCATCTTGATTGCAACTTTGGTCAATATAAAACTCCATAAGTTAGTAAAAATCATTAATTTCTTCATCTTTGGCTTTCCTAGTTGGCATGTAAATTTGAATAATAGTTATATTAATTGGTCTTATTTGTTGTCATATAGATATTACTCTATCACTGACAGCATGGTACTTCAGAATGGAGATCTTGAATTTTTTTTTTTTTAATGATAAATGTGACACCATTACTCTTTAATTTGTCATTCCCTCCATGGTTGACCATATGATTGTCTGATTCACAATTGATTTTATTTTCCTTTATAGAAAGAAAAAAGTAGCAAGAGCAAGTCTAGAGCCGTCTAATTACACACTACTCCATTACATAGAGAAAGAGATTTCATTCCAGCCATTGAAGCAAAAGTCATGATATTTAGTCAGACTAGACACAATTTGGAATTCCTGAGTGGTACAAAACTTTAATCTGGTACCTTCAGCAGTAAGCCAGCCCGGGACCAGTGGAAGCAGGGTGTTTGCATGTGTGGAACACCCTGGGGGTAGGCCAGGTAAGCAAGCAGGGTAGGGGAGACCAGGAAATGAGCTGAGCAGTTTGGAACAACTGAGGGAGACAAGCTTTGTCAGTTTGTCATACTGTGGTGCCTTAAGTGCTGCTGTGAGGGTAGAGGTAATGCCACTGGTGTTTCAAATGCCAGCAGGGTTACCCAGGGTGGACAGGTTTCAGCAGAGCTTCCAGACTAAGACAGATTCAGAAGCAGGAAGGGGCCATCTACTTTTCAAAGAATTGGCCAGTGAAAACCTTATGAATAGCAGTGAATAGCTCCTCTGGGTGTGATGAAAATAACATGTTCTGTAATGGATGATTCAGCTTGCTGTAATGGAAAGAAAGCTGGAGTGAGTGTGATTGCAGAGGTTTCCAGTGTAGGAATCCACCCACTTAAAGCCAATCTTCAAACACACTGAGCCCAGCTTTCTACTTGATCAAATGGGGTTTCCAGTGTAGAATCCACCCACTTAAAGCCAATCTTCGAACACCCTGAGCCCAGCTTTCTACTTGATCAAATGAGGATAATAATCCCTGTTTATCTGCTTCAAGTGTGCTATGAAATAATGGGTGTAAAAGTTCTTTGTAAACTGTAAAAGTATACGGATGTAAGAAATGATGATTAATGCAGCTTAAGATGGTGTCAGTTCATCCAGCAGTTGTATTACACGGTTTAATTATACCCTGTCTTGTTCCAGAAAGAATTTCAGGCATCTCACAAGAGAACATAAAAAAAAAAAAAAAAAGACAAGATAGCATAAATTAGAAACACACTTTAAAAAGAAGAAGAACAGTGCAGCCAGGAAATGGACATTGAAAACTTGGTCTAGAACAGGCGTTCAGTACCTCTGGTTTTCTAGAAGCCAATATGATTTCAGAGATTTTGTTTGTTGTGTAATTCTCAATTCCCATGAAATAAAAGTAAATGTAAACCTTCTATGGTGGATGTTCAGATTTCCTAACTGAGGACTGACATTATCATCACATTTACATGAATATCTCAAAAGTCACATCAACATTAATTACGTTAACATATTAATGACCTTATATCTCTGATATGTGGTCTGTTTCAGAATTCATAGGTCCAGATCCATCCTCATGGGATGCCTCCTTGTCTGGATCCCAGGTCAAGGGTCTTCCACAGGTCAAAATGCACCACCCTTTCCACAATGAGACTGTCCTTGTGTGTGTCTTCATTCTCAGCACCGAGATCCTAAATATTCAGTGGTGCAAGTGTAGAATTTCTTTCCCAATCCAAATCAAGACTCACCTTCTGAGGTCCCGTTTTCTATCCCAGGATCTGTCTTTTAGATTGGCAGTTAGATTGGGGAAATCCATCCCCACCCAGAGAGATGTGACTTTACTCTCTGGCTCCAACAAGACAACTACATCAACATGCAAAAATTCAACCTTAGTAGACTTCCCCAAACAGACTTATTTGGAATTAAATAATGTCCTATTCTGTGGAGTTGAATTTTGGTTTTCTAAGCTTGTTCACATATTCCTTTTAGTCTGAGGGAAAATTATACCTGCTAGGTCAAGATGCAGATTTTTTTAGTGGAAACATAAACAAATTATATACACGATCCAAGGCAACTCTCTAAGGTGCATTAAATAGAAAAATATAGATCTCATATTCATTGCCTTTGAGTCGGATCCGACTCATGGTGACCCCTCCTTGGGTTTCCAAGGCAGTATCACTATGGAAGTAGATTGCCCAACCTTCCTTCTGAGGAGTGGCTGGTGGGTTTGAACTGCCAGCCTTCTGGTTAGTAGTCAGGTGCCTTAGGCACTATGCTACCAGAGCTCCTACCATATCACATCCAATCTGTGCAGAGCTTATGTGCAACAGAATGGACATTGCCTGATCCTCTGCTGTCTTCACCATCACTGGCATGTTAGAGCCCATTGTTGAAGCTACTATGCCAACCCATTTCTCTGAGGATCTCCCATGCCCTTTTGTCCCTCTACTTCACCAAACATGATGTCTTCTTCTAGTGACTTATCTGTCCTGATGACATGTCCTATGGAAGCGAGTTGGATATTGTTTTGTTGTGATGTGTAAGGTTTTCCTTGGCTAATACTTGGAAGTAGATTGCCAGACTTTTCTTCCTAATTGGGAAGATCCACTGAAATCTGTCCACCTTGGGTAACATCCTGGTATTTGAAATACTGCTGGTGTGGCTTTCAGCATTACAGCAGCATGCAAGCCACCACAGTACAACAAACTGACAGATGAGTGGAGGTCTGAGTTGCATTAATATGATTAAATGTTTGAATTTAATATCAGTGTGCACTTACTTGCTTTATATAAGCTTGACTTAATTTTCAAAGATGTATATGTTTACATACAGGCATTGAAGATTAGGGCAGACTAATAGTTCTACCAGGCTGATAGAATTTGTTGTTATTATTAGGTATGTTGAGTGGGCTCTGACTCATAATGACACTATATATTATAGAACAAACCCATGCTTGGTCCTGTGCCATCCTCACACCTGTAGATATGCTGGAGTCCATTATTGCTGCCACTGTCAATTCATCTCGTTGAAGGTCTCCCTCTTTTTTGCTGACCTTCTATTTTACCAAGCATGATGTCATTCTCCAGTGACTGATCCTGCCTGATGGCATATCCAAAGTAAGCCAGATGAAGTTTAAGGAGTGACAATGAAGTTGGGATTCAGATCTGTCAAATTTTATATCTTATCATTTAACCTGGCATGACTATAGCTATAGGAACTAAATGACTTAAATATAACAGGTAGATTAATTCAGCAAGTGTTGACAGAACTCATACTCTGTGCTAAGCCTTGTATTTGACCCTTTTACTTATCATTCATTAATGTTTCCATTAACTTTTCCAAAAAACTTTATTCTCTGTTTCAAGCTGAGTGGAACTTCCCACCTGGATTTTTCCTTCAAGTGTATTGCCAGTGACTTAGTACCAAGGTGACAGATACCTCATGAATCATAGACAGATTAAACAGAGGGAGCTCACTGCTTGCCCCTTGCTGCACCACTCACTTTGTGTATGATTCCACATCTCATTAGCCTGGGTAATTCCTTCCGAAGCCTCTCAAACTGCTGTTGACACTGGCAATGTATCATGGATTGTTTTGTCTTGGTAGCTCTGTCACCTGCACTTAGGGACCTCTGTCTTTGATTTTCCTACCAGGTAAAACAATAATGTCTACCACTGGTTTGCCAAGGCTGATGGTGGCCCTTGTTAGAGGGTGGTACTTTTATGCTCATAGACGGAGTTATTATCTTAGCTTCCCAAGGCCAGGGAGTGAGTCAGAGAGAGAGAGGACAGGTCCCAAAGTCCCTCCAGAGTATGCACAATATGTTTGTTGGAGGTGTGTGGTGGAGAAAGCGTAAATCTGAAAAGGAATTAGCTGGAAAGGAGTACAAATCAGCCCTCATTTGTATTGATTTAGACCATAAGCAAGTGAGTTTGTGAGACTGCATGATATAGTACACTCTGGCTGAGGGGAAAGAATGCCTGCATTATCATATTGTCCCTGCTGCTAACTCATAAGTGAACTGGGGCACATTATTGGCTGGTGGAGCCTCAGAGTCTCCATCCATAAGGTAGGCTCATTAATAAGTTCTGCTAACTGAGTTGACTAAATCACCTCAATGACAACTTGCAATGTATTAGTAACCAAAAGGTTACAGGTTTGAGTTCACCCAGAAGTGCCTCAGAAGAAAAGCCTCTCATTCTATTTCCAAAAATAAGCTGTTGAAAACCCCATGGAGCACATTTCTACTCTGACATACATGGGATCCCATGAGTCAGAGTTAACTCAATGGCAACTGGTAATTGGTCTACAGAACAATCACATTATTAAGGGTTGTTGTTAGACACCATGGAGTTGATTCTGACTCATAGTGACTGCTAAAGGGGCAGGGAGGCTGCAACTTCTGACCTCCTCTAACCCCACAGGAGGAAGACAAACTCACCTTCAGTAGCCCAAGGCCTATTCTTGCAAGGCCAGACATGCCACCTCCCTCCGGCCCTTTCACCAGCCATGACACCAACCATTCCTCCTGCAGCACCCACCACCTCTCTGCTGGGTTTGATAATTCTCTGCAGTGGCCACACAGAACTCACAGATTATGGGGTGTATTAGGGAAGCACCAGGCTACAATTCAAGTTCAGGAACAATGCTCACTCTCTCTCAGCCTGTCGTCTCTCAGCCAACAGTCTCTCTCCCAGCAGTGTGTGTCTCTCAGTATCTCTTTCTCAGCAGCATGTATCTCTCAGGAGCATGTTTCTCTCAGCAGCACATCTTTTGCAGCCAGCAGTCAGAGAGACACCTTCTGCCTCTAGGTGGGCTCCTTTTGAGCCTGGTGGAGTGGCCAAACTAACCACCCATAATATCAGAATTCTAAACATCTGAGAGGGAGTGAACTTCCCAGAACATTGCTACTTGCCACTCTCAACAGAAATACCCCAGGTGGATAACATTAACAATCAGGAGCTCCTCAGTTTCTCATGGCAAATTCCACCATGGAGTTTACAAAGACTTATGGCTAGAAAGGCCATACCAGGTAATTTACTACACCACAGTGACCCTGTGTACAACAGAATGAAACACTGTGCAGTCCTGCACCATCCTCAAAATTCTTGCTATGCTTCAGCACATCATTGCAGCCACTGTGTCATGTTAATCATCCAAAAGAGCATTTCAAGATATATCCTGAAGTACAATGCTGTCAGTGATAGGATAATATCCATATGCCTACAAGGAAGACCAGTTAATACTACTATTATTCAAATTTATGCATCAACCATCAAAAGAGAAAATTGAAGTTTTTTTTTTATCAACTTCTGTAGTCTGAAATTGACCAAATATGCAATCAAGATGTATTGATAATTACTGGAATTGGAATGTGAAAATTGGAAACAAAGAAGTATCAGTAGTGGGAATATATCATCTTGGTGATAGAAATGATGCTGGAGATTACATGATAGAATTTTGCAAGACCAACAATTAATTAATTGCAAATGCCTTTTTCTCAACAATATAGATGGTAACTCTACATGTGGACCTCACCAGATGGAATACACAGAAATCAAACTGACTACATCTGTGGAAAGAGGTGATAGGGAAGCTCAATATATTAAGGATTAATCAAGCCTATTCCTGAACCCTAGCTCCACCACTTGCTAGCTGTGTAACTATGAGCATGTTACTGGGACCTTTGAGTCTTGGTTTCCTCATCTGGACTCTGGTAATAAGGAAAATACTGAACTCAAAGGGCTTTTGTGGAGATTAAGGGAAGCAAAGCATACAAACTATTTACTATAGAAGCTGGCATGTAGTAAACACTGAAACAACATTGCTGTTATCCTCATTATTATTCTCTCATAGGGTTGTTATAAACACCAAATGAGACTTTATTTCCATTGAATGCAACTCTGCAAAGGAATAATAATTATAGATGGATAATAAAGAATGTTACAGATTTGAAGGATCTTTGATATTGAGCACCTTTCCTGTACCCAGCAATGCACTAAGATAATAGAAACACAAATTTTCAGACCTCATAGGATATTACAAATCACTTTATTCTGTTCTCATTTTATAGGTGTGATAGAGTTATTTGCCAATATCTAGAGCTGATTAGGGGCAGATTGGAACTGGAAACCAGATGTCATGACTCATAATATGATTTTATTTCCAACTGTTGAATTTTATATATGAGGATGTCTAAGTAGGGAAGACTGAATGAATTCCCAAAGTCAAACAAGTAAGTAGTGGTAAGTCTAGGACTCATATGTATAACAGCTCATATTTATCATGAGCTTTGTAGGGTTGCTAGAGTCAGAGTTGACTTGATGGCAGTGGATCTGGTTTGGTTTGTATGTGTCAAGCATGGTTCTTGGTGCTTTGCCTGTATGAAAGCATTTCATCCTTCCAACAGCCCTGCAGGAGGATGAAATGCTTTCATACAGACAAAGCACCAAGACCCATGCTTGACACATACAAACCAAACTAGATGAGGAACTCTGGTGGCATAGTGCCAAAGGCACTTGACTACTAATTAGAAGGCTGGTGGTTCAAACCCACCAGCCACTCCCTGGAAGGAAGGTTGAGCAATCTAATTCTGTAGCGATACCACCTTGGAAACCCAAGGAGGGGTCGCTATAAGTAAGATCCAACTCCACAGCAGTGTGTTGCGTTGTTGCATTGCATAACAGCCCTGTGAGTTACTAGTAAAAACGATCACTTAACCTGCTGCCATTGAGTTGATTTCAACTCATGGTGACTCCACGTGTTATAGGGTAGAACTGTTCCTTCAGAGTTTCTTGGCTGTGACCTTCATACAAGCAGATTGCCAGGCCTTTCTTCAATAGCGCCTGAGTGGGCTCCAACTGCCAACATTTAGGTTAATAAGCCAAACCAAACTAAAACCAAACTGACTGCCATCGACTCAATTCCAACTCATAGCAACACCCGTTGGGTTTCCGAGGTGGTAAATCTTTATGGAAGTAGATTGCCTAGTCTTCCTTCTGTGGAGTGGCTGGTGGGTTTGAACCACCAACCTCTGGTTAGCAGTTAAAGTTAGTAGATGAGTGCAAACTGCTTGCACCACCCAGGAACCTAAAACCCTTATCTTTCACATGTAGGGATGGAAGCACAGAGAGGTCAAATAACTTGCCAGGAATGCACAGGAGGCACAGTATTAGGATCCAGGCAGCCCGGCTAAAGGATATGTATATTTCACATTACACAATACTCTGAATTTCTCAACCAATTCTTCCATTCCTGCTCCCTGCCCCTGGGCATGAGTGAATTTGAGTTCTAGCTAGTGTTGTTGTTGTTGTTATGTGCCGTCGAGTTGGACCCGACTCCTAGCGACCCCTCCTTGGGTTTCTGAGGCAGTATCACTATGGAAGTAGATTGCCCAACCTTCCTTGCGAAAAGTGGCTGGTGGGTTTGAACTGCCAGCCTTCTGGTTAGCAGTCAAGTGCCTTAGCCAATATGCTACCAGAGCTCCTATGGAATAACGGTCAGGAAATCAAATGACATATTACTTTGGACAAATCTGCTGCAAAAGAATGCTTTAAAGCATTAAGTGTGCCTGACCCAAGCTATGGTATTTTCGATAGCTTCCCATGAAAGCAAAAGCTGGACAATGAATAAGGAAGACTGAAAAAGAATTGATGTTTTTGAATTATGGTGTTGGGAAGAACATTGGATATACATCATGGACTGCCAGAAGAATATATTTATCTTGGAAGAAGTACAGCCAGAATGCTCCTTAGAAGTGAGGGTGGCAAGACTTGTCTCATGTACTTTGGACATGTTTTAAGGAGGGGTCAGTCCCTGGAGAAGGACATCATTGGTAAAGTAGAGGATCTGTGAAAAAGAGGAACACTCTCAATGAGATGGATTGACACTGTGGCTGCAACAATGGGCTCAAACAGCGATTGTGCAGATGGTACAGAATTGGGCCGTGTTTCATTCTATTGTACACAGAGTTGATAAGAGTCGTTACTGACTGGAAGATACCTAACAACAACATAGGATGCTCCAGGCACAGTATCAAGTAATTTACGTAACTCATCTCCCTTAATCTTTTCTAGTTGAAGGAGTAGGTTCTGTTATCCACATGTCACACACAAAGCAATTGAGCTCCATGGAGGGAAATCACTTTTCCAAGGTCACAAAACTGGTGTGGTACAGCCAAAATTCAAAGTCAAGATTTCTGATAGGAAAGTCAAGACGTTTCCCACTGTGAAACATATTGTAGTAGATGTTCTGGATTAAAGGATGCCTATGTGTTCTGTGAGTTCTCTGGAAGGAATTAATTGAATGTTGAGCATGTCTTGTCTTTCAGAGAGAAGGTTTAATGGGGAAAACTGGTGTCCAAATGGAAGGGATGGGCCTTACCAGGTGAGTTTAGCCAAGTCAATTTTCTTTCTAGTCCAGAGAGTAGCCCAACTGGAACACTAGGCAAAGCACAAGGGCCTTTTCTGCAAACCAAATGTCATAAGTGAGCCAGGATTTATCCCTGGGAAAGGAATTGCCACAAAATGAGAGGCAGCAAGTGTCCTTTTCTAACTGCAAGAGCTATTCCCGAGCTGGCTGAGAATGTTGTGCCAGGAGGCAACACAATTAGCAAATCCTGACACTAGTGACTGCCTCTCTCCAGGGCAACGCCAGTTTCAGAGCCAACATCTGCCAGCTTACCTTGCCCAGCTGGAAGGGAGGCTCTGTCAGCCCTGCTGCCCACACGCTCCTTGCCAAGAGCAGTTGGCAAGGCCCTGCTGTCCTCCTGATGGCTGTGTAGCATGACCATCTTGGGGAAGGGAGAATCTAAGGTCCCAGGTGTCCCCACATCAATGCTGAAGCTGCCAACACAGCCTCTTGCTTGTAAATACTGACCATGGCCCAGAAGACAAGATAAACACAATAAATAAGATTGAAGTGGACACTGAGCATATTAGAATGTCCTTGCTGCAAGGCAGCTTGTGGAATTTGTTTGGTCAACAGAACTAATAATATTAGCTACCACTGACTGAGTGGGAACTCAGTGCCAGTCCCTCTTCTAAGTGCTATGCACATGATCCCATTCAATCCTTACAACAACCCAGGGAGGGAGGGGCAACTCACACATTCTGTTGTACAGGTGGGGAAACTGAGGCTCTGTGAACCTAGGCAACTTGACCAATGCCACAAAACTTGTAAGTGGAAAGCCCAGACAGAGTTTGTCCAAACCCTTAAAATTCTCATCTCACACTACATGCCCTTCAGTTTCTTCTTTGGTAAAAGCATATTCCTCTGGAAGCCCATCCCTTTTAAAGGAAGATGCAAATACACACCTGCCTACTGCATGCTAGTAGCATCACGATTTTCCAGGGGTGATGACTCAACATTGTAATTCTAATCAAATAAAGGATTCTGCGTAAATTTTGGATGTTTCAGCAAGAGTCTTTGTGACATTGAGAAAGTCATTTATGCTCTCTGGACCTTAATAGAATCTCTAAAATGGAGGGCTGGACAACAGATTATTGGAGGTCCCTTTCACCTCCAACAAGCTGTGATTCCGAAGAAAACCTCCCTCAAAGGCTTGCTGGGATCAAAGTGGGTGCAGCTGTTCCTAATTCATGGATGGTGTTGCATGAATGTTGGGTCCATCACCACTACTCATCTTTCTCAAAATTGTCTCTTTCTCATTTTCCAGCTGTCCAAACCCTTGCAAATGGAATAATCCCAATGTGGTAGTTAAGGTTGTGTGTCAACTTGGGTGAGCCTGGTTGAGTGGCTGTGCAGCTGGTGGTAGTTATTCCCCATGATGAGACTGGCAGTCAACTCCATAGTGGGATCCACCACAAGCA
Organism: Orycteropus afer afer; assembly: GCF_000298275.1. Lineage (NCBI taxonomy): Eukaryota > Metazoa > Chordata > Mammalia > Tubulidentata > Orycteropodidae > Orycteropus > Orycteropus afer. The sequence goes on from NW_006922008.1 coordinate 2,517,022, forward strand.
GCTGAGTAGCTGCTTTAGGGATGTGATCTACTTCCTGTATATAAGAAGGAGCTTTGGGAATGGTCTCTAGCCTTTTGGCATGCTTGAACCCTGCATGTAGCCAAGTTTTCTTCAATAGCCTGTCATGCCCTGCTGATCATAGGACTTTCAATGGACTTGAATTAGTGGCCTGCCATGTGGTTTGGTAACATTGGGACTGTGCATTTTTACTTGTCAACCTTGGGCTTGTCAGCCTCAGCAGCCAGCAGCTGTGTGAGTGAAGAAAAGCCTCCAGCTTCAGTGGGTCGGGAGCAGGAGGCAGAGTTGAAGCCCAAGGTTGAGGGGCTTTCACCTAGTCCCTGGAGCCTGGTGTTTTGAACTTGGACTTACAGCCTCCAAAATTGTAAGAGAATAAACTGTTTGTTCAAGCCATCCCATTTGTGGGATATTCCTGTCAGAGCGGCACTAGGTAACCAGAACACCCAATGCATGAATAACATTGTTGTTGTTGTTGTTGTTATGTGC
>NW_006922008.1:2525295-2545915 GCF_000298275.1 Orycteropus afer afer
CTGTGTCTGTGTTAATTGGTTTCCCTTTTCTTTGTTGAAGAGGGTCTGTGCAATCCTTCTGCCTAGTCCGCCATCTTGCCCCACCTCCCCCTTGATAATTTTTAAGATAAACTCAAAAAATTCACTGCTGTCAATTCAGATCTGACTCATAGCAACCCCTTCTTGGGTTTCCAAGGTGGTATCACTATGGAAGTACATTGCCCAATCTTCCTTCCAAAGAGTGGCTGGTGGGTTTGAACCATCAGCTTTCTGGTTAACAGTCAAATCCCTTAGGCACTAAACCTTAATTGAGAGTGATGGATACGTTCACTGTTTTGGTTGTGGTGATGGTTTCATGGACATACACACACACACACACACACACATATGTCAGACTTACCAGATTGTACATTTTAAACGTGTGCCATTTGTTGTCAATTATATCTCAATAAGTCTATTTAATTCATACTTTGTATATTCCATGTTAGGATTATTAATAGATGTTTTCAGCTGTTACTTCTCATTTGGAGTTGTGCCACATCAGCAAATGAAGATTTGAAAACTTTTACTGCAATCTGCATCATTGTGGACTCTTTCTTTGAGTTTGACTCTGTACAGGGACTGGGCCACCTGGCTCACTGACATTTACATGGTTTACAGTAATGTTGGCTGATATGCTTGCAACTTCTTATGATCTATCAGACTCTACATCTTCTTGCCTTCCACCCCATGCTCCATTACTTACAGATTTGCCCCATCACTTATAGTTTACTTCATATTAGCTTGCTTTATTTATTGAATTTTAAAAAGCCTTCTTATTGTTAGTGCCATTTGGTTGTCTCTGACTCAGCAATCCTATGCAAAACAGAACAAAATGTTGCCTACTCCTGGGCCCTCCTCACACTACTTGGTATGTTTGAGCTCATTGTTACAGCCACTGTGTCAATCCAACAGTCTGTAGGTTTGTCCTACTGTGGTGGCTTACACATTACTGAGATGCTAGAAGCTATGCCACTAGTATTTCAAATAACAGCAGGGTCATCCAGGGTGAAGAGGTTTCAATGGAGCTTCCACACTAAAATAGACTAGAAAGAAGGGGCAAGGAGTTCTACTTCAGGGGAAAAAAAAAAAAAAAAAAAAGCAGCCATTGAAAGCACTATGCATAACAATAAAACATTGTCCTCTATAGTACCGGACGATGAGCTGCTCCAATTTTGAAGGCACTCAAAATATGACTGAGGAAGAGCTGCCTCCTCAGAGTAGAGTCAGTCTTACTGATATGAATGAAGTAAAGCTTTCAGAACCTTCACTTACTAATGTGACATGACTCAAGATGAGAAATAACAGCTGCAAAATCCATTAATAATCACAACGTGGAATGTATCAATCAACCGGCCTTATTGAGATATAATTGACAATTAACTCATGTATTTAAAATGTACAACTTGGTAAGTTCTGACATACATATATATCCATGAAATCATCACCCATTAATATAGTGAACATATCTATCTATCTATCCTCAGAGTACTGATTTTTTTTTTTTAACCTGAAGTGGTATCTTCCTCTGTACCCCTATCTTGTTGCTTTCATTATGGAATTCCAAATGGTCAAGATCATTTTGAATTTTCATTCAGTCATTTTTTACATTGGTATGCTAAGCTTTGAGTCACCTACAAATCTGAGTTTGTGTGTTAGGTTGGGCAAGGGATGGAAGAGTAGATGCCCACTACTGGGGTACCAAGATCCAGACCAGGAACATAAACCAAGTCAAGAAAGAAAGGAGGGGAGGTGAATGGCAGGAAATGGTCTGGTGAGAGAACAGTTAGAAGCAAGCATAGCTGTGCTGACTGTCACTTTTAACTCCAGGCTGCCTGGTCCCATCAGAGAACAATCCCACACTGGAGCTTCATTACTACTTTACACACAAATTTATATTTTTAGTGTATTCCAATACAATATCTCAGTATTTTAATTCATATACAAATCATCTTGCTTTTACTCTTTGTGTTCTGCCTGGAATTCCTTTTCTTCTCATTCTCTGGCAGCTCTCTCTCTAGGTGTATCTCAAGCATGTTTTCCTTTTGTAAGCCTCATCAGGTATTACAACCAACTAGAAAAGAACACTACCTCCACTACCCAGAATAAATATCCGCCACAGATGGATGCTGTAGATTTATAACTCCTTTGATTTGTTTATGGGTCTGTGTCCTCCATTGCAGGGTGAGCTCCTAGAGGCCTAAAACCATATCAGAATCCTTTTTAATCCTCAGCCCTCAGCAGATGTTTCTTAAATTGGTGAAGGTAGGAACTTCCAGGGCACTTAGGGCAGAGTTCTGTGCATAATAAATGTGAGAGAGAATGCCCTTTTTAGAAATAGTCAAAGGTCATTGGAATCCACATCTATGAGATATGGTGAGCTATCAGGCCAGCAGAATAACTCCATTTTCTTAGTTAAAGAAAGAAATGTGATGTTATAGTCTTTGAAGCAACAAATTCCTCAGCTTCCATCTTCTACCCACTAGTTAGAAAGTGTGTGACTTTGGGAAAGTCACTACATTTCTCTAAGCTCCTGTTTTCTCATTTGAAAACTGCAATTTGATATACAATTAAAGTGACAGAATGTGTGAAAAGAAGATGATTGAGAATTGGAAAAAGTGTGCAGCAGAATTTATCTTTTCACTTTACTTATTCAACTTTTATACTGAACAAAAAATCCAAGAAGCCAGACTATGTAAAGACTATGACATCAGAGTTGGAGAAAGAGTAACAGGGCATTTGAATGCAGAATTGGAGAAAGACTCATTAACAACCTGCAGTATGCAGATGACACAACCTTGCTTGCCAGAAACAAAGATAAATGGAAGCACTTACTGATGAAGGTAAATGGATTTTAGTATCGATTACACCTAACTCAATGGCAACTAGCAGTTGCACTGTGTAAAAAGCATAACACAGTTCCTGGCACATAGTAATTAAGAGATAGCACTCTGACAGATACAATTTTAAAGTCATGACCCTTATATTCAAGCGTACCTCTGAGTACACACTCATTAACTACTCAGGGACTTGTTAATAAGAAGTCCAGAAAAAATATAAGGCAAAACTATATCATGTATGTTCTGCACAAGTAGTTTGTGAGATCAGTGAACATGTTATGTTAGATATACCTTGTACACCTTTGTAAATTCTCAGGTATTTTGTGCACAATAAGTCCTCAACAAGTACTTGGCTAATTGATTCATAATTTGAGAATGTGAATAGAATCCATGGTGGTGGAGAAGTGAATACTGTATGTAGATTGGCTCCCTCAACATCGTTGATGATTTCCTTCAAGTGTTCTTCTTTTTGTGTTGCAGAGACTGGAAAATTACAGTGGCATCCCTTGATTGTTGCCTTGCAGCTAAGGTTCTGGATGTGATTTGGGTTCTGCAATCAGAAGCACTCAACAAGACCTGAATCCAGAATTAAAACCGTAAGATGGGAGGTATTCTTCTTGCTGGTATTGACCTCTCAGCCTTGACTTGATTCTGGAACTGAGTCCCTTCAGTACCTTTCTGACCCCCAGCTTTCTTCTTGTAAAGGTCATAGTTCCATTGATGGTCAATTCTGCAATTTTATTCTAGAAATCATCTTTGGAGGCCAATGCCACAGCCTTCTCCTCCAACTCTTCTAATAATTTGCTGCATTAATTCTCTTAAAAAGTAGTTAAAGGGGTCCTGTCATCTATATCTAAGCCTTGATATATACAATATTTGGTAGTAGAAATGGATATAGGCACCAGACCCTGAAGGATGGAAATCTGGGCTAGAGTATCTGACCTGGCTGGTGGTAGGTAGCGAAGGTCTGCTTACCACAGTAGAAAGAATCCCAGCAGGCTAAGGTGTTGTTAGGTGCTGTCGAGTAGACTCTAACTCCCAGAGACTCTGTGTACAACAGAATGAAACCCTGTCCTGGCCTGTGTCATCCTCCCAGTCATTGCTATGCTTGAGCCCATTATTGCAGCCACTTTGTCAGTCTGTCTCATTGAGGGTCTTCCTACATGAGGTAGCCTATGTTATCCAGTAGTAAAACAGTCTTAATGATCATGGCTGGTCATCTGGGATAAATAGCATCTATTGAAGGCACAACTTGTGCAAATGAAGTGGTGGTTGCTTTTGTTCTGCCAGTTGCTCAGTAGCTGGCATCTGATAACAATGTAGTAGACTGTGATAGTGAAGCAGCAGCAGATGCCAGCATTTTGTGTTAACTTCTTTCATACAAGGCAACTTACATGTAGACCCACATTATTGTTGTTATTGTTCATTGCCATGGTTTGGCTTCAACGCATGATGACCTCATATATGACGGAATGAAACTTCGCCTGGTACTCTGCCTTCTTCATGATTGTTGGGAAGTTTGGGCCCCTGTTTGTGTCTATTGTGTTAATCCATCTCATTGAGGATTTTCCTTGGTCCTTTACCAGAGGCCCTTTTCTAGCAATGGGTCTTTCCTGATGACATGCAAAGTAAGTGAGCCAAAGTTTCTCCATCCTTGTCTCTAAGGAGCATTCCAGTTATGGAAGACAACATTAAAATAGTTGGCATTCACCTGAAATTGGCAGAGGCTATCTGTGTATGTGATATCATTCTTCCAATTGGGTTATTAGAGTTTTGGATAAATGAGCAATATGTGTTTATATACACAAATGAGTAGAAATTATTCCTTAAAATAATGAAAATTTTGTTTGAGAGGAAAAAAAATAGTCAGATGTGTAGTCTTTATGGATGTGCCAAAGAGATCTGGTGGCACAGTGATTAAGTGCTCGGCTGCTGACTAAAAGCTTGTTTGTTTGAACCCAACAGTCGTTCCACAAGAGAAAGATGTGGCAGTCTACTTCTGCAAAGATTATAGCCTTGAAACTCAATGGGGCAGTTCTATTCTGTTCTATAGAGTCACTGTGAGTCAGAATTAACTCAACAGCAATGTGTACGGATGTGTCACACAAGTACATTTCAGTTGTTCCCGCAAACTGTTCAGTCCAAACTTTAAGAAATACTAATTCTATCAAAGGAAAAAGACTAAACTGCCAGAGAGCCTGCTTTTACTTCTAATCACCTCAAAACACTGGAGGATGCTTGCTGTCCCCACTTCACCCTTCCTGGGTATTTACCAACCCCACCAACTGGGAGATTTGTACTGGTGCTGGACCAACTGGCAACAGTGCAAAACAGGATGTTGACTGTATCAATGAAGAGCCCCTAGAAGCCTGTCCTCACAATGTGAAATTGTGTTGACTAATAGGAACTGCAATTTCCTGTTCCTTGTGCCAGATAATATTGTCTACACAAGAACAAATGGAATCTGTGCCATGCAGTAATTACCAGGCGCCCCCAAAGTCGATGTGTTTGACTATGCAGTCGAGATAAAGTTTCTCCAAGGACCAACTCTCAGCATATTTGGCAATTTTAATTTCATGATTTCTTACTTACAAGTTTTTTTTTTTTCCCTGCATTACTTATTAAAAAAATAAAAAGTGCTGTAAACATTTTTCTTTTGATAAGACTCAGGCAGCCACAGCTCTGTTTTCCCTTGGGTCCTTGACAAAGCAATTTCATGTCCCTACCTCATGGCCACAAGTCATGGGGGATCAAGACTTCTGAAGGTCCTTCTCTCTTAAAGGGAGAAGAGGAAAGAAGGGCTGGGTTGCTGAATACATAAATCCTCCCTTGCCTGGCAGGCAGCCTATGTTTGTTCTTGGTGTGGGAGGCACAATTAAAGGGCAAACTCTCACCCCAGCACCCAAAAGCCTTAGTTAGAATGAGGCTCTGAGAGGTGCTCATGGAGAGAATAGTGAAGAATGGAAAAGAAAACTAAAATGAATCTCAGTGAAAAGCATTTGACTACGTTTTTCATTTCAAACGATGGAATGATAGCCCATGTTGACAGGGAGGGGAAGAGTGTCCATGGCAAAATTAACCCTTAACCAGTTGTCATCAAGTCAATTCCAACTCATGGCAACCCATATGTGTCAGAGTAGAACTGTGCTCCACAGGGTTTTCAAGTAGATCCCCAAACCTTTCTTCTGAGACATCCTTGGGTGGGTTCAAACCACCAACCTTTCAGTTAGTAGCTAGTCACTTAACTGTTGTTGTTGTTGTTGTCATGTGCTGTCAAGTCAGACCTGACTCATAGCGAACCCTCCTTGGGTTTCTGAGGTGGTATCACTACGGAAGTAGATTTCCCAGCCTTCTTTCCAAGGAGTGGCTGGTGGGTTTGAACTGCCAGCCTTCTGGTTAGCAGTCAAGTGCCTTAGGCACTGCGCTACCAGAGGTCCTAGTCCAAGCTTAACAGTTTGTGCTAACTTTGCCTTTAATACAAAAACTCTACAGATGTCCACTCTAAGCCAAGCAGGGACATGGTCAGGCTGACATTTTAGAAAGATCATTCTAACAGCTGAGTGAGACTCCGTGTAGGTATTTATATAGAAAATAAAAGATAGTGTTTCTAAAAGACTTGAAAGCCTTCAGCCTGCTCAATGAAACCCGGATTCCTCCACCAGGAGGGCTATCCTGATTTCTTCATCCTTCTCTAACTTGCGAAGATTATGTATTGGTCTCTAAACCAGAGAAATTCTTTGTGGGCAAGAAATTTAGCATTGTTATTTATTGCTTCATTCATTCATTCATTCATTTTTGTCTTTAAATCCACTGGCTGCCACCTGTGGATTAATAGATGAATTTAAATGGATTGTTGAATGACCACTCTGCTGACATGGAGAACCACCATCACCCCATTCATCACCTCTGTGATAATTAAGGTTATGTGTCAACTTGGTTGGGCCATGATTCTCATTGGTTTAGCAGTTATGATGTAGTCATTGCCTATGATAAAATCTAATATAATGTAATTATTTCCATGATCAGATCTGCTATGAGCAGCCAGTCAGTTGAAAGGGAGTTTTCTCTGGGGTTCGGCCTGCATCCAATACATATGGACATTCCGACAAAGATCTCTGGCCTTTTGCTGGATCTGGATCCTGCCTCTCTCTCATCAGCATCTGGAATTGAGCAACTCACCTACTCTATTGCTGCTGATTTTGGAATTGTTGCCTTAGCAGCCTGTGAGTCAACAGCCTCCAATTTTACCTGCCGATCTTGGGTCTGTCAGTCTCCAAAGTCAGCAGCTTACTGGATTGCCTGCTGATTTTGGATTCATCAGCCCCTGAAGCTACGTGAGTAAGGAGGATCCTCCAGCTTGATGCCTGACCCATTGACTTGGGACTCACTAGCATCTACAGCTGTGTGAGCCATATCCTTGAGATAAATTATGTCCCCCTCTCTCTCCCTCTCTCTCTGTGTATGTATAACCAAATTTAAACCAAACTCACTGCCATAGAGTTTATTTGATTCACAGCAACCCCCATTGAGTTTCTAAGGCTATAATCTTTATGGGAGCAAACTGCCTCAGCTTTCTTCCACGGAGCAGCTGCTGAGTTTGAGCCATTGACCTTTTCCTTAACAGCCAAATCCAGAGTACCTAGCCTCAGACATCTTCTGAGCACATGCATGGCTAACTGTCCATCTGCAGGTGGGACATGCTAGTGAAAAATATCTGGTCCTTGGCCCTGACTGGGACCCTAGGGAGTACTCTGATTTGAAGAAATAATTTTACTAGTGTGTCCATATCTCATTTGCTTGCAGGTGCCTTGAGAGTCTCTATTTTAAGATCTTTACCATGCTCTGTCCCCAGGTAGTCATCTCTTTGGCTAAGGTCCTGAAAAGAAGAAACTAAGGTGGGCAATGGATTTGATCCTGGCCACCAGGAGTGCTTTATGAGGCTAATCGGCATTTGAAAATGAAGATTAAGGACTAGGCAAACAACCCAGCAAGTGATAACTGCAAAGCTGCCCTAATCTTAATGAAATCTGCAACATGTATTTATATAAATCATAATGACTCTTGCTTGCCTTCCATGTAATTTGCCTGGATGGGTTTCGAATGACACAGCCAATTGTTTCACCACTGACTTTGCCCTATTTTGAGGATTGCCACAGCAGCCCATGCCATGCTAACAATGACATCCAACTGGCCCAATGGGATCTCAAGCCTGTTGAAAATGTATTATGTTTAACTTCTTTTCTTCCTAGGCGAGCCAGGATTATTTTCTAACCAGAGTCTCAGAGAGGATGTGGTAGAGGGAAATTTGTGTCGACTGCTGCTGGGCTCCCATTAACAATAATTTCCCCCTATCCCACAACAGTTCTCCACTCTGATGTCCTCAGGGATCCCAGGGCTCTAGAATCGAGTTCATAGCACTCACTGCAGTCTTTATGACTCAGCTTTCCTACCTCGAGGCAGAGAAGCCAGCTAGAAGCAGCTTGCAGCAGGAACTAGAAGCAGAAAGCTGCTGTTACACCCTCATCTCCTCCTCTGGTTTGTTCTTCTCCCTTGGCTCACACACATCTCGCCCCTTCACACCCCTGCCGTGCACATCTGCAGTTCCCTTTTCTTGAATCTTTCTCTTCAGTGGTTCTCCAAGTGTGTTCTGATTCTGAGAACAACATGCATCAAGACCAACTGAAGTGCTTGTTAAAAATCCCCAAAACTCTTGAGATGAAGCTCCAAAATGTCATTTTTAATAGACTCTTTATATGATTCCTATGCTCATTCAGGTTTAAGAACCATTGAGCTTAGTATGGGGATAAGACTTTGTTCTTTTGTTGTAGCTTGGATCTGTACTGATTATAATTTGTCCAGTGCCAAAGACTCTTCCCTATGACCTTTCCACTTCTTTTAAACCATGACTGAGATAACTCCAGTTATTTCCTATCTTCTGTATTTTATTCGTTTATTTCTAGGGCCTTGCACTAACTGAACTTTCTCAGTGAGGCAAATGGTTAATATGCTTGGCTGACAATCAGAAAATTGGGGATTTGAATCTACCCAGAGGTACCTAGGAAGAAAGACTTGAGAAATGCTTCTGAGTAATCTGACGTAAGAAACCCTGTGGAGCACAATTCTATTCTAATATATATGTGGTTGCTATGAGTCAGATTGGACTCAATGGAAGCTATATGTATTGTGTGTGTGCGTGTGCGCGTGCTTCCTGTTGCTGACTGACCTAGTCTTCTCTGATCTCTCTGCATGGCTGGCTCTACCTCATCGTTTCAGGTCTCAGTTCAAATGGCATCTCCTCAAACAGCTTTACCTGGCTATCACATTTTAGGTACCTCCCACAGCTACTTGGTTACATTCACATTGTTCTGTTTCATTTTCCTCTGAGCATGCAGCACCATCTAGAATTATGCTGTTGTTTATTTGCGTTTATTGTATTATGTTCCTTGGGAATGCAAACTCCATGAAGTTGGAGGCCTTATTTGTCTCATTCCATACTGAATGCTCCAGAACTTAGTCCAAGGCCTGATACATTGTAGGTACTCAATAAACATTTCCTAAATGGCAGATGAATGACCACTGCCCTATTCAAAGAAGTGGGCAGATTTTGAGAAAAGTCAAGTCATCACATCACTCTAAGCCAGTGGTCTGGGGTCATTTGCAAGAGAAGCTTGCCTCACTCTGGCACTCAGGGCTTTCCACCATGTGGCCTATGCCTAATCTGTCTTTTTTGGATCACTCATTAGTCCCTAAGTGCCTTGTGCTCCAGCTTGGTACTCCCTGTTCCTGGAATATGCCTTCTTTTTTACCCCTAAGACCTTTCTTAAATTGTCCTAATATATTAGGAATTCTCATCTACTCATAGTGGTAACATTACCAAGTGGTTTGCACCTGTCTACTAACCTAAAGTTTGATGGTTAGAGCTCACCTAGCAGTGCCATGGAAGAAAGGCCTGGCCATCTACTTTTATAAATATTAGCCATAAAAGCTCTTTGCTGTCAAATAGGAATAGAAGCACAATTCCTCCACATATTTAAGGGCATACACATAAAACCAATGGCCAACATTATTATCAATGGAGAGAGAGTGAAAATATTCCCCTTGTCAGTGGACCAAACGGGGATGTCCTTCATCACCACTCATACTCAATATTGTATTAGAAGTCCTGTTGTTGTTGTTATTTGCCGTCGAGTTGGCCCCAACTCATAGCGATCCCTCCTTGGGTTTCCAAGGCAGTATCACTACGGAAGTAGGATTGCCCAACCTTCCTTCCGAGGAGTGGCTGGTGGGTTTGAACCACCAGACTTCTGGTTAGCAGTCAATTGCCTTAGTCACTATGCTACCAGAGCTCCTATTAGAAGTCCTAGCCAGAGTAAAAAAGGCAGAAAAGGAAAATAAAAGGCATCAACATTGGCAAAGAAGAAATAAAACTATCTGTATTTGCAGATGATATGATCCTTTACATAGAAAATCCCAGAGACTCGACAAGAAAACTACTGGAACCAATAGAAAGAATCAGCAAAGTGGCAGGGTACAAGATCAATAAACAAAATTCACTTGGAGTCCACTACATTAATCTGAAAAGGAAATTGGGAAAACAATACCATTCATAAAATCCACCCAAAAGATGAAGTAGATATAACCAGAGATACAAAGACCTACATGTAGGAAATGGAAAAACACTGCTACAAGAACCAGAAGAGGATGGAAGAATATACTATGCTCATAGATAAGAAGATTTAACATTGTGAAAACGTCAATACTACTCAAAGTTATCTACAGATATAATGCAATCCTAATCCAGGTTTCATCATTGTTCTATAATGAGATGGAAAAACTAATCACTAACTTTATATGGAAAGCAGAGACCTCAGATAAACAAAATATTACTAAGGAAGAAGACCAAAGTAGGAGACCTCATATTCTTGGATCTTAAAACCTACTATCCAGCCAGGGTAGTCAAAACATCCTGGTATTGGTACAATGACGCACATAGACTGATAGAACAAAATTAAGAACTGAGAAGTAAATTCATCTACTCATGGATAGCTGACCTTTGACAAAGGGCCCAAACGCCTTTGTCAAAGGTCAGCTATCCATGAGTAGATGAATTTACTTCTGAGTTCTTAATTTTGTTCTATCAGGAAGCAATAGTCTCTTTAACAAAAGATGTTAGCAAAACTGGATATCTATTTGCAGAAAAATGAAACAGGATCCATATCTCTCACCATATAAAAAAAACTAAGTCAAGATGGAGCAAAGACCTAAATGTAAAACCTTAAACGAAAAAGATTATCAAAGAAAGAATAGGAGTAAACTTGTGGGTCCTAATACATATATGATCAAACATAAGTAAAAATGCACAAACAGCAGAATACAAACTAGACAACTGGAGCCTCCTAAAAATTAAACATTTATGTGCATAGAGAAGGAGCTCTGGTGGTGTAGTGGTTAAGGCATTTGGCTGCTAAACAAAAGGTCAGTGGTTTGAATCTACCACCTGCTCCATGGAAGAAAAATTGGACAGTCTGCTTCTGTAAAGATTTACAGCCTTGGAAATCCAACGGGAGTTGCTGTGAGTCAGAATCAACTTGAAGGCAAAGAGTTTGTTTTTTTTTCTTTTACTTAAATGAAGTTAAAAAAAAAACAAAAAACCTACATACCAGGAAAAATTTTTGTTCACAACATATTGGTTGTTGTTGTTGTTGTGTGCCATCGAGTCGGACCCAACTCATAGCAACCTCTCTTGGAGTTTCCGAGGCAGTATCACTATGGAAGTAGATTGCCCCATCTTCCTTCCAAGGAGTGGCTGGTGGGTTTGAACCACCAGCCTTCTGGTTTGCAGTCAAGTGCCTTAGGCCTATGCTACCAAAGCTCCCACAACATATTGGAGAAGAGATTAAATGCTAACATTTCTAGAAACCTTCAATACTTCAATAACAAAAAGACAAATAATCCAATACTGTATGAGCCCATTACTGTAAAAAGACAAAGAAGGGTTTGCTTGGGAAAGGGAACTCACCTAGTGAGTTACCGGGATGGGGAGGAAGTGGAAGGGATTAATTTAGGGCTAGTTGGGGCTTACACGCTGACGTGGGTAGGGGGAGGGATACACGGGAAGGATATATGACCACCACAATGACATTGGGAAATGAGAGGACACCAAACTGTGCACGTAAGAGAGAGATGATAGATGCTAAAACCAACCAATGTGTCCACAATACCACATTGCCATTAACACCAAACACTAGGCTATACAGATAAACACATAATCACCTGCGATGATCAGGCAGGGTCAGTGAATAGAGGTATACTCTAGACCAAGGATAGACTCAGCTGAGGCTAAACTTGTACAGACACCAGTGATACAAAATACCTGCAGTCCTTACAGAAACAATAGAAGACAGACACAGAGTAATCCCTCACAGACATCCCGACACTATGGGAGAGAGAGCCAATAGATATACTACCTCAGGACCATAGTACTGGGGGACAACAGACTCAATTGGCACAACAAAATACATAAAAGCCTTGCTCCACATCCTACATTCGTGAGTAGAGACTGGGGTCTTAAAAGCTTTCAAGCAGCCATCTAAGATGCAGCTAATGTTCTCCTAGCATCGGAAGTGAAGAAGAACACACAAAAAAAAAACAAGGGCATTTAGAAGCAATAAACCCTAGGACACCATGGTCCTTGAGACCAGAAGAACCGGATGGTGCCTGGCTACCAATGTCACCACTCAGGAAAGGATCAAATCTGGAGATAGAGTGGGAGGGAAAATGTGGAACAACATCCAAAAACTCAATAATGACCAGAATTACTGGTCAGATGAAATCTGGTGAGACTCCCAGTACTATGGCCCTGAAATAAATTCGGTGCCTGGAATAAAACTCTCCTCCAGGGGTGGGCTCTCAGCCCAACAGTTAACAAGATGTACACGCAGATCACTAAACCCAGGATGCTGCACCCACATATTCTATGGTAATACATTCCTTAGAGCAGTAGACCATGGGACACCAGAGGACCAACATTCAAACTGAGGAAATGCAGGACAAACAGGACTGCATAATTATGAGGGGCACAGGGGGAAGTTTGCAGGGTAGGGAAGAGAGGAGACTGGGTTAGGTTTGGACATGGTGAATGGGGAATGAAACTAAATGTATGCATGACGTTGAATGTAAAACAAGATCTTAAAATAAAAATAATAATTTTAAAAAAATGAGCAGACACTTCATCAAAAAGGATATTCAGAGTGCTAACAGACACATGAAGAAATGCTTGCAATCATTGCCATCATTGTTGATGTTGTTGTTATGTGCCTTCAAGTCTTACCCAACTCATAGCAATCCCTCCTTCGGTTTCTGAGGCAGTATCACTACAGAAGTAGATTACCCAACCTTCCTTTTGAGGAGGTTCAAACCCACCAGCCTTCTGGTTACCAGTCAAGTATCTTAGGCACTATGCTACCAGAACTCCCATCATTACCATTAGAATGAGGCAAATCAAAAGAGCAATGACATACCATCTCACGCCAGCATTAATAGCAAAATTCAAAAGAACAGAAAACAACAAATGTGGGTGAGGATGTGAAGAGACTGCAACCCTCACAGAGTGCTAGTGAGACTGTAAAATGGTGCAACTTGGTGGAAAATGGTATAATACTTCCTTAAAATGTTGGAAATAGAAATATCACATGATCCAGCAATCCCACTACTAGATACATACCCTACAGATATAAGAGACATGACATGAACAGATATATGTACACCCATGTATGTCGCAGCATCATTCACAGTGGCAAAAGATGTATACAACCTAAATGTCCATCAGCAGATGAATGGTTAAACAAACCATGGTACATACACATAATGGAATACTATGCAATGTTAAAGAATAGCAATAAGTCTACAAAACACCTCACAACACGGGTGAACCTGGAGGACATTTCATTTTGAGTGAAATTAGTCAATCACCAAAGGACAAATATTGTATGTGGTCACTACAATTAAAAGTCAAGAAAAGATTTACTTACAGAAAGAAACATTCTTTGAAGTTTACCAGGGTTGGCAAGGGAAGGGAAGATAAATCAAGATAGAGAGTAGATGCATATTAACTTGGATGAAGGGAAAGACGATATACAATAAGGGGAAGTCAGCACAAAAGAAGACACTGAGTATACAAGAATTAAAGGCAACAAAGGTCAATACTATTACATGCATAATTCTGCAATAACAGTAATAACAATAATATACCAGTAGACACACAGATAGACATGCAAGCTGAGCAGGAGTGGGAAGGCAAATGGGACTGCACTCACAAATATATATAGGTGTGACAGAGGATAGTTCTATGTACATACTTATTTGTGCTGCAAATATATCCAAGAATATAGTAGAGTATACTAGAGATGAAGTTATGAAAACTTCTTAGCCATAACCAAACACCTTGAGGGAATGAGTTGCTGGGGGCTCAGGAACATCGTCTTGGGGAACATTAAGTTCAATTGGCATAACACAGTCCACAAAGACAATGTTATATATCCTACTGTGATGAATAGTAACTGGGGTTGTAAAAGCTTGTGATTTGCCAGGTAAAGTGCAACTATTGGTCTCTCCCCATCTGGAGAAAAGAAGAGAAAAAACAAAAATCAAGACTATGGAAACAATTAGTACAAAGACCATGACCTTGGGAGCAGAGGAACTAGATGGTGCCTGGTTACCATTACTGACTGCTCTGAAAGGTTTCACAGTAGAAGATCCCAGACAGAGTGGGAGAAAAATGAGGAAGAAAACTCAAAATAATGAAAAAGACAAGGCTTACTGGCCTGATAATAACTGGTGGAAAAACAGTTAAGACTATGGCCCTTAGATACACTTTAAGCCTTGAAGTGAACTCACCTGCATAGCTCCACTTTGAACCAAACAATGCACAGGCCTGTATCTTTTCTCAAAAGGAACCTGTGACCAACAGGCTGTTACTCAAACTGGACAAGGGGATACTGTTGTTGTTGTAGGTGCCGTTAAGTCATCTCCGACTCATAGCGACCCTGTGCACAGCAGAACAAAACGTCACCTGGTCCAGAGCCAGCTCCATGATTCTTGTTATTCTTGAGCCCATCGCTGCTGCCACCATGTCAATCCATCTTGTTGACAGCCTTCCACTTTTTTGTTGACCCTCCACCTTACCAAGCATGACATCCTTCTCCAGGGAATGGTCCTTTCTGACAACATGACCAAAGTACGTGAGATGAAATCTGGCCATTCTCACCTCCAAACAGCATTCCGGCTGCACTTCTTCTAGGAAAGACCTGTTCTTTTATCAGTCCACGGTGAGAATCAGCATTCTTCGCCAACACCACAGCTCAAAACCATCAACTCTTCTTTGGTCTTCTTTATTCATTGTCCAGCCCTCACATGCATATGGGGTAATTGAAAATACCATAGCTTGTGTCAGGCACACTTTAGTCCTCAAGGAGACATCTTTGCTCTTCAGCACTTGAAAGAGGTCCTTTGCAGCTGATTTGCCCAGTGCTATATGTTGTCTGATGTCCTGACTGCTACTTCCATTGGCATTGATTGTAGAACCAAGCACTGTGAAGTCTTTGACAATTTCAATCTTTTCTCCATTTATTGTAATGCTGCTTATGGCTGCAGTTGTGAGGAATTTTGTTTTCTTTATATTGAGATGTAATCCATACTACAGACTGTATTCTTCAATTTTCATCAGTAAGTACTTCAAGTCATCCTCACTTTCAGCAAGCAAAGTTGTGTCATCAGCATATCACAGGTAGTTAATGATACTTCCTCCAATCCTGATGCTATGTTCTTCTTCATATAGTCCAGATTCTCTGATTATTTGCTCAACATACAGATTGAATATGTACGGTGAAAGGATACAACCCTGACACACTCCATTCTTGATTTTAAACCATGCAGTGTTCCCTTTTTCTGTTCAAATGATAGCCTCCTGGTCTATGTACAGGTTCCTCATGAGTACAGTCAAGTGTTCTGGAATTCCTATTCTCAGTGTTATCCACAATTTGCTATGATCCACACAATCAAATGCTTTTGCATAGTCAATAAAGCACAAGTAAACATCTTCCTGGTATTCTTTACTTTGAGCCAAGATCCATCTGACATCAGCAATGATATCCTTCATTCCATATCCTCTTCTGAATCAAGCTTGCATTTCTGGAAGTTCTCTGCCAATATACTGCTGCAACTGTTTTTGAATTATCTTCAGTAATATTTTACTAGCATGCAATATTAATGATATTGCTTGATAATTTCCACATTCTGTGGGATCACCTTTCTTTGGAATGGGTATAAATATGGATCTTCTCCAGTCAGTTGGCCTGGTAGCTGTCTTCCAAATCTCTTGGCATAATCGAGTGAGTGCCTCCAGAGGGGCATCCGTTTGTTGAAACATCTCAAAGGGTATTCCGTCAAGTCCTGGAGCCAGTTCCATCAGTGCAGCTTCGACTTCTTCCTTCAATAGCATTGGTTCTTGAACATATGCCACCTCCTGAAATGGATGAAGATTGGCCAGTTCTTTTTGGTACAGTGACTCTGTGTATTCCTTCCATCTTCTTTTGATGCTTACTGCATCATTCAATATTTTGCCCATAGAATCTTTCAATATTGCAACTCGAGGCTTAAATTTTTTCCTCAGTTCTTTCAGCTTGAGAAATGCTGAGCATGTTCTTCCCTTTTGGTTTTCTAACTCCAGGTCTTTGCACATTTCATTATAGTAATTGGCTTTGTCTGCTTGAACTGCTCTTTGAAATCTTCTGTTCAGCTCTTTTATCTTGTCATTTCTTCCATTTGCTTTAGCTACTCTTCACTCAAGGGTAAGTTTCAGAGTCTCTTCTGACATTCATTTTGGTCTTTTCTCTCTTTCTAATATTTTTAATGACCTCTTGTTTTCTTCATGGATGATGTTCTTGATGTCATCCCACAATTCTTCTGGTTTTTGATCATTGGTGTTCAATGCATCATATCTATTCTATAGATGGTCTCTAATACAGGAGGGATATATTCCAGGTCATATTTTGGCTCTTGTGGACTTTTTTTAATTGTCTTCTCCTTCAAGTTGAACTTGCAGATAAGCAGTTGATGGTCTGTTCCACAATTAGCTCCTGGGCTTGTTTTGGCTGAAGATATTGAGCTTTTCCACTGCCTCTTGCCACAGATGTAGTCAATCTGATTCCTGTGTACTTCATCTGGCAAAGTCCATGTGTATATCCACTGTTTGTGTTGTTGAAAATACGTATTTGCAATAAATAAGTTGTTGGTCTTGCAAAATGCTATCATGCGATCTCCAGTGTTATTTGTGTCACCACAGCCAAATTTTCCAACTAACAGTGATTCTTCTTTGTTTCCAACTTTTGCATTCCAATTAATAGTGATAAGGAACACATCTTGATTGTATGTTCAGTCAATTTCAGACTGCAGAAGTTGTAAAAATCTTCAATTTCCTCATCTTTTGCTTTGGTAGTTGGTGCATAAATTTGAGTAATAGTAGTATTAATGGGTTTTCCTTGTAGGCATTTGGATATTACCCTATCACTGACAGCATTGTACTTCAGGACAAATCTTGAAACATCCTTTGTGATGATGAATACCATGCCATTCCTCTTCAATTTGTTATTCCTGGCATAGTAGATCATATGGTTGTCTGACTCAAAATGTCCCAAACTGATCCATTTCATCTCACTATTGCCTAGGATATCAATCTTTATCCATCCCATTTCATTTTTGACCACTTCCAATTTTCCTAGATTCATACTTCGTACATTCCATGTTCCAATTATTAATGGATGTTTGCAGCCTTGTCTCCTCAATGTGAGTCATGCCATGTCAACACATGGAGATCCTGAAAGTCTTACTTTATCCATATCATTAAGGTTGGTTTTACTCTGATGAGGCAGCCATTCCTATTTTGAGTGCTTTCCAACCCGAGGGGCTCATCTTCCTGCACTGTGTTAGACAATGTTTCCAAGCAATTCATAAAGTTACCCAATAATGCACCAGACAGTGTTTCTCTGCTATTCATAAGGTTTTCCCTGGCCAGTTTTTGAGAAGTAGATGGCCTCTTCCTTCTTCCTACTCTTTCTCAGTCTGTAAGCTGTGTGCAAGCCTGTGCACCATGTGCAACCCTGCTGGCATTTGAAACACCAGTGACACAGCCTCATGCCTCACAGCAATGTGCAAGCCCCACAGGATGACGGACTGACAGACAAGTTTGTTTCCTTTAGCTGTTGGAAACCTCTCTGCCATCCCCTTATCTAATTCCTGCTTGCATCCTGCCACTTTGTGGCCCCTGGCCACTCTGCTCCCTCCTTTCCTGACTCTAGGGGGCTGGGGCCTAACCTTGCCTGCCCCCCTTACCTGGGTCCCACCACTCCTGTGGTCCCTGGCCACTCTGCTCCCTCCCTTTCCTGGCATGGCTAGGCCCCAGCCCCCTAGAGCCAGGAAAGGGATGGGGATACTGCAAGGTTTAAAATCAGGAAGGGTGTACATCAGGGTTGTATCCATACTTACTCACTCTGCATGCTGAGTAAGTAATCCAAGAAACTGGACTATATGAAGAAGAATGTGGCATCAGGATTGGAGGTAGACTCATTAACAACCTGTGATATGCAGATGACACAACCTTGCTTGCTGAAAGTGAAGAGGACTTGAAGCACTTACTGATGAAGATCAAAGACTGCAGTCTGCTGTATGGATTATACCTCAACATAAAGAAAACACAAATCCTCAAATGGACCAATAAGCAACATCATGATAAATGGAGAAAAGATTGAAGCTGTCAGGATTTCATTTTACTTGGAAACGCAGTCAACACCCAAGGAAACAGCAGTCAGGAAATCAGACATCATATTGCACTGGGTAAATCTGCTGCAAAAGGCAACTTTAAAGTATTGAAGAGCAACGATTTCTCTTTGAAGACAAAGTTGTGTCTAACCCAAGGCATGGTATTTTTAATAGCCTCATGTGTATGTTAAAGCTGGACAATGAATAAGGAAGACCAAAGAAGAGTGGATGCCTTTGAATTACAGTGTTAGTGAAGAATACTGAAAATACATGGACTGCTAGAAGAAGGAACAAAGGCAACTGGAATAATTCTTGGAAGTGAGAAAAGCCAGGCTTTGTCTCACCTACTTTGATTATGTTATCAGAAGGGACCATTTTCTGGAGAAAGATATCATGTTTGGTCAAGTAGAGGGTCAGTTAAGGAGGAGAAAACACTTAATGAGATGGACTGACACTGTGGCTGCAATGAGGGGCTCAAGCATAGCAAAGATTGTGAGGATGGTGCACAACTGGGTGATGTTTCATTCTTTTGTACATAGGGTCATTATGAGTCAGACCCAACAGGATGGCAGCTAACCGCAACAACAACAACATGCAACAAACAAAAACATGGTGAACTGTAACACCAGGGAGGTATGCACTCCTTAGAACAACCAACCATATATGATCAAAAGGGCAGCATTCGCCCAGGAATAAAGTTCAGGATGCAGGAAGGGATAGGAAAGAAGAATGGATGGAAACAGCAAACACAGAAAGGAAGTGGGAAGAATGCTGTCACATTGCAGGGATTGCAGTCAGTGTCATGAATCAAAATGTGTATGAATTATTGTGCAGAGAGGAAGCTCAGATCATAGGAATACATAGAAAAGAAAGGCACAGGAAAAAGTAACCAGAGGAGGTGGGAGAGAGCTATTACATTGTGGGGATTGCAATCAGTGTCATGAAACAAAATGTGTATGAACTGTTGAATGGAAAACGAATTTGTAAACTTACACCCAAGTCACAATAAAATATTTTAAAAAAAATTCATTGTTGATAAGATGAGTCCATGGTGACGCCATGAGTTACCGAGTAGAACTGAACTCTGTAGGGTTTCCTTGACTACTCCGTATGGAAGTAGATTGACAGGCCTTTCTTCTGCAACACTGCCGGCTGTGTTCCAACCACCAAGTGTTTGGTTAGTAGTCTAGGGTGAACAATTTGTGCTACCCAGAGACTTCCATAAAGATTACAACCAAGAAAACTTCATGGAACAGTTCTACTCTGTAACCTATGGGGTCGCCATGAGTTGGGGTCAGGTCAATGGCAGTGGGTTTGGTTTTCATAGTGGTGCCATCATTGTATTCTTTGCAAGTACTACCTCAAATGCTCAATCAATTAATAGAGAAATATTTATAGAGAAACTAGGTGCCTGGCACTGGGACTCAAAGGCTGAGAGAGCTGCCTGCACCTCAGGGAGACATTCCACTTCTGACTGGGTCAATTGACTCATCCACAACTGCTATAGGTGTTGGGTGATCTCTGCAGGCAATTCCTGCTCCCAAAGCACTCTGATGCTAATATCGGAATCAGTGACATTGTCTTAGGCCAGAGGAGGGAAGGAATATCTGGGGCAGACTTCCTGCAGATCCTTAATGTTGCCATGTAGAAAACTCCACTCAGTCTTTGATCAGCTCTTGTCTCCTTTTACCGCAATGCCTCCCAGACAGCTGGGCAACATTTAACATTGGGTAGAAATCAATGCAGCCAATTTCTGAGAAACAAACAAACAACTCCAGTGTCATGTTGAGGGTGATAATAGATTAGCAGCACCTTCAGATCAGAGGAGTCATTAAATATTGGGTTCCCCTGAGAGCTTACAGGGAGAGAGCTTCCAACACCAAGGTCAGCCTGCCCCCAGCAGGCAGCCTGAGATTCAGGTCTTCTGGTAGCATAGTGGCTAAAGCACT
>NW_006922008.1:2546610-2552152 GCF_000298275.1 Orycteropus afer afer
TTTCCTACAAAAAGTTGCAAACTGGGTGGCTTGTAAAAACCCATTGCCATTGAGTTAATTCCAACTCATAACAATTCTGTAGAACAGAACAGAACCATAGGGTTTCCAAGGTTGTAAATCTTTACAGAAGCAGACTACCACATCTTTTACCCACAGAGTAGCTAGTGGGTTCAAAGCACCAACCTTTCTGTTAGCAGCCAAGCACTTAACCACTGCACCACTAGGGTGGCTTATAAGAACAGAAGTATATCCTCTCACAGTTCTGGAGGATGAAAGTCGAAACCAGGGTGTCACTCATGTTGATTCTTTCTGAGAGCTCTGAGGGAGAGTGGCCCCTATGTCTGCCTAGCTCTTGTGACTGCTGGGGATCTCTGGTGGTTCTTGGTTTGTAAATGCCTCACTCCAGTCTTCACCTCAGTCTTCACATGGCTGTCTTCCTGCTGTGCATCTTTCTGAGACTCTCGTTTCATCAGAATATAATTTATATTGGATGAGGGCACACCTTATTCCAGCATGACCTCATTTTAACTTAACTGATAGCATCTTAGGAGACCCTGTTTCCAAACAAGGTCATTCACAATAACCAGGGGTTAGGTTATCTTTTGTGGGGATATTCATATCCATAACAAAGCAGTGATAAGGTGACAATATATATGCAGCCTCTTGCAATGGCCTAGGGACACTATAGGTGATCAATGTGTTCCATTGTACCTCTTTTTCCATTCTTCAGATTCTCATTCATCTTTGAATACACAATTCTTGACTTTCTGGCCCCACTCTGCATTTTCCAATCCATGTGTTTGGTGGATGGTATGAAAGTAGGCTCTCTCTCTCACTGGCCAAATCCATTCACCCAGCCTTCTGACTGTCCCTCCTCATTTCATGTTGTTGTTAGGTGCTATCTAGTTGGCTACAACTCATAGCAACCCTATGCACAACAGAATGGAACACTGACTGCTCCTGCACCATCCTCACAATCTTTGTAATAACTCCAGCTCATCATTGCAGCCACTGTGTCAGTCCATCTTGCTGAGGGCTTCCCATTTTTTGCTAACCCTCTACTTTACCAAGCATGATATCCTTTTCTAGGGACTGGTCCTTCTGACAACATGACTAAGTACATGAGACAAAGTCTGGCCATTCTTGCTTCTAAGGAGCATTCTGGCTCTACTTCTTCCAAGACAGATTTGTTTGTTCTTCCGGCAGTATTCTTTTTCAGTATTTTCCGTATTCTTTGCCAACACTACAATTCAAATGTATAAATTCTTCTCCTGTCTTCGTTATTCCTCACTTCATAGTGTTTATCAAACTCAATTATGATTTTTTAAAAAAATATCAGGTGTCTTGAGGTATAATTTACATGCAATGAAATTCACTCTTTTTGTTATACATGCTATGAATTTTGACGAATGTTTATAGTCATGTAACTACCACCACAATCAAGAAACATATCCATCCCACCGAAAGCTTGCTACCCTACCCTAGCCCCTGGCAACCAACCACTGATGTGTTTTCTGTTCCTGGAGTTCTTCATTCTCTTTTTCTCATCTCTCTCCTTGCTTGATTCCCCACCTCCCCCTGCCAACTTTGGTCCTTGATGTTGGCATGTGTTGTTTTCTCAGCCTGGAATCCTCCCTTGAAGGCACCCACCCAATATTGCCTGGTTGGTTCCTGGTCATTTGCCAGTCATGACCTTCAAGATACACCTCGACATCCCTCCCAACATAGAGTTATTTAAGGACCTGCAGGCTGCATTGCTTCTCTCTGTATCCCT
This sequence comes from Orycteropus afer afer, assembly GCF_000298275.1. Taxonomy (NCBI): domain Eukaryota; kingdom Metazoa; phylum Chordata; class Mammalia; order Tubulidentata; family Orycteropodidae; genus Orycteropus; species Orycteropus afer. The sequence continues at coordinate 2,548,385 of NW_006922008.1, forward strand.
ATCACCTAGCCTAGTGGTGGCACAGTAGTTAAACCTTTGGCCACTAATCAAACACTTGGTGGCTTGAACCCACCAACAACTCTAAGAGAAAGATGAGGCAGTCTGTTTCCATGAAGATTTACAGCTTTATAAACACTATGAGGCAGTTCCACTCTGTCCTATAGGGTTGCTATGAGTCAGAATAAACTCAATGGTGATGGATTTGGGTTTTGTTTGGTTTTATCACCTACCTAAATGTCTGGCACATAATAAGAGTTCTGATTTCCTGTGGCCCAGAGATTAGAGAGACAACAAACTAGAAGACGAAAGATACAGCAAGAGTAGCAGATCACCTGCCAACGGCTTGGTGTAGAGGTGAAGTGGGACATGTAACTCTGTCATTTACAGAAACCCAATCTATAATAACAGAACATCATAGGGAAGAAATGAGTTTTTATTCTCTGCACACTCATTTGTTCAACACTTATTTATTGAACATCACCTTTGCATGAGGCACTGTGAGGAAGAGCTAGAATGAATTTCTAATCCTGCCTTCCTCACCTGAACATTTTGCAATAATGGATTAGGTAGCTCTGAAATGGAGGACATCACCTTTGTCTTCAAGGGGTTCAAAGTCTGGCTGGAAGGACAAGATGGAAAAGCTAAGAGTGATTATATAATCAAGATAGTAACCATTTTATTCTGTCATATTACTGCAAATATTTTGTCAGTTGCTATTTGCCTTTTGTTTTGTTTACATGGATTTTTGACATAGAGAAACTGTTCATTTGTATGTAATCAAATTTATCCATCATTTTCTTTCAGCCTCTTAGTGTGTCTCTGTGTGTGTATGTATAAATCTCTGTTTTTTTGTGTGTTGGTGGGATTTTTTGTTTTTCCCCTAACTGACAATGTAAATCTTATTCAATGAGACTATATTGAATTTATAATAAGAATAGAATTTATTTTATTTATGGGGTCACAATGAATTGAAATCATTATACAATCAAACGAAGTATATAGGAATTGAACAAAAACCTAAATCATGCAGAAAGCATGAAATTGTGCTCCCAAACTTCTAAGAAAGCAAGCAAATGTGCATTCCTTCTTTTAGGAGCTACATCCATGAAAAATATCAAACTGAAAAAAAAAAAAAATCTTAAACTTAGACTAACATGTTTCCTAACCATTCTGATAAATGAAGTATGATTTCAAAAATGGGAAATGTATGAAGAGTGAGGAATATTCTTGCAAGGGCTCATAAGGGCTGGGAAGGAAAATAATCATGAAAATAAACTTATGGAGCATATTCAATGAAGATTTGTTAAGATCTTTAGAATGCTTCTCATTTAAATCCTGTGATGGCATCTTTGGGTAGTGTAAACAGATAATGTGGTCTGTTGCTAACCAAAAGGTTGGAGGTTTGTGTCCACTCAGAGGCACCTTGGAAGGAAGACCTCATGATGTGCTTCTGAAAAGTCAGCCATTGAAAACATTAGAGAGCACTTCTACTCTGACACACGCGGGGTCACCATGAGTCTGAGTTGACTCAACAGCAACTGGTGGTGGTGGTGGAATTGGTGTAGCAGCTGTGTAAGTTTTGTGTGTGTATTCCCATTTCATAGGTGAAGAAATCAAGACTTCGACATACCCAGCTATTTCCTCTCTTAGAGTGGATGGTGAACTGTACCTTTGAAACTCAAACCTGTGTCGTTAGATCAAACGTAACTGGAGACTTTCCTGAAAGCTCTCTTCAAGGAGCCTGAGACCTCCTGAACCTGTCAAGCAATGGTTTTTCCTTCTCAGGGATGCAGGTAAGCCAATAGCCCATAGTACACCAGTTGTTGTCAAGTCAATTCCAACTTTTGGTGATCTTGCTTGTGTCCAAATAGAACTGTGCTCCATGGTGTTTTCAGTAGCAAATTTTTCAGAAGTAGATCACCAAGATTTTCTTCCAAGAAGCCTCTGGGTGGACTCAGACTATGACATTTCAGTTAGTAGACAAGCACATTAATCATTTGCACCAACAAAAAGACAGTGGCTAGTATAAATGATGTTTAAGGGGCACTCCAGTATCTGGGGGAGCTCTGGTAGCACAGTGCCTAAGGCACTTGACTGCTAACCAGGAAGCTGGCAATTCAAACCCACCAGCCACTCCTTGGAAGGAAGGTTGGGCAATCTACTTTCATAGTGATACTGTGTCGGAAACCCAAGGAGGGGTCGCTATGAGTTGGGTCCAACTCAACGGCACATAACAACAACAACAACAACCAGTATCTGGATGCCACTCCCAGAGATGCATCACCCCTAGCCACAAGAGAGGAAAGCAGATTTTGTTTGCAATCTTCTGCTTAGTGCCCCTGAGTCTGCAAACATGTTCAGTTGCCTGTTTTGTTTGTTTCAACATTAGGAAGAAATGTGTGTCCCTTTGAAACTTGAATGAAAGATTACTGTGGTTGAATTTTGCTCATGAAGAGTGACTTGCTGGACCTGTTTTGGGGGCATGGGGTGGATCATCTGTGGCTTTCCTGCCCTCCCCTGGCTGAGTGAGCAATAGACAGCAGCTCTGGCTCTGCTCCTCTTGCAGTTGAAGATGCCCACCTACATGAGGCTTCTGGGAAACAAAGGCGCATTGAACACACGTGTTTTCTTCCACTCCTTCCCGTAAACCCACTAAATTGACAGTATAGGGATTAAAAAAAAATTAAGAGACTTGTTTAGAGCAGCTGTAGGCTTACATAAAAATTGCACAGAAACTACAGAGAGCTTGTGTATTCACCCCTCCCCAACAGTTTCTCCTTTTGGTACACTTGTTGCAATCAATAAACAAATACTGATACATTATTATTAGTGGAAGTCCAACGTTTATGTTAGGGTTCATTCTTTGTGTTGTGCGTTCCTATGGGTTTTGAGAAATGCATAACATCTTGTTTGCACTATTCCAGTATCATGTAGAATAGCTGTACTGTCTGAAAATGTGCAGTGAATTCACCGAACCATTGTGCCTCCCCTGCCCCCAAGCTCCTGGCAACCTCTGATCTTTTCACTGTCTCTGCAGCTTTCCTTTTCCCAGAATGCCATATACTTAGAATCATGCAGTATGTACCCTTTTCAGACTGGCTTATTTCACTTAAGGATATGCATTTATATTCCTCCATGGCTTTTTTGGCTTGGTACTTCATTTGTTTTCATCATTGAGTAATACTCCATTTTTGGACATACCACAGTTTGCTGATCAATTCATTATTGAAAGACATCTTGATTGCTTCACATTTTTAGTGATTATGAATAAAGCTGCTATAAACACTCATGTGGAGATTTTGTGTGAATATAAGTTCTCAATTCATTTGAGCAGATACCTAGGAACATGATTGCTGGATCACACAGTAAGCCTATGTTTAGCTTTGTAAAAAACTGCCAAACTGCCTTCCAAAGAGGTGATACCATTTTGCATTCCCACCAGCAATGAATGAGGGTTCCTGTTGCTCCATATACTCACCAGCATTTGGTGTTGTCAGTGTTTTTAGATTTGAGCCATTCTAGTGAGGGTATTGTGAGCCCTGGTGGCAGAGTGGTTAAGTGTTTGGCTGTTAACTAAAAGGTTAGTGGTTTGAAACCAACAGTTAGTCCATGGGACATAGATGTGGCAGTCTTGTTCCCACAAAGATTTCAGCATAGTAACCCTATGGGTCAGTTCTTCTCTGACCATAAGGTCACTATGAGTCTGAATCAATTTGATGATGGGAACTTTTTTTTTTTTTTAAAGAGTGTGTAGTGGTGTCTGGGGGC
>NW_006922008.1:2552311-2563277 GCF_000298275.1 Orycteropus afer afer
AGTGATTTTGGGGTTCTTTTTGGTTTAGTGGTATCTGGTGGCATAGTGGATAAGTCATCTAGCTGCTAATCAGAAGGTCAGTGGTTCAAACCCACCAGCCTCTCCACAGAAGGAAGATGGGGTGATCTACATCTGTAGAGATACTGCCTCAGAAACCCAATGGGGGTTGCTATGAGTCAGAATCAACTCAGTGGCAGAGAGTTTCTTTTCTTTTTTTTTTTTTTGAGTGGCATCTTATGGTTTTAATTTACAATTCCTTAAAGATATATAATAGAAGAATTTTTAAAAAGCTTAAACACAGAAGCATAAACAATAGGAAAGGGCAAACACATTTTGAGAGCTGGAAATCAGATGGACCTGAGAAAGCTAAACTGAAACAGTGATGGCAGCAATTGCAAGACCCCAAAAGGCTAAAAAATTAGACCCAGGTCCAAGTGAAAGTGAGATTAAATGTGCAATGAAAAAAAAATATAGGAGTGGTGGAAAGTCCATTAAAGGACTTCACCCCCCATTGTGGTGCATCCCCCATTGTGGTGAAACTTGGACAATGAAAAGGGAAGACCATAAGAGAATTGATGCCTTTGAATTATGATATTGTTGAAGAATATTGAATATACCATGGACTGCCAGAAGAAGAAACAAACTGGTCTTGGACAAAGTACAGCCAGAATGCTCCTTGAAAGTGAGGATAGTGAGATTTCATCTCATGCATATGCTATCAGGAGCACCAGTCTCTGGAGAAGAACATCATGCTTGGTGAAGTAGATGGTTAATGAAATAGAGGAGGACCCTCAATGAAATGAATTGACAAAAATGGGCTCAATATAGCAAGATGGTGAAGGTGCTGCAGGACTGGGCAGTGTTTCATGCTTTTTCACTTAGGAGTGGTATGAGTTGGAACAGACAGGACAGCCCTAAAAGCAAAGCAACCATTAGGAAACCTGGGGATGGAGTGAGAATCTACATCATGACCTCCAGTCCTATCCTGACTTTCAGGACTTAGAATGCTAGAAGCCAGAATATTTTATACCTGCGAGCTAGAGGGCAATGATTCTTCTTGGGAGAATCTGGCTCGCCCAAGAGAGAAATAGTTAAAGATGCCAACTTTAGAGGGTCACCTAACTAAGTAGTCAAGTGCATAATCTCACAGTGAAGCTCCCTGTAAATGGTCCTTGTCACACCCACATGGAGTTTCCAATCAGCTCTTTAGAGCTTCACTCTCTTAACATTAATGGACAGTTAGCTAAGTAGCCTGTTGTTGAGTTAATTCTGACTCCTAGTAACCCCACGTATTGCAGAGTAATAGAATGCTCCATAGAATTTTCTTGGCTGTCATTTTCATGGAAGCAGGTCACCAAGACTTTCTTCTGATTCTGTTGAGTGGCCTCAAACCACCAATCCTTAGTTTAGTAGCTGAGTACAAACAGTTAAGTATCCCCAGATATTTGAGGAAAGCCTCTATAGATCTAAGAGAAAAGAAAAGAATGAAGGGAAGTGGATGCTGGGGAAGGCAGGAGAAGGTAGGGAGGGAAAGGAAGAAGGAGAAGAGAAGGGAAGAAAACAGGAACTGGAAGAAACCAGAGAATATTCAAAAGAAGACAATTAAAAAAATAAGTGGGCAGGTGAGGGAAGGTATTGTGCCCATGTAAAAAGAGCAAGAGAGTATAAAAAAGGAACATTCATAGAATTGAACAAAGGAATTTTTGAAAGTTGAGAACATGATAGTAGTATTTAACTGTTCAACAGCAAGTGTGGAAGATAAATTGAGTAAATATCTCAGAACATAGATCAAAAATATAGAAATGGAAAATAATAGAAATTCTAGGAGAAGAAGATTTAGAACAGAGTGGAAAACTTTATCAAAGAAACAAAATAGAAAATTTACCAGAATTGAAGGGTATTAAATTCCAGAGTAAAAGCCTCCTGAATGTTCAGCCTGATGGATTAAAAAAGAAGAAGAAGACTAAAACAAAGGCACATCATTACAAGATCTCACAACTTTGGAGGCAAAAAGAAGAATCTTAAAGCTTCTAGAGAAAAAAGTTAATAACAATCAAAAGACTAAGTATATAAACAGCATCAGTCTACAGAACAGCAGCACAATAAGTGACTAAGTGATAATCCATTTGTAACTCTTAAGGAAAATATTGTCCAACTTATATTCAGCTAAAGGAAGCAGTCAAGGATGAAAGTACAATCAATTATCAGATATGCAAGCTTCTAAAGATGTTTAAATTCCTCAGGAAGCTACAAGGGAAGTCTGCCAAGCTTAGGGAGTGAGCCAAGGAGTAGAGGTTTTAAGAGCTAAGAAACAGAGGAACTCACATTAGGTGAATGGAAACATGGATTCTGAAGATAATGGGGAAAATCAATGAGAGTAGTCAGATTGAACAAGAGGAGGTAGTTCCAGAAGAGGTATCTCCAAATAGATGACCCAAAACCAAATAGATGAAGCTGATAAAAACCCATGTGTAGGGGTTTAGGGATTTATGATAGGAGCATAGGCAATTATGTAACTGAATGAAAGAAACAATAATTGGTAACTCCAAGGTCAGGAAGGTGGGCATTATACAAAAAAGGGTGTGAGATCAGAGTACACTACATGGCTCCGTTGTGACTGTGATTACACATCATGGTGATATAAATATGAGGTGAATCCTCATCATACAATAGTGCAAATCAATATATGATGAACAAAACTGGAAGGTTAAGATCTTGCAGTATAAACATATTATTTTGGGATATGAAAGTCACTTAAAAAAAAAACAAAACAAAAGAGTTGAAAGTGATTGCCTGCCTCTGGAGAATTGGAAAGGTAAGATGAGAAGAAAGTTCCAAGAGAAGGGCACAGAACTACTGTTTTATGTAATAAATCTAATAGAACTATTGACTTTTTAAATAATGTTATATATATCTGTGGTGAAATGACTTCCTTTATGTTATCTTTTGCCTTGGTTCTTTGGAAAAACAGCTTGAGAGATTTTCCCCCTAAGCTCTGAGAAGTTACTCTTGCCCTAGTTTTCTACCCCGGAGGGTCTGCTACTTTTGTTCAGATTGATTAACATTCCCTGGGTAAACTGTAAACAACTTGTGGTTTTGATACTAGGCGGTAGCCTGCCCTGGATTAGTCAGTAGACTATGCAAATGAAGTCTCTGTAGCCTACTATGCAAATGAAGTATCTATAATTTATTGAGAGGGGATTGATCAGTTCATGGCCCTAAGGGCATGTCCATTTCTTCAAACTGAGGAATTTGTACATATAATCATCCAACCCCATAGAGGTTTTTGGGAAAGAAAGAGGAAGGGAAACAGAAGGAAGAACCAGAAGGAAGAGAGAAGAGACGAAGCAAGGAACCACCTGAAAGAGCTATAGCACAAGTCAAGGTCTGTAACACTGAGGACAGTGACAGATCTAGAGGGAGCTCTGTAGCAGGGTCAGTGATGACAGACAGCAGGGCTAAGAGGAGTTTATCTTCATGGGGCTGAGAGGAGGCCAACATGGTTGAGAGGAGCTGAGAGAGATGTGCAGCACTGAACAGTGAAGGAAGATTTTACCTACATGCTTCCTGCTACTGAATCCCGAGCTGTTCCCTGCTATTTCCTCAATAAGCCACTTAAATGTAAGTATGATCTGTGATTCTATGTGGCCATGGTAACAAATTATAAAACTCAGCAGAGAAGTAGAGAGTGCCATGGTAGGGGCAACTGGTGTCAAAATTGGTAAAATGGTTGGAAGGTGGAGGTATGTCTTACTTTCACCTCATGAGAATCAGCTTTGGGCCCCTCCTGGTCATTATTCCCCTCGCTCCCTGAAGGTAGACAGAGTCTGGTGCTACTACTACCACTACTACTACCCATTTACAATATCCTTAATAAAAAACCAAAACCAAACACACTGCCATCAAGTCGGGTCTGACTCATAAAAACCCCTCCTTGGGTTTCTGAAGTGGTATCACTATGGAAGTAGATTGCCCAATCTTCCTTCTGAGGAGTGGCTGGTGGGTTTGAACCACCAACTGGTTAGCAGTCAAATGCCTTAGGCACTACACCACCAGAGCTCCCATATCCTTAATAGGAATTAAAATTATATATTTAAAAACAACAAGAGCCCCTATATACAGAGGGTGGGGACATGCAGGTCTTACCTAAATAATGCTTTGCATTGCATTTTATAGGAAATTAAGGGAGAAAGAAAAGGAGAAAGAATTGCCATGCAATTTATACCGCATGGAAATCAAACAAGAATCCATGTTTGGTTTAGATCTAAGGGATGGTGGCCCAAATTCAGCAGACTCTGGAACCACAGATTCAGAATTGCAAAGTAATAGCACATGCATTTTATGAATTTTATTCTCATGTGAATTCATTATAATTATTTGTTGTTGTTGTTATGTGCCGTCAGGTCAGCCCTGACTCATAGCGACCCCTCCTTGGGTTTCCGAGGCAGTATCACTATGGAAGTAGGATTGCCCAACCTTCCTTCCAAGGAGTGGCTGGTGGGTTTGAACCGCCAGCCTTCTGGTTAGCAGTGAAGTGCCTTAGTCACTATGCTACTAAAGCTCCCATTATAATTATAGGAACATTAAAAAAAATGATCTCCATTTTAAAAATGCGGTATCTGAAACGCAAAGAGATTAAGTGAGTTGGCAAGGGCCGTTCGTTTACATGAAGCAGAGTTGAGACATCTTACACCAAGTTCAGCCTCTTTCCAATTTTGTGATCTTACTCTAAAGGATTGAGCCTGCACTCAGTGGTGGATCATTGACATGGATAACAGCAACACAAGAGGTACACTTATTTAAACAGCTACTGGCTGACCATCCATGTTCATTGAGATAAACTATCTTCATGCAAGACTCAATCATGCAGTTACTGTTCAATGTCCATGTGTTGCAGAGCCAAGGTCCTCTGAAAAATTGGTACAATTAGGTGACTGGCACCAGCAGCACTGGTACAGAGTGGAGGCTTCCTGAGACCTCTGGTATTCCCCCCTCCCCATTTTACTACCAAATTTCAGCTTGTTGGTATTCCTTGCCTGTTTCTGCCTTTGGAAAACCTCCAGCTTCACTATGTACCTTAAGATCGGAACTCTGGTTTGGTCTTGGGTATAGTGACCAATTTGTTCCAGTTTGCCTGAGACAGTTCCAGTCTTAGTATTGAAAGTCCCATGACCTGAAAAATTCCTCAATCCCAAGAAAACCAGGACATTTGTCCTCATAGGTGAGGAAAGTGATCCTTAGCCCTATATAATTCTAGTTGCCAATGAGTCAATTCTGACTCATGGCAAGCCCATGTGTGTCAGAATAGAACTGTGCTCCATAAGGCTTCCAATAGCTGACTTGTTGGAAGTAGATTGCCAGGGCTTTTGTTCAATAAACTCTAGTTGGACTCAAACCTCCAAACTTTTAGTTATCTGTCAAGGGCATTATCTCTTTGCACCACCCACGGACTCATAGATGACCTTATGAATATAAACTAGTTCTACCAACAGTACTCTAAGATGATCCAACAGCTTGTGAATGGATTGTTGGTAGGTTCTGTTGAGTCAGTTCTGACCTGTAGTAACTCTGTGTGAAACAGAACCGAACACTGCCCAGTACTGTGCTATCCTAACAATCCTTGCTATGCTTGAGCCCATCATCACAGCCACTGTGTCAGCCCATCTCATTGAGAGTCTTCCCATTTTTTGCTGGCCCTCTACCAACCATGATATTCTTCTGCAAGGACTGGTCCCTTATGACAACATGACCAAAGTACATGATATGAAGTCTGGCCATTCTCACTTCTAAGGAGGATTCTGGCTATACTTATTTCAAGACAGGTTTGGTAGTTCTTCAGGCAGTCCATGGTATTTCCAATATTCATTGCAAACACCAGAATTCAAATGGATCAGTTCTTCTCAGGTCTTCCTTTTTCATTGTCTAGCATCATAGTTAAGTTGTGTGTCAACTTGGCTGGGCCTGGTTTTGAGTGGCTGGCCAGGTGGAGGTAGTTATTCCCCATGATGAGAGTGGTAATCAACTCCATGGTGGGATCTACTGGAGCAGCTGAGTAGCTGCCTTAGGGATGTGGTCTACTTCCAGTATATAAGAAGAAGCATTAAGAAAGATCTCTGGAGCTTTTGGCAAACTTGGACTCGGCATTTGGCTGCCGAGTCTTCATCTCAATGGCCTGCTGATCTTGGGACTGTTAACAGACTTGAATTAGTGGCCTCTATGTTGCTTGATAATTTTGTGACTGTGCCACTTTATTTTCCAACTTTGAGTTTGTCAGTCTCAGCAGCCAGCAGCTGCCTGAGTTAAGAGATGACTCCAGCTTCAGTGGGCTGGGAGCAAGAGGCAGAGCTCAAGTCCAAGGTTGAGGGGCTTTCACCCAGCCCATAGAGCTTGTGCTTTGAATATGAACTTCTAGCCTCCAAAATGGTAAAAGAATAAACAGCTATTTGTTAAAGCCTCCCATTTGTACTATTTTCTGTTAGATCAGCACTAGAGAAGCTTTCACACACATATGAGGCTATTGAAAATATCATGTCTTGAGTCAGGTATACCATAGTCTTCAAACTGACATATTTGCTCTTTAACACTTTAAAGAGGTCTTTTGCAGCAGATTTACCCAGTGCAGTATGTCCTCTTATTTCCTGACAAGTGCTTTCCTGTTGTTGACTGTGGAACCAAGGACAATGAAATCTTTGACAACTTCAAACTTTTTTCCATTTATAATGATGTTGCTTATTTGCCCAGTGGTGAGGATTTTTATTTTCTTTATGTTGAAGTGTAATCCATAATGAAGACTGTAGTCTTTGATTTTCATCAGTGAGTGCTTCAAGCCACTTCACTTTCACCAAGCAATGTGTCATTTGCATCTCATAGGTTGTTAATAAGTCTTCCTCCAATCCTAATGTCATTTTCTTCTTCATACCATTCAACTACTCATATTATTTGTTCAGCATACAAATTGAATAAGTATGTTGAAAGGATACAACTCTGGTGCACAACTTGCTTGATTTTAAACTATTCAGTAGCTCTTTGTTGTGTTCAAATGACTACCTCTTGGTCTGTGTACAAGTTCCTTATGAGAACAATGAAGTGTTCTGGAATTCCCATTCTTCACAATGTTATCCATAATTTGTTATGATCCACATAGTCTAATGCATTTGCATAACCAGTAAAATACAGGGTAACATCTTTATGGTATTTTATTTCAACCAAGATCTACCTGACATCAGCAATGATATTCCTTGTTCCACATCTTCTGAATCCAGTTTGAATTTCTGGGAGTTTCCTGTTAGTATATTGCTGCAACCATTTTTTAATTATCTTCAGAAAACTTTTACTTGCACGTGATACTAATGATATTGTTCTATAATTGCCACATTCTGTTGGATCAGCTTTCTTTGAGATGGGTACAAATATGGATCCCTTCCAGTCAGTTGACCAGATAGCTTTCTTCCAAATTTCTTGGCATAAGTCCTCCAGCCCTGCATTTGTTGGTTGAAACATCTCAATGGGTATTCTGTCAATTCCTGGAACTTTTTTTTTTTTCTTTTGCCAATTCTTTCAATGCAGCTTGAACTTCTTCCTTCAATACTTTTGGTCCTTGATATTAATAATCAATATTGCAACTTGAGGCTTGAATTTTTTTTTCAGTTCTTTGAACTTTAGATATGCCAAGCATATTCTTCCCTTTTGGTTTTCTAATTCTTTGCAGCTTTCATTATAATACTTGCCTTTATTTTCTCATAACACCCTTTGAAATCTTCTGTTTAGTTCTTTTATTTCATCATCTCTTCCATTCATTTTAGCTACCGTCTGTTCAAGAGTAAGTTTCAGACTCTCTTCTGACATTCATTTTGGCTTTTTCTCTCTTTCTTGTCTTTTTAATCACATTTTTCTTTCTTCATGTATAATGTTCTTAATATCATCCTACAACTAATCTGGTCTTTGGTCATTGGTGTTCAATGCATCTAATCTAGTCTTCAGATGGTCTCTAAATTCAGGTGGGATATAATAAAGTTCACATTTTGGCTCTTGTGGACTTATTTTAATCATCTTCAGCTTTAACTTGAACTTGCATGTGAGCAATTGATCGTTTGTTCCACAGTCAGCTCCTGGCTCAGGATACTGAGCTTCTCCATTGCCTTTTTCCACAGGTGTAGTCAATTTAATACTTGTATTCCATCTGGAAAGGTCCAGGCATATAGTCACCATTTATTTTGTTGAAAAAAAAGGTGATTGCAATGAATAAGTCATTGGTCTTGCAAAATTCTGTCATGTGATCTTCAATATCTTTTCTATCACCAAGGCCATAGTTTCCAACTACTGATGACTGTTCTTTGTTTCCAACTTTTGCATGCTAAACACCAGTAATTATTAATGCATCCTGATTGCATGTTTTGTTAATTCCAGGCTGCAGGAGTTGGTAAAAATCTTTAATTTCTTCATCTTTGGCATTAGTGGTTGGTGGGTAAATTTACATATAGTATTAACTGGTCTTCCTTGTAGGCATATGGGTATTATCCTATCACTGACAGCCCTGTACTTCAAGATGGATCTTGAAACATTTTGAAACTATGTGGAACTGACAAGGAGCCCTGATGACACAAACGTTAAATTCTCAGCTGCTAACTGAAAAGTTAGCAATTGGAACCCACCCAGTGGCTCCATCTACCACCCATCTGTCAGTTTCAGTGGAGCTTACAGACTAAGACAGACTAGGAAGGAGGATGGGGCCATCCACTTCTGGGGAAAAAAAAAGGGGGGGCCACTGAAGACCTTATGAATAGAAGTGAAACACTGCCTAATATATTACTGGAAAATGTCATGAGTAGCCAAGAAACATTGCCTGATATAATGCCAGAAGATGAGCCCCTCAGGTTGGAAAGCACTCAAATTACAACTGGAGAACAGCTTCCTTCTCAAAGTAGTAGTTGTTGTTGTTATGTACCATCGAGTCAGACCCAACTCATAGTGACCCCTCCTTGGGTTTCCGAGGCAGTATCACTATGGAAGTAGATTTCCCCATCTTCCTTCTGAGGAGTGGCTGGTGGGTTTGAACCGCCAGCCTTCTGGTTAGCAGTCAAGTGCCTTAGGCACTAAGCTACCAGAGCTCCTTCTCAAAGTAGAGTCGACCTTAATGATGTGAATGGAGTAAAGCTTTTGAGACTTTCGTGTGCTGAGAGGGAACCACTCAAAATGGGAATAAATAGCTGCAAATGCCCATTAATAATCAGAACATGGAATATAAGAAGTATGAATCTAGAAAAATAGGAAGTTGTCAAAAATGAAATGGAACACATAAATATTGATATCCCGGGCATTAGTGAGCGGCAATGGACTAGTATTGGGCATTTCAAATCAGACAGTCATATGGCCTGCTATAGTAGGAATGACAAACTGAAGAGGAATGGCATGCGTTCTTTGTCAGAAAGAACATTTCAACATCTATCCTGAAGTGCAATGCTGTCAGTGATAGAATAACATCCATACACCTTCAAGGAAGACCAGTTAATACGACTATTATTCAAGGTGCCTCTACTCACTGCCTTCAAGTTGATTTAGACTCATAGCAACCCTCCTTGGGTTTCAAAGGTGGTATCTCTATGGAAGTAGATTGCCCATAATGGTGCCTCTGGGCAGATTCAAACTGCCAACCTTTCAGTTGGTAGTCGAAGGCTTACAGATTTTGCAACCCAGATACTCCATCTAGCCCATAACCATGGCCATCTGGTTGATTCCAACTCAAAGCAACCCTATGGGATAGAGTAGAACTGCCTCATAGGGCTTCCAAGGCTGTAAATCTTTACAAAAGCTGATTGCCTCATCTTTCTCCCACGGAGTGGCTGGTGGGCTTAAACTGATAACCTTTGAGTTAGCAGGCTAATGCTTTAAACACAGTGCCACCAGAGCTCCTTACCCATTTTAGGACAATCTCATCTATGATAGTAAACTTGGAAGACAACTACCTGGCCAACTGACTATAAGAGATCCTTATTTGTACTCACTCCAAAGAAAGATAATCCCACAGAATGTGGAAATTATAGAACAATATCATTAATATCACATGCAAGAAAACTTTTGCTGAAAAGAATTCAAAAATGGTTGCTGCAGTATATTGACTGGGAAATTCCAGAAATGCAAGCTGAGTTCAGAAGAGGACATGGAATGAGGGATATCATTGCTGATGTCAGATGAATCTTGGCTGAAAGTAAAGAATAACAGAACGATGTTTACTTGTGTTTTATTGACTATGCAAAAGCGTTTGGCTCTGTGGATCATAACAAATTATAGACAGCGTTGAGAAGAATGAGGATTCCAGAACACTTGATTGTGCTCATGAAGAGCATGTACATAGACCAGAAGGCTGTTGTTTGAATAGAACAAGAGGATACTTCATGGTTTAAAATCAGGAAAGGAGTGCATCAGGGCTGTATCCTTTCACCATACTTATTCAATCTGTATGCTGAGCAAATAATCCAAGAAGCTAGACTATAGGAGAGAGAACGTGGCATCAAGATTGGATTAAAAACCTGTGGTAAGCAGATGGCACAACCCTGATTGCTGAACTTGAAGAGGACTTGAAGGACTTACTGATGGAGATTAAATATTACACTCTGCAGTATGGATTACATCTCAATATAATGAAAACAAAATTCCTCACAACTGGACCAATAAGGATCACATGATAAATGGAGGAAAGATTGAAGTTATCAAAGATTTCATATTACTTCCACAATAAACACCAATGGCAGCAGCAGTCAAGAAATCAGACAATGTGTTATGCTGGGCAAATGTACTGCAAAAGACCTTTTTCAAGTGCTGAAGAGCGAAGATGTCTCCTTGAAGCCTAAGATGTGCCTAACCCAAGCCAAGGAGCTCTGGTAGCATAGTGCCTAAGGCACTTGATGGCTAACCAGAAGGCTGGCGGTTCAAACCCACCAGCCACTCCTCAGAGGGAAGATGGGGCAAT
>NW_006922008.1:2563797-2570305 GCF_000298275.1 Orycteropus afer afer
AACAACAACAACAACAGCTCATTTTTCTATATATCATACTTTGCTTTCATTGCTATAGCCAGCACAGGATGCCTGGTCTGTAAATTTAAAGCCCAGGAAACTGCTTTCTCCCTGCCTGCCCACCACCACAAGCCTCTTCCAGGATGAAGGCAGGGCTAGTGGAGTGGCATAAATTGCTGGTGAAGAGTGTACATATCTGAACCAAGGATGTGGCACCTTCCATCAGTGCTTGTCTCTTCATATGATACTGGGAATAATGTGACCTGACATCCCATCACCATTTGACAGCAATGTTGGTGCCTGGAGACACAAAAATAATAAACAGGAAAGTCCCAGCAGAGTGACAGCCAGAACATGTGTGTGTGACAGTAGTGATTGGCCAGCATACAATGAGGCTGGACACAGGCTGGTGGCTCTCATTCCATCTCTCTGCCTGCAGTGCCTGCATTTGTATCCAGGCCTATCAACAGCATAGTGAAGGGACAGAGGCTTCCCTCATATTGTTTCTTGGCCATGCTACTCAATGGCTGTATACTTAGTCCAGCTAACTGACTTCTTCTTCCTCCCCCGTTTCTCTTTTTCAAACTTTTTATGGTTGTTTGGGCGAAAGTTTACAGAACAAATTAGTTTTCCATTCAACAGTACATACACATTTTTTTTTTTTTTTTGATGTGTGTGTGACATTGACTACAATCCCTACAATGTAACAGCACTCCTCCCACCTTCTCCCTGTGGCCACCATCTCACCCTGTCTTTCTTACCTATACATTCTTGCCTTCTGAGCTCTGTCCTTTGGCAAGTGCTGCCCTTTTGATCTTTTATAGTTGATTGCTCTAAGGAGTGCCCCTGTCTCTTCCTGTTGTTGTTAGTAGCCCTTGACATGGCAACCCCATTCAAAATGGAACAAAACACTGCCAGGTGCTACACCATCCCCATGGTTGGTTGGGGAATCAGATCATTGGGATCCATAGGTTTTTCACTGGTTGATTTTCAGAAGTAAATCACCAGGCCTTTCTTCCTAGGTTGCTTAATTTGGAAGCTCTGCTGACATTCTAGCAACACACAAGCCCCCATTGACAGATAGGTGAAGCGTGAGGTGCATTGACTGGGAATCTTACCTAGGTCTCCTACTTGGAAGGTGAGAATTCTACCACTGAATTGCCTTTTCATAATTATCCTGAAGCAAACAATCTTGGATTTCACAGTCGCTCTTTTATTCTCTGAACCATCATTCCCCAGCTTCAGTACTCACTCGCATGTGGGACATAACTCCTTTTCTTTAAATTTCTCTTCTTCCTCAAATAAATAATTAGATAGATAGATAAAGTAGATAATATGCACAAGGGAGATTTCACTGGCAATTTTGGTAGTTGTCACAGAGCTATCTGGTTATGATCTCATATTAGGCATTGTCCCCAAACCACCAGAAGGTTCTTCCTGCACCATCTTCCCACACTGCATTACCACCCACTGTCTTGCTCCATTCTCTCTTGCCCCCTCTTTCTTTGCCTTTCAATTCCTCCTGCCATTAAAACCCAAAACTTCAAATTCCTCTCTTTTTATTACACAGAACAGAGTAGATTCTCCAGCTGAGTATATTCAGAAACAAAGGGTCTTAGAAGATAGTTGTGGATAAATTTAAAATAGAAAGAAAAAAAGAGAAAAGATAACCTGTTGTATTATGATTAATATTAATGACTGCATCATCATTTGAGACACACATCCTCTTCCTCTTTGTTCCAGCAAGGGTTGGCTGCTCTGCTGCTCAGCTTGCCCTCTAAACTCCTTTTTGTTGTTGTTATGTGCCAGTGACTCATAGCGACCCCTCCTTGGGTTTCCGAGGCAGTATCACTACGGAAGTAGATTGCCCAACCTTCCTTCCGAGAAGTGGCTTGTGGGTTTGAACCGCCAGCCTTCTGGTTAGCAGTCAAGTGCCTTTAGATACTATGCTACCAGAGCTCTCTGAACTACTAGGGAATGGAATTAGTGCTCATGCTGCTGCCACCTCCTGTTCCTCACAAAATTGTTTCATTGTGGTCAGGGTTTGTCTCTAGCCTAATATTCATTCCCTAGCTATGCTTTACATGTCACAAGTGTGCCACCTGGGGAAGCCATTAGGGTAATTAGGGCATGTGTAAGGCACCAAGTCTTCAAAAGAGTGCTACCACATCATAGCAGAATGGAGAGATCCCAGTGTTACCTGAATTAGTCAGTCTCCCGAACTCCTGTGTGCCTAACAGGGGCAGGGGCTGCAGACTAGGCCCCATATTGACTTCAGCTGAAAGTTGCCTCTTGCTGTTGATGACCTGATACCTGCTTTCCCCACTCTGCTTTCACTCTCCTCCCATTTTTCAAACTCAAATAATTGCAAACACTGGGTTTTATAATTAAATTCATTTTTCTTAATTTTACAGGAAAAAATATTTCTGCTTTATAGTTTCAACTTGCATTTCCTTAATAACTAGTGATCTACTCACTTTTTTTTTTTCTGAAGATAATTCTAAAATGGTTGCCTCAGTATAATGACAAGGAACTGCCAGAAATTCAACCTGGTTTCAGAAGATGTGGAACAAAGGATATCATTGCTGATGTCAGATGAATCTTGGCTAAAAGCAAAGAATAACACAAAGATGTTTCCTTGTGTTTTATTGACTATGCAAAGGCATTCAGCTGGCTGGATCATAACAAATTATGGATAGTATTGCAAAGAGTGGGAATTACAGAACACTTAATTGTGCTCATGGGGAACCTGTCCGTAGACCAAGAGACTATCATTAAAACAGAGCAAGGGGATACCGCATGGTTTAAAATCAGAAAGGTTATGCATCAGGGTTGTATCCTTTCACCATATTTATTCAATCTGTATGTTAAGAAAATAATCCAAGAAGCTGGACTGTATGAAGGAGAACACAGCATCAGGATTGGAGGAAGACTCATTAGCAACCTGCATTATACAGATAACACAACCTTGCTTGCTGAATGATGACTTGAAGTACTTAATTGTGAAGATCACACATCACAGTCTACACTATGGTTTACACCTCAACATAAAGAAAACTAAAATCCTCATAACTAGACCAATAAGCAACATCACGATAAATGGAAAAAAATAATTAAAGTTTTCAAGGATTTCATTTTATTTGGATCCACAATCAGCAAACATGGAAGCAGCAGTCAAGAAATCAGATGTCATATTGCACTGGGCAGTTCTTCTGCAAAAGACCTCTTTAAAGTGTTGAAGAGCAAAGAAGTACTTTGAAGACTGTGGTGCACCTAACCCAAGCCATGGTATTTTCAATTGTCTCATATGCATGTGAAAGCTGGACAATGAGTAAGGAAGACCAAGAAAAATTGGTGATTTTGAGTTGTGGTGTTGGTGAAGAATACTGAAAGTACATGGACTGCCAAAAGAATAAATAAGTCTCTTCTGGAAGAAGTGCAGCCTGAATACTCCTGAGAAGTAAGAATGGCCAGACTTCATCTCACCTTCTTTGGTCATGTTGTCAGAATGGATGACTCCCTGAAGAAGGATATCATGCCTGGTAAAGCAGAGGGTCAGCATAAAAGGGGAATATCCTTGTCAAGATGGATTGACACAGTGGCTGCAAGGATAGCCTCCAACATAGCAAAGATGGGGAGGATGGTATGTATGGTGTAGGATCAGACAGTGTTTCATTCTGTTGTAATTACAGTTGCTTTGAGTCAGAATTGACTTGATGACACCTAACAACAACATTTTAGTTCAAAGAAGGCTTCAAGGGATAGTTTTGAATCATAAAGAAGACCAAGCTTACTGGTCTGATAGGGACTGGTGGAATCCCCAAGACTATGGCCCTTAGATCCTTCCAGGCCTGGAACTGAACACATCCCCATGGCTCAACTTTCAGCAAACAATACACAGGCATATAAGGTGAACTCACTCGGCTATGCCAAGAGATTTGGAAGACAGCTACCTGGTCAACTGACTGGAAGAGATCAATATTTCTACCCATTCCAAGGAAAGGTGAACCCACAGAATGTGGAAATTATCAAATAATATCATTAATATCACATGCAAGTAAAATCTTACTGAAGATAATTCAAAAACAGTTGCAGCATTATAGTGACAACTTCTGGAAATGCAAACTGGATTCAGAAGAGGACATGGAACAAGGGATATCATTGCTGATGTCAGATGGATCTTAGCTGAAAGCAAAGAATGCCAGAAAGATTTTGATAGTTGGAGCTGTGTGTCAACTTGGCTGGACCACAATTCCATGTGGTTTAAGCAATTGTGATGCGGATTGTTCCAATGATGGGATCAGATGTATATGTTTTGAGCAGACAATACATTGAAAGGGAGTTTCCCTAGGAGTGTGGCTTGCTTCCAGTATATTTATGGACATCCTGGGAAGAGACTCTCTCTTCTGTGGATCAGGATTCTGTTGTGCTGCCTACAACTGTCCATGAGTGAACAATCCACCATGCGGCCTGGAGATCTTGGATTCATCATTCGTTGGAGTCAACAACCAGTGTACTGCCTGCCAACCTTGAGCTTCTCAGCCCCTGTAGCTGTATCAGTCAGGAAGAACCTCCAGCTTGACATTTGATCCAAGAACTTGGAACTTGCCAGCTTCTATAAGTGTGTGATCCATTTTCCTAAGATAAATTTCTCTTTCTCTCTTTATATAAGCTTTACTGGTTTTGTTTCTCTAGAGAACCCAGTCTAACACATTTGGTACCAGGAGTGGTTCTAGAGAGACAAAATCATAAGGATGGGCTTTCTAAATTGGTTCTCCAATTTGATTAATTGTAAAAGCACTGATGACCCTGCCTCCATTAGTAAAGAGGGCCCTGCTAATCCATGGTGTGAGGTGGCAACATTAATATGCAAAATAGCACCACCAATAGAGCAAGTACTTTTGAGAAGTGAGGCTCTGGGTGATCGCATATTTGATACTTTTCTGCAATTTTTTCAGCATGAGGAGTATAAGGAAGCTGGTTGGTTGGTCCTACTTACACTAGACAAAGTGATGACAGAGCAAGGTGAGCTCAGGGCTGCTGAGTCACAGCTTAAGTGCCACATAAAAGACCTCAGTGTTTCCTGTTGTGCTCTGAAAGAAAGCCTTATTTTGTCTAGTAACAGAGCTGATATTGCTGAAAACCAAACCCAGCGTCTTATTGTAAGACTTGTTAATTGACAAGGTTGGTTTACAACACCAATTAAATTACCAGCCCAGAATGGTGTCTGAAGTTAAAGTTAGGGCATTGATTGGGAAAAAATGGGATCCTGAAACCTGAATTGGGAACATATGGGCAGATAGTCAGGAAGGTCAGGATACAGAGCCTGTAAATTCTGTTGAATCCCTCCCATCTGAAGGGATTACTATAAAATCATTATCCCCTCCACCTCAGTTTGATGGGATTAACTCAACTGTTCCTGCAGGTCATTGTCTGAGGTAGAGGCTATGGAAGACATTGCTGAATGTTCTCAGGAACTCCCCCAACCACCCTTTGTTGCTGCTAGACCTATAACTGAAGTTAAGTCCAAGTGAGCCCCAAAAGGTGAAATACAAAGTGCGACTGAGGAGGTGGTACGCTACACCCGAAAAGACCTACTTGATTTTGCTAACACGTACAGACAGAAATCTGGAGAATATGTAATGGAATGGCTACTAAGGGTGTGGGATAACGATGCAAGGAATGTAACATTGGGTCAGTTTGACTTTATTGATTTAGGCCCACTAAGTATGGATTCTTCATTCATTGTTTCAGCTCAATAGGTTTGGAAAGGATCTAATAGTTTATTTGGTTGGCTTACTGAAGCATGGATTATGCAGTGGCCTACCTTAAGTCGAGTTGAAGTACCAGACCTGCGTTGGTATAATGTAGAAGAAGGTATCCAGAGGCTTAGGGAAATTGGCATGTTAGAATGGATTTATCAGATTAGACCCCTAGAGCCAGAACTGGAGTATCCAGAAGACACGCCTTTCACCAGTATGGTGAGGAATAAATTTGGGAAGGGAGCTCCAGCATCCTTGAAGACTGCTGTGATTGTTATTTTATGTAAGCCAGATTTGACAGTGGGAACAGCCTTAATTGAACTAAGACACTTAACTACTATGGGGCTGATTGGACCCCATGGTAGTAGGGGCCATGTGGTAGCAGGTAATCGACAAAGGCAAGGTGGGCGTGGTTATTATAATGGACAGCAAAGTTGGAACAGTAATCAGAATAGCCTGACTCATGTGAAATTATGGCATTGGCTACTTGCTCATGGTGTTTCTCGTAGTGAAATACATGGCAAGCCTATTAAGTATTTACTTAATCTACAAACAGAAGAATTCCAGGTCATGTGAACATCAGCTTGGACTGAATCACCAGAATACAGAGTAATGGCCTCTCAATCAATTCCCAGACTTAAGTCAGTTTACAGACCCACAACCCCTTGAATGAAGGGGAGGCATGGTCCCTTTGAGGAAGGACCCCCCCCCCTACATTGCCAAAAATTTATAATGTCAATCTTTCT
>NW_006922008.1:2575098-2580842 GCF_000298275.1 Orycteropus afer afer
AGAAAGCTGCTAGTTTTGAGTGGGGCCCAGAACAACAGAAGGCTCTGAAACAGGTTCAGGCTGCCGTGCAGGCTGCTCTGCCACTTGGGCCATATGATCTGACTGATCCAATGGTGCTTGAAGTGTCTGTAGTAGATAGAAATGCTGTTTGGAGTCTTTGGCAGGTCCCTTTTGATGAATCACAATGCAGACTCTTGGGAGTTTGGAGCAAAGCCCTGTCATCATCTGCAGATAACTACTCTCTTTTTGAGAAACAGCTTTTAGCTTGTTACTGGGCTTTTGTAGTGACTTTACACCTAACCATTGGACACCAACTAACCATGAGGCTTGAGCTGCCCATCATGAACTGGGTGTTGTCTGACCCATAGAGTCATAAAGTTGGACGTGCACAGCAGCACTCCATCATTAAATGGAAGTGGTATATGAGAGATCAGGTTCAAGCAGAACCTGAAGACATAAGTAAATTGCATGAGGAAGTGGCCCAAATGCCTATGGTCTCCACTCCAGTCACATTACTTTCTCTCTCCCCGCCTGCACCTATGCCCTCATTGGGAGTTCCTTATGATCAGTTGACTGAGGAAGAGAAAACTCGTGCCTGGTTTACAGATGGTTCTGCGCGATATGGAGGCACCACTCGAAAGTGGACAGCAGTGGCACTGCAACCCCTTTCTGGGAGTTCCTTGAAGGACAGTGATGAGGGGAAATCCTCCCAATGGGCAGAACTTCGAGCTATGCATATGGCTATTCACTTTGCATGGAATAAGAAATGGCCAGATGTGCAACTATATATGGATTCATGGGCTGTGGCTAATGGGTTGGCTGGATCATCTGGGACTTGGAAGGAGCAGGATTGGAAAATTGGTGAAAAAAATGTATGGGGAAGAGGTACATGGATAGATCTCTCTGAATGGGCCAAAGGAGTAAAGATATTTGTGTCTCATGTGAATGCCCACCAAAAGGTGACCTCAGCAGAGGAGAACATTAACAATCAGGTGGATAGGATGACATGTTCAGTGGAAACCAGCCATCCTTTTTCCCCAGCTACTCCTGTCATTGCTTGATGGGCTCATGAACAAAGTGGCCATGGTGGCAGAGATGGAGGTTATGCATGGGCTAGGCAACATGGACTCCCACTTACAAAGGCTGATCTGGCTACCACCACTGCTGAGTTCCCAATATGCCAGGAGCAGAGACCAACCCTGAGTCCGCAATATGGAACCATTCCTTGGGGTGATCAGCCAGCAACCTGGTGGCAGGTTGTTTACACTGGAACACTTCCATCATGGAAAGGACAGCATTTTGTTCTTACAGGAATAGATAATTATTCTGGATATGGATTTGACTTCCCTGCATGCAATGCTTCTGTCAAAACTATCATCTGTGGACTTATAGAATGCCTTATCCACTGTCATGGTATCCCACAAAGCATTGCTTCAGATCAAGGGACTCACTTCACAGCATGAATGTGTGGCAATGGGCTTATGCTCATGGAATTCACTGGTCTTACCATGTTCTTCAACATCCTGAAGCAGCTGGCTTGATAGAACAATGGAATGGTCTCCTGAAAACACAATTATGGTGCCAGCTAGGTGGCAATACCTCGAAGGCTTGGGGCAATGTTCTCCAGGAGGCTGTATATACTCTAAATCAGCATCCAATATATGGTGCTATTTCTCCAATAGCCAGGATTTACGGGTTCAGGAACCAAGGGGTGGAAACAGGAGTGGTACCACTCACTATTACCCCTAGTGACCCATTCAAAAAAATTTTGCTTCCTGTCCCTGCTACCCTATGCTCTGTGGGTTGGAGATCTTAGTCCCAAAGGGAGGAACACTCCCACGTGGAGACATAATACTGATTGCATTGAACTAGAAATTAAGAATGCCATTCAGCCATTGTGGCTTCCCCATGCCTGTGGATCAACAGACAAAAAAGGGCATTACTATAGTATCTGGTGTGATAGATCCTGATTACCAAGGGGAAATTGGATTGACATTACATAATGAAGGTAAAAAAGAATATGTCTGGAATACAGGAGATTCTTTAGGACATCTCTTAGTACTACCATGCCCTGTGATTAAAGTCAGTGGAAAATTACAGCAACCCAATTCTGATATGACTACTAATGGCCCAGACTATTCAGGAATGAAGGTTTGGGTCACCCCACCAGGCAAAGAACGATGACCAACTGAGGTTCTTGCTGAGGGCAAGGGAAATACAGAATGGCTGGTAGAAGAAGGTAGTTCTGAATGTCAGCTATGAACATATGACCACTTGCAGAAACAAAGACTGTGATTGTTATATTTCTTTATTGAATATGTGCATCAAATATTTTTGTTTCCTTCTGTTAAGAACTGCGAAATATAAATAAGGTTAATGCATTTCGGTTGTATGTGTAGCATATCATGTTAGGTGCAAATATGACTTTATAATTGTCCTTATTTAGAGTTTATAAAAGGTTAAGAAGATGTGTACAACTGCCAGGTTGACAAGTGGTGGGCTGTGATAGTTGGATCTGTGTGTCAACTTGGCTGTACCAAATTTCGTGCGGTTTAAGCAATTGTGGTGTGGGTTGTTCCAATGATGGGATCAGATATATATGTTTTGAGCAGCCAATCCATTGAAAGGGAGTTTCCCAAGGGGTGTGGCCTGCTTCCAGTATATTTATGGACACCCTGGGAAAAGACTCTCTTTTCTGTGGATCAGGATTCTGTTGTGCTGCCTACAACTGTCCGTGAGCAAACAATCCACCATTCAGCCTGGAGATCTTGGATTCATCATTAGTTGGAGTCAACAGCCAGTATACTGCCTGCCAACCTTGAGTTCCTCAGCCTCTACAGCTGCATGAGTTGGGAAAAGCCTCCAGGTTGGCATATGATTGAAGAACTTGGGACTTACCAGCTTCTATAAGTGTGTGAGCCATTTTCCTAAGATAAATTTCTCTTTCTCTCTCCATATAAGGTTTACTGGTTTTGTTTCTCTAGAGAACCCAGTCTAACACAGATATTTACTTATGTTTTATTCACTATGCAAAAGCATTCGATTGTGTGGATTATAACAAATTATGGATAACATTGAGAAGAATGGGAATTCCAAAAACCTTAATCTTACTCATGAGAAACCTGTACATAGATCAAGAGGCTGTCATTTGAACAGAACAAGAGGATACTGCGTGATTCCAAATCAAGAAGGGAATGCATCAAGGTTGTATCCTTTCACCATAGTTATTCAGTCTTTATGCTGAGCAAATAATCTGAGAAGCTGGATTATATGAAGAAGAATGTGGCATCAGGATTGGAGGAAGACCCATTAACAACCTGTGATGTGCAGGTGACACAACTTTGCTTGCTCTTGCTGAAAGTGAGGATTACTTGAAGCACTGACTGATGAAAATTGAAGACTACAGTCTGAAGTATGGATCCTCAATATAAAGAAAATAAAATCCTCACAACTGTTTCAATAAACAGCTTCATGATGGAGGGAGAAAAGATTTTAGTTGTCAAAAACTTCATATTACTTGGTTCTGTAATCAACACCAATGGAAGGAGCAGTCAAGACATCAGACGATGTATAGCATTGGGGAAATCTGCTGCAAAAGACCTCTTTCAAGTGCTGAAGAGCAAAGATGTCTCCTTGAATACTAAGGTGCACCTAACCCAAGCCATGGAATTTTCAATCGTCTCTTATGCATGTGAGAGCTGGACAATGAATAAGGAAGACTGAAGAAGAGTTGATGCTTTTGAGTTGTGGTGTTGGAGAAGAATGCTAAGAGTACCACAATCTGCTAAAAGGACTAACAAATCTGTCCTGGGAGAAGTACAGCCAGAATGCTCCTTGGTAGCTAGAATGGCCAGACTTTGTCTCATCTACTTTGGTCATGTTATCAGAAGGAACCATTCCATGGAGAAGAATATCATGCTTGGTGAAGTGGAGGGCCAACGAAGAAGAAGGCCCTCAATGAGATGGATTGCTACAGTGGCTGCAACGATGGTCTCAGGTATAGCAAGGATTGTGAGGCTGGCTTGGGACAAGGCAGTGTTTTGTTCTGCTGTGGATAGGGTAACTACGAGTTGGAGACAACTTGATGGCACCTAACAACAACAACAACATAAGGTGAACAATAACACTATGGAGATTCACATTCAGGAAAACAATCAACCACATGAGATCCAAAGGGCAGTATTTGCTCAGGGATAAAGTTCAGAAGACAAGAAAGAATAGGAAAGAAGGAGGAAGGAAAACAGTAAACACAGAGAGCTATTGTAGGATGTGAAAAAAAGTTAGGGAGGGGGAGATTTTTAAGAAGAGTTGCTGTGAGCTATAAGTTTGATTTTTTCACCCTTTTATGAAAAATACAAATGAATGTTAAACTTTTTTTTTTTTTTTTAATTTTGGGGGTTACTTTTTATGGCTAGTCTCTATTGTGATGTAGAAATATACTCTGTTAACGTTTATGTATTTGTGGGTATAGTCTTATTCTCAATAGTCCAATTCAGTTTTGAGAGCAAATCAAATGTGGACAAATGGCTCTTCCAGAGGAATTCTGTTCATGGAAAAGAGAACAGGAAAAAAAAAAAAAAAGAAAAGAAAAAGAAACCCTCAAAAAATCTTCACCTAGATGTACAGACAGGTACATAATCCAATCTCAAAGCATTTGCAAGGCAGGTGGGATTTAGTGTAACTGGAGTGAAGTAAAGTAGCCTTTAGTCATTGTCTATCTTCTTGAGGCTATCTATCCACCTCTTAATTAATATATTAAGCTTGGAGGTTATTTTATCTATATCCATTAGGTCAAAATAATCATTAGGGCTTTCTCTCCCAGATTTTTTAGGCAGTCATTGGCATGAATGAGTTGAATCACTGTTGGAAAGAGCCATCATAAGATGAGGCTTTGCACTTGGAGGCTCCTCAGATAAAAGATGTTTAGATTGGCTTTGTCAAATCAAGAATTTATTTTTCTTTCCTTCTGTCAGGCTTTTAAAGTTCTTCTCATGGAGATGGACATTCAGGACAAGAAAATAAGGGTGGTGG
This sequence comes from Orycteropus afer afer, assembly GCF_000298275.1. Lineage (NCBI taxonomy): Eukaryota > Metazoa > Chordata > Mammalia > Tubulidentata > Orycteropodidae > Orycteropus > Orycteropus afer. Next base: position 2,580,130 of record NW_006922008.1, read on the forward strand.
TTTTGACAGCTTCCTTCTGAGTTTGTTCTAATATCTAAATTCCTGGTGAGAACTATTTCTGCATGAAATCACTGGTTAAGATTCTACATCTCTCCCTTGCTTTTGTCCAGATCATTGAACTATTTTTTTCAAAAAGGCAGCAGAAAGATGGTGATTTCTCTAAATAGTATAAAGAAAATTGGAAACAGTGGTGAATACAACCATGTATATTTTCTTAGTTTCCTAGAGCTGTTATAACACAAAATCCACAAGTGGGTATCTTTGAATAGAAATTTATTTTGTCACAGTTCTCTAGGCTAAATGTCTAAATCAGGGCCTCAACTGTGTGGCTTTCTTCCTTGTTGGTAGCCCAGCCTTTCCTTGGTTCCTTGACTTGTAAAGATTCTCACATGGCATCTGAATATGTGCTTACTTCTGTGTCTAATCTTCCTTTTTATAACTTAGAGTGAATAGGTTTAGAATACACACTTCACAGATATGACCTCATTAGTATCATAAAGAAAAATCTATACCCAAACAAGATGATATCCACAGCTATAGGGGTTAGGATTCCAACACATATTTTGGGAGGATTCAATTCAATTCCTAACATATGTCTAACCTCCTCCCTCTGCTTTCCTATTTTATGACTTGGCAAACTGGGAAAATGAAACCACAACACGAAAGACATCCCAACTAGGCAGAATTTAATAAAATATAACTTAAAATTCTTT
>NW_006922008.1:2581037-2582030 GCF_000298275.1 Orycteropus afer afer
GTTTCCCTCCATATATAAACCTTTCCTTGACCCTTCACAATGACTAAATAATACTATATTTTTTCTTCTGTGATTGACTTATTTCACTCAGCAAAATGTCCTCCAGGTTCATCCATGTTATGCAGTGTTTTGCAGACTCTACATTATTCTTTAGTGACTTGACCTTGATTTTCATTTTCTTTTCTTTTTTTTTTTGTTTGTTTGTTTGTTTGTACATTATCTACGTAAGCAGGGTAGTGTGCCATGCTCCTCTATTCACTAGTTGACAGCACTTATATACTCACCACCTGTCTCCTTTCCCATTGTCAGCCTCCAATATGTCCCTGCAATCCTTGGCAAACAGAGCCTATTCTTAGGTCCCTGGAATCCGAATGAGAATGCTGTTACTTTAAAATCCAAAATGGCCACCACTTGTAAAGATTCAAAATGGTTGTGCCCTTGGTCACTTTAAATATCCAAAATGACCACCGCTTGTAAACAATCAAAATGGCTCTGCCCTCCACTTAGGCTGTCTCCCTCCTTGCTGTTTCCCTTCCTAGTCATAGGCCACCAGTGCAGCCCCCCCTTAAGCCCTTGATGACCAGGGCTAATCTTTAGGTCAATTCTTAGGTCCCAACAACACTTAGAAACAAGTACGCTGTTGTTCCCATTAGAGTAGCTGATTGTCCACTGCTCCAACCATCTCTGAACTCACTGTATTCATTCAGATTTTTCTACTACTTGGTGTCTAATCCACTTCTCTTTACTTCCTTCCAAAGCTCAGGCCTCCAGGAATGTCTTCTGTATCTCAATTGGTTTCTCTTTTCTTTGTTCAAGGGGGTCTGTGTAGTTTGTCTGCCTATTCCTCCATCTTACCAGAAGTCAGAAATCCTATATATATATATTTTTTTAATTTAATTTAATTTTATTTATTGTGATTTGGGTGAAGGTTTACAGAGCGAATTCACTTTCCATGCAGCAGTTCACGTATACTTTGTCTCATGTCATTGACCA
>NW_006922008.1:2585609-2589226 GCF_000298275.1 Orycteropus afer afer
GGGTTTAGTCCACTTTTGTATCTTTCCCTTCAAGGCTCAGGGGTACAAGATTATCTTCTGTGTCTGTTAATTGTTTTCCCTTTTCTTTGTTGAAGAGGGTCTGTGCAGTCCTTCTGCCTAGTCCGCTATCTTGCCAGAACCCTCTAGAAATCCTATTTTTTAAGAAAGTTAATGTACATTCCTGAAATAAGTCACACTCCTAACCTACCATGAAGCCATTGTTGGCATGTGACACAGTTCTCAAAACAACAATAACAACAAAAGCAAAGCTGATAATGTAGTGCTTGCCAATATCCATGATGTAAATGTTTCCACCATGGTTGGTTTCACACTACGAATGTTTTGCAACTGGCTCACAAAATCCCTAAATATTTAGCTCAACTCTTGTAAGCTAGTTCAAGCCAGCTCTGTCATACGATTTGTCCTAGCCAATGAGAATTGGCTGAATTTTGCTGATATTTCTGGGATTTTTTTTCCCTGCTTTTTTGGCAAAATGAAGCAAAACAAAACAAAAATGAATCTACTGCCATCAAGTCAATTCCAACTCATGGTGACCTCATGTGTTACAGGGTAGAACTGCTGTATAATGTTTTCTTGACTAATCTTAACAGAAGCAGATTACTAGGCCTTTTTTTCTGGGATGCCACTGGGTGGGCTCAAACTTCCAAACTTTAGGTAAATAGCTGAGCACAAACTGTTAGTGTAACCCAGGGACCTTACCTTTCTGTCAAAAGCACATAAATGCTGCAGTCACCATGATTTTCTCTCTTTCTTGTCTTGAACATGGATGTGATGCTGAAATTTCAGCAGTAATCTTGCAATCATTAGGCAACAAAGCAAAATGTTAATATGGTAAAATAGGAAGGTGGAGTGAACTTGAACACTTGATAACACCGTGAAGCCATCATTTCAGCTGTGGGCTACCTCTCTACAGTCTTCTTGTTACATGATAAAACTAAACTCTATGCATGTTATTTTCAGATAGAAGGACATAAGATGAGTGTAGGAGTAGGGAACAGAAAAGAGATTGGTGGAAGTGTGGAAGTTAAGCATCATAGGAGGATGAACTCCACATTATAGAAATTATTGGGGCACCATTTTTTTTCTTCTTATCATTTTTTAAATCCAATTGTTTAGAAGTTATATGCTCTATTTCTATTGTTTAAGAATTACCCTACCAATTTTAACATGCATACTTAATAAAGTCTAAAGTTAATCCAGGTCTCTGGGTGGTGAAAATGATAAAGCAGTCCACTACTAGCTCAAAGTTTGGAAGTTCAAAGCCACTTAGAGGACTGGTCTGTTTCTGAAAGGTTACAGCCTTGAAACCCTCTGGAGCAGTTCTACTTTGTACACGTGGAGTTGCCATGAGTTGGAATCAACTTACCAGCAGCTAGCAACCATCACAACAATAAAGTTAATTGATATCTTTATTCTCTTATGAAAACTTGGAACACTTAAAATTTGACTACTTACTTCCTTGTTATATGTCATTATTGTAAAATATTTTAATTTCATCTTGTTTTTAATCCCCAAACTATCATCTCCTCCTTTATTTTTTTTTATTTCCTCTGAAACTCCAATGAGCCTATACCAAAATGTCTCCCTATCCTCTATATTTCTTCACATCTTTTCTATAATTTTTATCTCTTTGTGCTACATTATGTGTCATTTCCTAAGAATTATCTAATAATTCAAAAGAAATCTTTATTTCTTCTAATAGTTTTCAGCATGCCACTTTTTCTGTAATCTGTGCATAGAGTTCTTTTTATTTTAAATACTATATGTTTCTTGAAGTTCTGTTGGCTCTCTCTCAAATATACCCCAATGCCATCGATTGATTCCAACTCATGGTGACCCCACATGTTACACAGTAAGAACTGAATTCCATGGAGTTTTCTTGGCTGTTATCTTTATGGAAACAGATCACCAGGTTTTCCTTCTGCAGAACCACTGAGTGGGTTTAAACCATCAACCTTTCAGTTATAACTAAGTGGAAACTGCTTGCATCTGAGGACCTCTTTCAAATATATCTGATTATTTTTGGTTATCTCTTATTCCTCACTCATATTTTCTAGTCCCTCCCATTTCTTTAGATATATTAAATTTATAATACTTTATAACTTGTATCTGACAATTCAGTATGTGGATTGGAAATAAAGGTAAATGTTCTTTCAGGCTTAAAAAGAAGGGTGCTCCATGCTGACATATAGTTCATGCTTAGAATCATGGAAACAGAATGAGAGATGAAAAACAGCTCTGAAGATATTGGAGTCAAGAGTAACCTAAGGAAGTATGAATTCTGTTACATCCCTCACTAGCATTTCTGACCCACTGCTTGAATGCTTCCAGTGACAGAGGGATCATTACCTTCTATAGTGCCACTTCCAGCTATTGATCCTTCTGACCACAAGAGTATCCTTTTAGTTATTCTTGTTTTCTAAGTAGAAACCTACTTCTCTAGTTTTTTTCCATTGACCCTGGGTCTAACATCTGGAGTTAATGGAAGCGATTTAATCTTTACTTTTCTTATAACCTTTAAAATATTCAATTGAAATGATATTCATTTTGTGTTTATTTTATCAGTTATAGAAATTGAAATAGCTGGTTAGAGTAGTAGAAGGTAAATTGCATGTGGCATTTCCCAAATCTCAGACTTTCTAGGGTTAATAATCCCCTTTATTTTTGCTGAACCTAATGGTTAAGTACTTGGCTAATAACCAAAAGGTTAAGAGCTCAGATCCACCCAGAAGTGCTTTGGAAAAATGGCCTGATGCTTGACTTCCAAAAGCCCACAACCACTGAAAACCTTACACAGCAAAGTTCTACTCTGATTCACACAGGGTCATCATGAGTTAGAATCCACTCAACAACAACAACTTAAGATTTAGGTTTTAATAGTTTGTAAGACATTTTCACAAACATCAGCTCCTTCATTCTCCAAGATTTCTCTGAGAAAAGATAACATTCCTATTATGCAGGTGGTACCCATGAGGCTTTGCAAGTTTAAATGACTTGCTCAGATCACAAGCTGTGAATGGCCAAGTGAGGAATACAGTGCAGAAACTCCACGTTCTTCCTATTTCCCTTTGTTTCCTTCCAAGATCCTGCTGCATCTCTGCCCATTCCTGTTCCTGAAAAAGCGTTTTGCTACAAGTAGTTGTCAGCTGATATTTTATTTTGGCAGCCAGGACTTGGCTGTACCTGGATGTTGCCATGTGCACGTCTAAGGTCTGGTACAATTGGAAACTGAGATAAGAAGGGGTCAAGGTCTAAATCAAAGAAAGCACATTGGAGGCCTCTTGTTTGGAAGTGGAGGTGGGAGGGTGTTTGGAGTGGGCAGACAGCCAGATTTAGTCCTGAGTTTGCAGTGGCCTCTGCCCTGGGTGGCTTAAGTGGTTAAGTCCTCCACTACTAAACTAAAAGTTGGCAATTTGAATCTACTTCAGAAGAAAAATCTGGAGGTGTGCTACCAAAAGGTCACAACAATGAAAATGCTACTGAGGAAAGTTCTACTTTGACACACGTGGGGTTGCCATGAGTTGCAATTAACAGCATTTTTTTTTTTTTTTTTTTTTATTCTGGAAAATAAGTTGGTTATTCACTATGGGAAATTC
>NW_006922008.1:2589326-2592433 GCF_000298275.1 Orycteropus afer afer
GAATCTACTTCAGAAGAAAAATCTGGAGGTGTGCTACCAAAAGGTCACAACAATGAAAATGCTACTGAGGAAAGTTCTACTTTGACACACGTGGGTTTTTTATTTTTTGTATTTTACAGCATTTTTTTTTTTTTTTTTGCTTATTCTGGAAAATAAGTTGGTTATTCACTATGGGAAATTCCAGATAAACAGTGTCTCAAAAGCCCATTGCCTCAGCCAGGGCACAAGTGAAGGCATTGAATCTGCCACATTTGCTTTGGCTTCTGGGTGTTATTGGCTGGTATGAGGTTTGGAAGGAATTGTCCCTGCATCCAACAGATTTTATGTTGGATTTTGTGGTTTATCTTTAGAAGGAGAGATCATAAGGAGAGCTGGAATTCTGTCAGCATAGAAGGAGCAAGGGGCATGGGGCTTAGGCCATCCAGGTTCTGGTTCTAATTAATTTAATCATCCAAAAAAATATTTACTGAGGGATTACTCCACATCAGGGACTGTTCTACATGTAGGGGGACTGTTGAGCTGAATCAGACAAGGTCCCTGCTCTTGGGGAAGGTCTTGAGCTTGTCGCATAATAACAGTGATGTTTGTTCCAGGGACCTGTGTCAACTACTTTCCATGTAGTTAGCCTTCACAATGACCCCATGAGGAAGGAAGATATCTTCTGATAAGACAACTGATGCTTAGAAAGGCAGCAGAGTTTGCCCCAAATCCAGTAATTAGCAAATGGAAGAGCCAAGATTCAAACCTAAGCCAGTTTTCTTAACCACTGTAACATCAGGGACATTTGTGAAATAGAAACGGCTAAGCAATCCTACCTTTTTAATGGGCTCATTGTTAGTATCGACTTTTAATTTTCACCTGGGCACAAAGCCACCTGGAATTGACAAAAATTTCCCAGGCTCCCTCAGACTTCAGTTGGCCACATAACTGAGTGTAAGTAAGGAGAAGTGTCATATACAATATTTGGTTATGGTCTTTATCCCATTTTCCCTGATCTCTGGAATAAAAAGCGATGGTGAACTAGCCTGGAACACAAAGTTGAAAACACAACCTGAATGATGGTAGAGCCACAGGTAGAAGGAGCCTGGGTCCCTCTCACCATGAAGAGCTGTACTAGCCTTGGACTTGCTACCTCCAGGCCTTTGGGGAGGGAAATGAACTTTTTCTAGTGTAATCTTCTTTTATTATGGATTTCTGATATATAAAGTTGGACCTATATCCTTACCAAAATATCATCTCTATGAAATAGAAGTATAGCAGAAAGGACTAGTAAGTGGGAGTCAGGGTGGCTAAATTACTTGTGCTGTCTTTGTCAATAATTTACCATGGAACCTTAGGCAAATCACACTTCTCTCTGAAACCCAGATATTTCCCTATAGGAAATATTACCCTGAAGAAAAAGGGTAGAAAGAGAAATAACTAAAATTCTTTCCAGCTTAGGTGTCTGTGAATCAAATGGTGATATTTATGACAGAGAGTTATTTATTCCATAATTACTTTTAAAGCCTGGAAGTTTGTAGTTTGACAGAATTGTCTTTTTAAAAAAATGTGATAGGAGGATAAAGGAATGATCCTCTAAGATTTGTATGGGAAACCAGGGAGAAATTCACAAAAATAGTGACAACCAAATTAAAACTTTTAAAAATAAGTAGAAATATGCCTTATAGATTGTGTGGGGAGAGCAGATTAGAGAAATGACATACCAGTTGAAAAAAAAAGATCTATCTGAAGACATGGAGAAAAGGACTAGGATAGTATACGTAGTTGTTGTTGTTGGTGCTGTCAAGTCAGCTCTGATGCATAGTGACCCTATGTACAACAGAATGGAATATTTCCTGATCTTGTGCCAGCCTCACAATCCTTGCTATACCTGTGCCCATCACTGCAGCCACTGTGTCAATCCATCTCAATGAGGGCCTTCCCCTCTTTTGTTGACCTTCCAATTTACCAAGTGTGATATCCCTCTCTAGGGAAAGGTTCCTTCTGGCAACATGAGCTAAGTAGGTGAGACAAAGTCTGGCCATTCTAGCTTCCAAAGAGCATTCCAGCCGCACTTCTTCCAGGACATATTTGTTCATTCTTTAGGCAATCCATGGTACTTTCAGTATTCTTCACCAACACCACAATTCAAAAGCATCAACTCTTCTTTGAATTTCCTTGTTCACTGTCCAGTTCTCACATGCATATGAGGTGATTGAAGGTACCATAGCTTGGGTTAGGCACACCTTTGTCTTCAAGGAGACATCTCAGCTCTTCAGCACTTCAAAGAGGTCTTTTGCAGCAGATTGGCCAAGTGTAATATGACATCTGATGTCTTGACTGCTGCTTCCATTGGTGTTGATTGTCAAACCAATCAAAACCGAATTCACTGCTGTTGAGTTGGATCTGATTCATAGCGACCCCTACTTGGGTTTCTGAGGTGAAATAGATTGCAGAAGTAGATCACTGTGGCAGTAGATTGCCCAATCTTCCTTCTGAGGGAGTGTCTGGTGAGTTTGAACCACCAGCCTTCTGGTTAGCAGTCAAATGTCTTAGGCTTTATGACACTATAGCTTCTGGTGTTGATTGTAGAAACAAGTAATATGAAGTCCTTGACAGCTTCAATCTTTTTTCCATTTATTATGATGCTGCTTATTGGCCCAGGTGTGAGGATTTTCATTTTCTTTATGTTGAGATGTAATCCATATGGCAGACTGTAGTCTTTGATCTTAATCAGTAAGTGCCTCAAGTCATCTTCACTTTCAGCAAGCAAAGTTTTGTCATCTGTGTATCACAGGTTGTTAATGAGTCTTCCTTCAATCCTGATGGCACATCCTTCTTCATATAATCCAGCTTCTCAGATTATTTACTCAGCATGCAAATTGAATAAGTATCATGAAAGGATACAACCCCAAAACACTCCCTTCCTGATTTTAAACCTTGCAGTATCCCTTGTTCTGTTTGAACAACAGCCTCCTGGTCTATGTACAGGTTCCTCATGAGCACAATCAAGTGTTCTGGAATTCCCATTCTTTTCAATGCTATCCATAATTTGTTATGATCCACACAATCAAATGCTTTTGCCTAGTCCATAAAACACAAGCAAACATCTTTCTGGTATTCTTTAC
>NW_006922008.1:2594783-2595302 GCF_000298275.1 Orycteropus afer afer
AATACACAAGATGACATATCCCAGAAACCACAGCTATGGACATAGCCAAAATAAAATGAGATTTCAAGATTGTAAACAGGGAGCCAGAGACATCAATTGGCAAGTGAGGACAACTACAAACAAAAAGAGGGAAAAGATTGTGCAGTTACAGAACTTGTAAATGGTGAGGAAGTTAAGAGAGTTGCAAGACAGAATAGACTGTTCTAAACTCACAGAGAACAGTATAAATCATAGGGTAACCTCAAAGAAAAATGATAAACCTTCACATGAGAATAAAAAAGAGGATGAGCACAAATACCCAGCAAATACTAAAACAACAGCAACAAAGAAAATGATAACAGGATTCATAAACACAATGAGCTCAGCACAAAAAATTATATGGAACAAAGAAACCAGGGACACCATGAAAAATCACATACCAAAATGACAGCAACCAATTCATACTTGTCTATAATTACACTGACTGTTAGTGGATTAAATGCACCACTCAAGAGATGGAGAGTTGCAGATTGGATGAGA
>NW_006922008.1:2597390-2597919 GCF_000298275.1 Orycteropus afer afer
TCAAAACAACAATGAGGTACCATCTTGCTCCAACACTAATAGCAAAGTTCAACAAGACAGAAAATAACAAATGCTGGTGAGGTTGTGGAGAGATTAGGACTCTGATACACTGCTGGTGGCCCTGTAAAATTGTACAACCATTGTGGAAAGTAATATGGTGATTCCTTCAAAAGTTGGAATTAGAAATACTATTTGACACAGTTATTCCATTACTAGGTATATACCCTAAAGAAGTGAGAGCCATGAAAAGAACAGATATATGCACACCCATGTTCATTGCAGCATTATTTACAACAGCCAAAAGATGGAAACAACCTAGGTGTCCATCAACTGAGGAATGGATAAACAAACTATGGTACATACACACAATGGAATACTATGCAATGCTGAAGAATAATGTAGACTCTGCAAAACACTGCATAACGTGCATGAACTTAGAGGACATTATGCTGAGTGAAATAAGTCAATCACAAAGGACAAATATTGTATTAGTCCATTATTGTAAAAGTTAAGGAAAGGTTTATGTATA
>NW_006922008.1:2599305-2611863 GCF_000298275.1 Orycteropus afer afer
GACACAAATTAGAGACTATGCCAATAGTTCGAGGAAGAGATGTTTGGGTGTGAACCAGTTGTGTGGAAAAAAGATGGATCCAATAATGCTCAAACGATATATTAGAATATTTGACAAATCCTTTTCAGTATGTGCAGGAGGGATTAAGGAGGAAATGTCTTATCTGTGTTTTGGCTTCTCTTGGGAGAAGATGGAGTCATCAATTGAGATGAGAATGTAGGAAAGTGAACAGCCTTCTAAGTTTCAGAGGAAAGGGATGAGTTTAAAATGGACATATTGAGGGGAAGTGTCTGTGAGATATCCAGGTGAGTCTGTCTAATAACAACAGTAATAATAACCAGCATTTATTATGTTGCTGTTCCATGTGGTTTAAATGTATAGTAATATCTTTAACCCTCATAACAACCCTACATTGATACATTATTATCTCTATTTACAACAAAGAAAATAGAGACCCTGATAGTTTATTAGCCAAAATTCACACATTAAATTAATAAATGGAAGAGCTAGGAATTGAACCCTGGGAGACTGACTCCAAAATTATCTTGTAGTTTATATACCATTCAAGCATGGAATATAAGGTAATGGTACTTAGAAGTAGTTCTGGGAATTTATGTGTGGAAGGCATGAATATTTTTATAGCATTATGAGATCTTAGGCTGATAAGATCATCAATTGAGAGAATATGGAAGAAATAAGACAAAGACTGAATGAGTGAGTCCAAAAACAGCATCGATTTTTTAAAGTTGGCTGAGAGACCTCTAAAAGAGATGACAAAAATTCAGAGACCTAATACATAGGCTTACTAATTAATTGTATTGAGCAGCTCTTAAGTATCAGGTCAGGTTTTGGGTTACAAAGATAATAAATTAGAGTCCCTGTACTTGCAGATTTATTGGGACATACGAACACATAGCTACCCAATGTAACATGCACAGAAAAGGTTGTCTCTACAGATGTCTATGGAAGCCAGAGGAGGCTGCTCCTGAGCTACTCTGGGGAGTTCAGGAAAGGTTTCACAGATGTGGAAGCAGAGATTTAAAGGATGAAGATAAGTTTGCTCAATTGACAAAAGAAGAAAAGGGCAATCCGTCAGAAAGGAAATTTTGTGTTCTGGATCAGTTAACGTTTGTTTGGCAGCCTCAAAAAATCTGACAAACAATGGTTTAATGCCATAAGAAGCAAGCGGAGGTAGAAAATCTTGTGCTGCTATAGTGGACCCACAATACAATAGGGATATTAGACTCTTCCATCCTCAGTGTTTTGTCCCAGTGTTTGACCTCATGGTCCCAGGATGATTGCTGCACTTACAGGCTCCTAGATTTACATTGTTGTTTTTCTTACCAGCCATCTAGTCAGCCTAGATTCATGGCTACCCCATCCTTAAGTGAACAAAATGCTGCTTGCTCTTGCACCATCCCCATGTTCAGTTGTGGATTTCTAAGCATTGTGATCCATTGTGAAAGCTGGCAGTTCAAACCCACCAGCCATTCCTTGGAAAGTACACTGGGCAATCTACTTGTGTAGAGATATCGCCTCGGAAACCCAAGGAGGGGTCACTATGAGTTGGATCCGACTCAGCAGCAGTGAGTTTGGTTGTTTCAGTTTAAATTATGCAGAAGTGGATTGCTAGGCCTTTCTTCTTAGTCCATTTTAGTCTGGAAGCTCCAGTGGAACCTGCTCAGCATCAGCACCAAGCAGGCAGAAGTGACACAAAAAGACACAAAGCTGAAGGGGCACGCTGCGTCTGCACTCTTTATTGTCTTCTGTGACATTTCACATGGCCAGAGCCTGCTCCTATGTCCACATTTAGCTGTAGGAAAATGTGGAGCATTGAGTATTATTAACTGGGCACATTGCCACCGTGAATAAAATCAAGGTTTTCTTAGTGAGAAGAAAGGGAAAATGAATGCTGAGTAGGTAGCAAGTGTCTTCCATATTGCTGTGGGAATGGGAAAGAGGAAAACATGTCATTTATTATAGCTATGACTTTAGCCAAGTGAAGCCTCTGTACCTCAATTTTGCCTTACATGAAAACTAGACATACTGATAGGAAACCTATCCATCTCATACAATTATCATTAGCATCTGTGGAGAGGACACCTCCCAAAGTGCTTGGAACAAAAAAGGAAAAATCTCTGCCTATATGTGAAGAAGGAGCTCTGGTAGCATAGTGCCTAAGGCACTTGACTGCTCACCAGAAGGCTGGCAGTTCAAACCCACCAGCCACTCCTCGGAAGGAAGGTTGGGCAATCCTACTTCCGTAGTGATACTGCCTCGGAAACCCAAGGAGGGGTCGCTATGAGTCGGGGCTGACTCGACGGCAAACAACAACAACAACAATATGTGAAGAAGGTTTGCAGTATTCCATTAATCATTTTAAGAAAGAGCATCAGGAAATGAACCACCATCCATTCAAGACTATGTTCTCTGAGGTGCTAAGGAGACAGACAAGATGGATGCTTATCTGAGCAGTGGTCACTTTTAGTATATGCCTCTAATACCTTAGACTCTATTCTAATTGTGGTAGCAGATGCTTTCCTTTGAATTAATAGATAAATTCTATATTATTGGAATGTATTGAAACCAGATTAATCTAAGGAATAACAATGCTAGAAGCTCAAGGCTGTGTGCCGGGAACCTGTCGCCCTGTGTGATTGTGTAAGCAGCAACGGAGAGGAGCAAGAGGAAGCTGATAATACCCATATCTGATGTGGAGGATATGGTCCATGGGGTCTTCTCCTCCAACACTTCCACCTTCTTTCTTCATTTCCTGAACAATCTCTCCAGTGGCAGAGAAGAGGGCACACTGGCATTCTCTCTGTCTGCCTGCTTAGCAAAGCCACAAAGATTAATTTTCATTTGCCAAAGGCAGAATTATCTCTGAACCCCACATGGTAGCATGCACAGCCCAGTAATTTCTTTTTTCTTCCAAGTTCCTTCCAACATGAGTCCAGATGGGAATCTGGGCCAACAAATCGACATCATTAAATGGCTATGTCTCTTGGGAATTGATATGTTTGCCTAACAATTATATTTATTATGAATAGTAATTGTTAACAGTTATTGAACATTTACTATGTGTGTGATTTTTATAGATGATGATACTGAAGCATAGGGAACTTAAGCAACTTACCGAATGCCCTACAGCTAGTAAATAGTGGAGCTGGGACTCAAATATAAATTTCTTATTAAACCAACTATTCCCTACTCTATGATCCAGAAATTCCCCTCTTAGTTATTTATCTAAGGGAAAAAAAAGTACAAAAATATTTATTGATGCTTTATTCACAATAGCCCACAGCTAGAAACAGTCTAGGTGTCTAACAATAAGAGACTAGATCAACACATTCTGGTATCGTGATACAATGATGCACTACTAAGCAATTTTAAAAAATGAACCAATAACCCTAAACTCATTGCTATTGAGTCAATTCCTTCTCATAGTGGCCCTCATTGGGTTTCCAAGGCTGTAAATCTTTACAGAAGTAGACTACCTCATCTTTTCATCTTTTTGTATTGTATTGTGATGGCTTGTGTGTTGCTGTGATACTGAAAGGTATCCCATTGGTATTTCAAATATCATCAGCGTCACCCATCCTGAACAGGTTTCAGTGATGCTTCCAGACGATGACAAATTTAGGGAGAAGGATTTAGCAATCTACTTCTAATAAAATTGGCCAGTGAAACCTTTGAATAGCAGTGAAACATTGTCTGATACAGTGCCAGAAGATAAACCCCTCATGTTAGAAGACACTTGAAATATGACTGGGGAGGGCAGAGTCAGCCTTAACGATGTGGATGGAGTGAAGCTTTCAGTCCTTTCATTTGCTGATGTGGCATGACTCAAAAGGAGAAGAAATAGCCACCAATATCCTTTAACAATCAGAACGTGGAATGTATAAAATATGAATCTAGGAAAATTGGGTATCCTCAATAATGAAATGGAACACATAAAGATCAATATCCTAGGCATTAGTGAGCTGAAATGGATTGCTATTGGCCATTTTGAATCAGAGAATCTACTAAGCTGGGAATAAAAAACTGAAAAGAACAGCATCACATTCATCATTGAAAAGAACATTTCAAGATCTATTCTGAGGTACAGTGCTGTCAATGATAGGATAATATCCATATGCCTATAAGAAACCAGTTTATATGGCTTTTATTCAAATTTACACACAAACTCTTAATACCAAAGATGAAATGGAAGATTTTTATCAACTTCTGAAATCTGAAATTGAGCCAACACACAATCACAATGCATTGATAATTCCCGGTGATTAGAATGTGACAGCTGGAAACAAAGAAGGATCAATATTTGGAAAATAGACCTTGGTGATAGAAGTGATGCAGAGATCACATGGTAGAATAGCTGGCTAAGCAGATGAGAAGGCAAGGATCATAGTATGTTAGTGGTAGAATCCAGGTGGTGGTCACATAATAAGTGACTACAAAATTGCCTTTTTTAAGTGCCTATAAAATTAACTTTTCTGTGTATTTAAAAATTTCTGTGGTAAAATATCAGAAAAAATATACTGAGCCCCAAAACCAAATAAAACAAATTCACTGCCATCGAGTCAATTCCAACTCATAACGAACCCCATTGCTTTTCTGAGGTGGTAAATCTTTACGGAAGTAGATTGCCCAGTCTTCCTTCTGTGGAGTGGCTTGTGGCTTTCAATTGCCAAACTTCTGGTTGAGTAGTCAAATACCTTAGGTACTGCACCACCAGAGCTCCTTATACTGAGCCAAAGAAGACAGATATTAAAGAGTATATGCCGTTAAGACTCCATTTTTAGGAGATGGGGCTAATCTATAGTGATAGGAATGAAATCTGTAGTTGACTGATGGCAAGCAAATGGTATTGACCAAGAAGGGGGATAGAAGAAACTTGTTGAGACAATGGGAATGTTCTACATCTTGACTGCAGTACTGATTACATGGTTGCATATACATGTCAAATGATTTCAAATGTAAATAGGTGCATTCATTTATTTTATCTATATGTGACCTCAATAAATTTAATTTAAAAATTCTCTCTGCTACTGTATAAGCAAGTATTCTTCCTAACCTTCATTTACAGTTGAGGGCAGCTAGGATGTAACTAATGCCTCCTAATTGTCCTTTGCTTACAGAGGTCCAAGCCTTCCTCTTGTTCCTACTGATACTGTTAGTGTTCTTCAGCCAACCGATCCTAGTTGGTAACAAGGGGTCCCTATTATAATGATGAATCATCTCAAAGTGAATCCAGGTTGGCTCCCTCCTTCCTCCTCTGCTCTATGGGAAAGTGTGCTCATCAGAGATAGAAGCCAGCCTACTGAGTTCCAACTCAGGAGCAGAGACAGGAATGGAGTCTATCATTTTCTGGGGTGGGAAGTGAAGGCTGCCTAGAAGAACGTGGAATGCAAGGCCAGCACACAGTGGCAGCAGTGGGGCAATCCAGTTTGGTTACTACCATGGACTTCAATGTCCTTCAATCCACCTGTGCAACCACATCCTAAGAAATAAGGCATCCCTGGACTGGCTCAAGGAAACCCTGCTATTCTTGTTAGGTGTCATCAAGTCTACTTCAACTCATAGCCACCCAGTGTACAACAGAATGAAACACTGCCGTGTCCTAAACCATCCTCACCATCCTTGCTGTGCTTGAGCCTATCGTTGCAGCCACTGTGTCAGTCCATCTCCTGGAGGTCTTCCCCTTTTTCTCTGACCTTTCAATTTACCAAGCATGATATCCTTCTCCAGGGAATGGTCTTTTTTGACCACAGGACCAAAGGCTGTAAAATGAAGTCTAGCCATTCTTTCTTCTAAGGAGCATTCTGGCTGCACTTCTTCCAGGACAGATTTGTTCATTCTTCTGGCAGTCCATGATAGTTTGAGTAATCTTCGCCAACACCAAAATTCAAAGGCATCAGCTCTTCTTCAGTCTTCTTTATTCATTGCCCAGCTCTCACAAGCACATAAAGCAATGGAAAATACCACAGCTTGAGTTAGAGAAAAAGACCAAACTCACTGTTGTTGAGTCAATTAGATTCATAACGACCCCTCTTTGGGTTTCTGAGGTGGTATCACTATGGAAGTAGATTGCTCAATCTTCCTTCTGAGGAGTGGCTGGTTGGTTTGAACTACCAGCCTTCTGGTCAGCAGTCAAATGCCTTAGGTGCTTGGGTTAGGTGTACTTTAATCTTCAAAGTGACATTTTTGCTCTTCAACACTTTGAAGAGATCTTTCGCAGCAGATTTGCTTGGTACCATACAACATCTGATTTCTTGTCTGATGCTCTGATGGGTGTTGATTGTGGATCCAAGTGAAATTAAATCTTTGGCAACTTCAGTCTTTTCTCCATTTATAATGATGTTGCTTATTGGTCCAATTGTGAGGTTTTTTTTTTTTTTTTTTTTTTTTAATATATATTGAGGTGTAATCCATACTGAAAGCTGTAATCTTTGATCTTCATCAGTAAGTACTTCAAGTCATCTTCACTTTCAGCAAGTAAAGTTGTGTCATTTGCATATCACAAGTTGTTAATGAGTCTTCCTCCAATCTTGATGCCATGTTCCTCTTCATATAGTCCAGCTTCTCAGATTATTTGGTTAGCATATAGATTGAATAAGTATAGTGAAAGATACCATCCTGATGCATGCCCTTCCTAATTTTAAACCGCTCAGTGTTCTCTTGTTCTGTTTGAATGGCCTTTTGGTCTGTGTACAGATTCCTCACAAGCACAATTAAGTGCTCCAGAATTCCCATCCTTTGCAATGTTATCCATAATTTGTTATGATCCACACAGTTGAATGCCTTGCATAGTCAATAAAACATGAGTAAACATCTTTCTGGTACTCTTTCCTTTCAGCTAAGATCCATCTGACATTAGCAATGATATCCTTCATTCCATGTCCTCCTCTGAATCTAGCTTGCATTCTGGAAGTTCCCTATCAATACACTGCTGCAACCATTTTTGAACTATCTTCAGCAAAATTTTACTTGCATGTGATATTAATGATATTATTCAATAATTTCCATATTCTGTTGGATCACCTTTCTTTGGAATGGGCACAAATATGTATTTCTTCCAGCCAGTTGGCCAGGTAGCTGTCTTTGAAATTTCCTGGCATATAAAAGTAAGAGCCTCCAGAGCTGCATCCATTTGTTGAAACATCTCAATGGGTATTCTCAATTGTTTTTTACCAATTCCTTCAGTGCAGCTTGGACTTCTTCTTTCAATACCATTGGTTCCTGGTCATATGCTATCTCCTGAAATAATGGAACATCAACCGATTTTTTTTTTGCACAGTGACTCTGCTTGTTCCTTCCATCTTCTTTTGATGCTTCCTGCATCATTCAATAATTTGTTTGCCCATAGAATCCTTCAATATAACAATTTGAGGCTTGATTGTTTTCTTCAGTTCTTTTAGCTTGAGAAATGCAGTGTGTTTTCCCCTTTTTGTTTTGTAACTCCAGGTCTTTGCACATTGCATTATGATATTTTACTTTGTCTTCTTGAGCTGCCCTTTGAAATCTTCTGTTCAGCTCTTTTAGTTAAACATTTCTTCCTTTTGCTTCAGCCACTCTCCATTCAAGAGCAAGTTTCAGAGTCCCTTCTGACATCCATTTTTGTCTTTTCTTCCTTTCCTGTCTTTTTAATGACTGTTTGCTTTCTTCATGTATGATGTTCTTGATATCATCCCAAAACTCATCTGGTCTTCAGTCACTGCTGTTCAGTGAGTCATACATATCTGTTCTTCAGATGGTCTCCAAATTCAGGTGGGATATACTTGAGGTCGTATTTTGGCTTTCATGGACTTGTTTTAATTTTCTTCAGTTTCAACTTGAGCTTGCAGGTGAGCAATAGATAGTCTGTTCCACAGTCAGCTCCTGGCCTAGTTTTAATTGACGATATTGAGCCCAATAGCCTCTTTCCACAGGTGTTGTTGTTGTTGTTATGTGCAGTCGAGTTGGACTCGACTCATAGCGACCCCACCTTGGGTTTCCAAGGCAGTATCACTATCGAAGTAGATTGCCCCATCTTCCTTCTGAGGAGTGGCTAATGGGTTTGAACCACCAGCCTTCTGGTTAGCACTCAATGTGGTCTATTTTATTTCTGTGTATTCCATCTGGTGTGATCCATGTTCATAGTTAATATTTATGTTGTTGAAAAAAGAATTTGCAATGAATAAGTTGTTGGTCTTGCAAAATTCTATCATCTGATCTCCAGCATCATTTCTATCACCAAGGCTGTATTTTCCAACTACTTATGATTTGTTTTTGTCTCCAACTTTCACATTCCAGTTGCCAGTAATTATCAATGCATCTTGATTGCATGTTTTGTCAATTTAAGACTGCAAATCCTGGTAAAAATCTTCAGTTTCTTCATCTTTGCTTTGGTGTTTGGTGTATGAATTTAAATAATAGTCTATTAACTGGTCTTCCTGGTGTATGACTATTATGCTATCACTGACAGCATTGCAATTCAGGATAGATCTTGAACTGATCTCATTGACAATGAGTGTGATGTCATTTCTTTTCAATTTGTCATTCTCAGCATAGTAGACCATATAATTGCCTGATTCAAAATGCCCAATACCAGTTCATTTCAACTCACTAATGGCCAGGTTATTGTTCTTTATGCATTCCATTTCATTTATGACAACTTTTAATTTTCCTTGATTCATACTTTGTACATTCAACATTCCAATTATTGCAGCCATTTCTCCCAATTTTGAGTTGTGCCCCATCAGCAAATGAGGGTCCTGAAAGCTTTACTCCATTAGTTGGAGGTTGACTCTACTGAAATAATCTCAGGTGGTGCAAATGATTTACTTACTCAGCTGCTAAACAAAATGTTGAAGGCTTGACTCCATCCAGAAGCTTCTTGGAAGGGCTCTTGATTTCTGATCTCCAAAATTTAGTCATTGAAAACTTATGGAATGCAGTTCTATTTTGATACCATGGGATCATCCTGAGTCAGAGTTAAGTCCATGGTAACTGATATTGGGGGTCGACTCCAAGTTAACATAGCATCTTCAGTCCACTTAAGGCCCGAGTATGATAGTTCTCTTTTCCTCTTGGTTCTCTCCTTGGGCCCCAGTAGATTTTATTTTAAGAACTCAGCATAGAGATGGTAGCCAGCTTCCTGAGAACAGCTTCCAGAGACTCTGTACCAGATAAGGGACACTACCTGCAGTAATCTCAGAGTCCCTGCTTTTTCCTTCTCTATCAACTTTTTAATTCCAAGAGTCTGACCTCAGTAAGTCTCTTGCAGTTTCTGATATCTTCTTTGGTGAACTGGAAGAGCACAAATCTATTATCTCACAGCATTCTCTGCTACATTTCTTTAACTATATATTCCCAGGAGAATGGCAATTTTTTGAAGTTGAGAATTGTGTCCTATATTTCTCTCTATCTGCATAGCTTAGCATAGACTGTGGCAATGATTACTGAATGGACATTTATTTTCTGAATATTGCCTACATACATGAACCATCATTAGGGTACAAAATAAAGAAAAGACATATTTTTTTTCCTCAAGGAATGTGTTCTTCTGTCCTGAAGATGAAACATTTCCACATGAAACAATTAGGGAAAAGCACAAGTGAGTACAAACTTGGCTCCCGGCTTTCTTACAGTCAATTTCCCATTCATGCTATGGGAAGGCAGAAAGCAGGAGTGATTTGTGAAGGCTGCATATAATGGGAATATTTTCATGGAGGGAGTGGAATTTGGCCCTGTACTTGGTGGATGGGTGTACTCTAGGTACAGAAGGAGGAAAAGAGAAGCTACTTCTGGGTGGGGGTCTGGGCATTAATAAGGCCAGAAGATACACATTATCAGAACCTGTATGCAATTCCCACGGCCCATGTTTCCCATTCATAACTGCAAAGATAACAATTTCATGTTTCTGATTTTTATTTTGCAGAAAGTTTTGAGGAAGCACTAGTTTCTCTTGGAGGTCATTCTATCTTCTTTAAGGATAACTCATGGGAAGGTAATTCCCAGACTTAAGACCATATCTGCTACAAAGACATTGTCAGCACTGGCCTGAGAGTCTGAAGACAAGCATTCTAATCTCAGTCTTTACTTGGTGTGTTTCTGTCAGCAAATTCTCCCTAAATTCATTGGACTTCTGAATCCCTTGTATTTGTATGGGCTGGAGTGACTGCTCCCATATGAGAAATCAACCTGTTTTCATAAACAATCTGAGTGATTATATATCCAGTCCCCACTTTGCCTTGCCAATAAGTTTTCTGTCTCAAATGATTTCCAGAATCTCTATTACTCAGAAATGTGAGCACCCTTTCCTTTACTCAAAATTGTTTGTTGTTGATAGTTGCTATTGAGTTGGCTCTATAACAGAACAAAAGCTTGTCCAATCCTATGTCATGGTAGAAAAACACTCATTGGAATGGTAATCTAAAGGACTGGGCTCAAAATGTCTGTTCCTTGAGAACATAAAATTATTGAGTCATCTATTCCCATTCCCCTATCTGCTAACTGAGATCTGAGAAGGGTAGACCATATAATCCCACATATCCTCATCCATAATATGCCTGTTGTTACTTGCATCATCTTCAAGAATATTCTTTAATTCCCTTCCAGTTTTATACTTACCTGACTCTTCACACTTAAGAGCATAGTCTCTTCTCTCTTAAATATTTAACTTTTCCACTTTGAAATATATTCGTAAAAATAAAATGTTTATCCCCAATTATTTGACTCATCCCTTGCACATGCTCTTTTTTTCAGTGTGAAATGCCCTTCCATCTCCTTTCTCCTTGACTGTCTGAAAAGCTTCATTATCTGTCAAGGCTGAACCCAAGTCCCATCTTTTCTGAGAAACCTATGATTCCTTCAATTAGGTTTCCTTTCTCATCCCATATCACTGTGCACACAATGATTACTATATTTACTGTATTGTAAGTATTTTGTTGTGAGTGCTATCAAGTCAGTTTTTGACTCATAATGACTCCATGTGATGCAGTATGACTTCCCCCACAGAGTTTTCTAAGCTGTAATCTTTAGTGGAGCACATCACCAGATCTTTCTCCTATGGAGCCACTGGGTTTGAACTACCAACCTTTTAGTAGCATCCAAGCATTTGACCATTGAAGTATAAGTATTTTAGGTCTTTATTAGTCTCCCCTGATATTCTGTGACTTCCTTGAGGAAGTGATTCATGTAGGACTGGAATCAATGTTATCCAAGTGTTTGAATGGGAGAAATGGACCCTCTATCTTCTCCAAATATTTCCTCTAGTAGTTTTTCTACTGCTATACTGGAGGCTTCCTGAGAGCAATAACTCTATCTTATTCTTCTGCATCATGAATACCCAGAACAATGCCATCATATAGAAGACCATTTAAAAACCTCTGACCCAAGGAGTTCTGGCAAGATGGTGGAATAGGCAGACAAGCTACACAGACCCTCTGGAACAAAGCAATGAGAAACCAATTGAAACTGACACAGAGAACTATCCTGGGACCCTGAGCTTTGAAGGGAAGGATAAAGAAATGGATTAAATACCAAGTAGTAGAAGAACCTGAGTGAAACAGTGAGTAAAGAGGCAGAGGGAGCTACAGGCTGCCAGCTGTCCTGAGGGCACTGCCATTCTGAGTGTGTCCTGATAGCAACCTAAGAATTGGCTCTGGTCACCAAGGCTTCATGGGAAGGACTGCACTGGTGCCTGATGACCAGGAAGGAAAAGAGCAAGGAATGGGACAGGTGGACCTGTGGACTGCTGGCACTGTCCTGAGAGTTCAGCCATGTTGGATGTTTACAAGTGGCCAGCACAGCCATTTTGAGTGTGTGCGGGTAGCATTCTGGCTTAGACTGTGACCTGTGAGTGGGCTTCACCTGCTGTGGGCAGCACAGGTAACCACACTGGAGAATGACTACTGGAAACCAAAAGACCAAACTTACTGCTGTTGAATCAGTCCTGTCTCATAGCGACCCCTCCTTGGGTTTCTGAGGTGGTATCTCTATGGAAGTAGATTGCTCAGTCTTCCAAGGAAGTGGAATGTGTGTTTTCTTTTGGGGTCTATTCTGTTTGGGGTTCATTGGCTGGTGTGTTTGAACTGCCAGACTTCTGGTTAGCAGTCAAATGTCTTAGACACTGGAGAAGTGTGATATTCACCTTGTTACTCTTGTGTCCTACAGTCTCTTGATGAACAAAGATGTGACCAGCTCCCTGCCTCCACCCACCTTCTTGACCTGTGTGGGTTCCATCAGTTAGTGCCCTGGCAGAAACTGGGTGTCATGCCCCATCCCCAGTTTTATTTATTTATTTTAAATTTTATTTCTCTCTCTCTTTCACATCCCTTGTTCTTTTTTTTTTTCTCTTCCCTTGTTCTGGTTCCTTTCTTTCTTTCTTTTGGTTCTTCCCATTCCTTCTTTTCTCTTTTGCAGTTTTCCCTATTCTTTTACTCTTGCTCTTTTCTCTCATTCCTCCCTCCCTAGACATTGGGCTTTTCAAATTTTCCCCCTATTTTTAGGATTATCCTTCTTTTGTCCTTTTAAAATATATTTTGAAAATCTTTCTTCTTATTTATTGTTTTTTTT
>NW_006922008.1:2611963-2627304 GCF_000298275.1 Orycteropus afer afer
CTTGTTTGTTTATATGGTTTGAGTTTTTGTTCTTTTTTTTTTGGTTTTTTTGTTTTGTTTTGTTTTCTGGTCTAACTGAGTGGGAAAGAGCAACACAATCATACCTGCACCTCCTGCAGCCCCACCCACTGACAGAGGGCTACCACTTACTTTTGCACCAACTGGCCAGTGGCAGACAGTGGCCGATACCAGCTTAACTCACCCTCAACTACTCTTTATGAAAAGCTAACAGAGATCTGTGCACAAACTCTTATTCTCTATCACATCTACCAGGAGAGAGGTGGTGAGTACCTAAGTGCTAACAACTAGCAAATAGAGGATCACAATACCCTGTCCACACAGATACATCAAAACAAAATAAAAGGGAAGAAAAAAGTCCTGCAAGAATCATACCAACATACAACCAAAAGGTAAACATAAATACACCACCACCACAATGTCTCAGAGACAACAGACCATCACAGTTCACACAAAAAATCAAGATAAAGTAGTAGAAACAAGGGACCAGGATACAAATTCAGAAAACATCCCTGAGGAAGAAGCAGTATTGAAACTCCCTGTTAAGGAATTCAAAAGAATTATATTTAGGTACCTTGAATGGATTGAGAGACAGATCAAGGAAAACACAAAATTAAGGAAAAATACAAAAGGCCAGAACCATTTAGTAAACCAATACAAGAACAAATTGACTAAATAAATAAAAATTAGAAACAATACAAAAACAACAAACAGAAATCCAGAAGACTAATACTAAGATTTCAGAAATAGATAACACATTGAATGGGCAAAGGAATAAAATCAAATCAATGGAAGACAGACTTAATGAGATTGAAGACAAATACATCAATACTGCTTTGTTCAGGGATCAGTCAGACAAAAGATCAAAACATAATGAAGAAAGCCTAAGATTCATATAGGATACCAACAAGAGGAATAACCTACATGTAATCAGAATTCCAGAATAGAAAGAGACAGAGAAAACCATAGAGAAAATTGTCAGAGATTTGTTGGAAAAGAAATTCCCTAATATGATGAAAGACGAGGATATATTCATTCAAGAAGTTCAATGAACCCCAAACAGGATAGACCCCAAAAGAAAAACACCAAGATATACCATCTTCAAACTGACCAAAACCAAAGACAAAGAAAGAATCCTGAAAGTAGCATGGAAAAAATGAAAAGTTACCTAAAACTTATTGGGCAACCAATAAAACTAAGCTCTGACTTCTTGGCAGAAACCATGAAAGAAAAAATTTCCAACAGGGAATTATATACCAAGCAAAATCATCTATCAGATATGAGGGTGAAATCAGGAGATTTCCATATAAGCAGAAATTAAGGGAATTTGTTAAAACCAGAGCAACCTTACAAATGATGCTAAAAGGAGTCCTTTGGACAGAGAACCAACAACAGCAAACAATAACTGATGATTCACACACATGATGGCATAACCCAGAAGCCAATAAAGGATAGAACAACTGGAAAGAAACTCAACAAAGATTCAGAAAAACTAAACAATATGATCAATCAACTTGATCTTATGGATATCTATAGAGCACTTCACCCAACAACAGCACAGTATACAGTCTTTTCCAGTGCACATGGAACATTCTCCAGGATAGACCATATGTTACGCCACAAAGCAAGCCTCAATAAATTTAAAAATATTGAGATACTGCAAAGCATCTTCTCAGATCACAATGCTACTAAATTATATATCAACAATAGGAAGACCAATGGAAAAAGAGCAAACACATGGTAATGGAATAAAACCCTCCTTGAAAACAACTGGGTAATAGAAGAATTAAAAAATGAAATTAAAAAATTCTTTGAATCAAATGAGAAGAAAAACACAATATACTCAAGTCTTTGGAATACACAAAAGCAGTAATCAGGGGACAATTTACAGCAATAGATGCACACATCAAAAAGGAAGAAAGAGCAAAAATCAACATCTTAACCCAACATCTTCAACAATTAGAAAAAGAGCAAAAAAAAAAAAAAAAAAAAGCCTACAGTTGCCAGAAGAAAAGAAACAACTAAGATTCAAGCAGAAATAAATGAAACAGAAAACTAGAAAAAATCAACAAGGCTAGAAGTTGGTTCTTTGTAAAGATTGATAAAATCTGTGGTTAAACCTGTGTCAAAACCACTGGCAAACCTAACAAAGGAAAAGGAGAAGAAGCAAATAACACAAATAAGAAAAAAAAAAAGATGATGTCACAACAGAACCAACAGAAATAAAAAGAATAATATCAGGATACTATGAAGAACTGTACTTCAACAAATTCGAAAACCTAGTCAAAATGGAGAGATTTCTAGAAACACACTACATATCTAAACTAACACAAACTGAGGTAGAAAATCTGAATAGACCCATAACAAAAGAAGAAATTGAACAGGTCATAAAAAAATTAGCAACAAACAAATGTCCTGGCCCAGATGTGTTCACTGGAGAATTCTACCAGTCATTCAGAGAAGAGCTGACACCAAACCCTACTCAAATTTTTCCAGAACATAGAAAAGGATGGATCCTCTAAAATTCATTTTATGAAGCAAGAGTAATCCTCATCCCAAAAGCAGGCAAAGACACCACTAGAAAGGAAAACTACAGAACAATATCTCTCATGAATATAGATGCAAAAATCTTTGATAAAATCTTAGCCAATAGACTGCAACAACATACTAAAAAAGTAATACATCATGACCAAGTGGGATTCATACCAGGTATGCAAGTATGGTTAAATATTAGAAAAACAATCAACATAATCCATCACATAAGGAAAATAATCACATGATCCTATCAATAGATGCAAAAAGACATTTGATAAAATCTAACATACATTCCTGATAAAAACTCTCAGAAAAATAGGAATAGAAGGGAAATTCTTCAACATAATAAAGGGCATATATGCAAAACCAACAGCCAACATTAATCTCAATGGAAAGAGACTCAAACCATTCCCCTTTGCAAACAGGAAGCAGACAAGGATGCCCTCTATCTCCACTTATATTCAACATTGGAAGTCCTAGCCATGGCAATAAGGCAAGAAATGGAAATCAAAGGCATCCAAATTGGTAAGGAAGAAGAAAACTATCCCTATTTCCAGATGATATGATCCTATGTATAGAAAACACTAGAGACTCAGCAAGAAAACTACTAGAACTTATTGAAAGATTTAGCATAGTGGAAAGATACAAGATCAGCATACGAAAATCAGTTGGATTCCTCTACACCAGCAAAGAGTTCTCTGAAAAGGAAATCAATGCCATTTACAATAGCTACCAAAGAGGACACTTGGGAATAAATCTTACCAGGAATACAAACGACTTACACAAAGAAAACTACAAAACACTACTTCAAGAAACTATAAAAGATCTACATAAATGGAATGACATACAATGCTCATTGATAGGAAGATTGACCATTGTGAAAATGTCAATACTACCCAAAGTAATCTATGCATTTAATGCAATCCTGATCCAGATTCCATCAACCTTCTTTAAATACATTGAAAAACCAATCACTAATTTTAAATGGAAAGGAAAGAGATCTTGGATAAGCAAAGCATTACTGAAGAAGAAGAACAAAGTAGGAAGTCTCACACTCCCAGATCTCAAAACCTACTATACAGCCATAGTTGTCTGAAATAGCCTGGTATTGGTACAACAGACACATAAACCAATGGAACAGAATTGAGAAGCCAGAAATAGATCCATCGACCTATGTTCAGCTGAACTTTGACCAAGGGCTGAAATGCATTCAATGGGGAAGAGATAGTCTCTTTCATAAATGGTGCTGGCAAAACTGGATATCCATTTGCAAAAAACTGAAACAAGATCCATACCTCACATCATACATGAAGATGAACCCTAGATGGATCAAAGACTAGAATGTGAAGTCTAAAACTATAAAGTTGATGAAAGGAAAAGTAGGAGCAAACTTAGGAGCCCTAATTTACAGCATAAATAGACTATCAAGCATAAACCCAAGATGCACAAACAGCAGAAGAAAAACTAGATAACTGGGACCTTTTAAAAATTAAATTCTTATGACCATCAAAAGACTTCTGCAAAAGAATAAAAAGGAAACCTATAGAAAGGGAAAAAATATTTGGCAATGACATATCGGACAAAGGATTTATCTCTAAAATTTGTAGTAAACTCCAACACCTCAACAACAAAAAGACAAACAATCCAATTCAAAAATGGGCAACACACATAGACAATTCATCAAAGAAGATATTCAGGCAACCAACAAACACATGAAAAAATGTTCATGATCATTAGCCATTAGAGAGATGGAAATCAAAACAACCACAAGATGCCATATCACACTAGCATTAACAGCAAAGTTCAACAATATAGAAAATAACAAATGCTAGAGAGGATGTGGAGAGATTGGGACTCTCATACACTGCTGGTGGGACTGTAAAATGATAAAATCACTGTGGAAATCAGTATGGCGATTCCTTAAACAGTTGGAAATAGAGATACCATTTGACCCAGCAATCCCACTACTAGGTCTATAACCTAAAGAAGTGAGAAGCAGGACATGAACAGATATATGAACACCCATGGTCATCGCAGCACTATTCACAATAGCAAAGAGGTGGAAACAACCTGAGTGCCTATCAATTGAGGAATGGATAAACAAACTGTGGTACATACACACAAGGGAATGCTATGTAACCCTAAAGAATAATGTAGAATCTGCATGACACTGCATAACATGGATGAACTTGGAGGACATTATGCTGAGTGAAAGAAGTCAATCACATACAATCACAAATATTCTATTAGACCACTATTGTAAATAGTCAAGAAAAAGTTTATACATGTAAGAAAATTTAGTTTGTTATACATGTAAAGAAACTTCATATATATATATACACATACATATGCATAAAAGATTATTAGTGGTCACTGGGAGGGAGAGGGAAGCTTTATCTGGGGGCACTGAGTTTATGCTAATGGTGGTGGAATATTTTGGAAAGGGATAGCAATAATAGTGGCACAAATGAAAAATGTCATCAGTGTCCTTGTGGTATAATTGGGGAAGCTGTTGTGTTGACAAATGTCTTCTTCTGTATGTTTTCACCACAATAAAAGTAACAACAACAACAACAAAACCACCTCTGACCATTTAAAAATGAACGACTACTTCCATCTTCACCCACTGTTTGTCACAGATTTTGATTTAATTTTTTAACTCAAGACTGAAAAAGCATAATTAAGAGAATCCATTTGCTTTCCTGCCAAAAATATACCAAAATTCCAAACCATAAAACACTGACTTATTTCATTTCCATGCCGCTGATAAAAAACCAATCTAATCCCATTGCTGTCAAGTTGATTCTGACTCATAATGGCCCTGTAGGACAGAAGAAAACTGCCCCACAAAGTTTCCAAGGCTATAATCTTTATAAAAATAGATTGCCACATCTTTCTTCCAAGGAGCGGGTTTGAACCACCAACTTTTCAGTTAACAGCTGAGCACTTAACCACTCTATTGCCAGGGCTCCTATACCACTGCTACCCACTATGAAAGAATGTGATGACAAGAATGGTAGCTCAGAAATAGCATGGTTCAATAACTAAGGGTATGAGCATTGAAGCCTATATTTACGTGCAAATTCTAGCTCTTTCTCTCACTTGCAGACTGATTAGGGGCAAATTTCCTTATCCATAAAATGGAGATGATAATAGTACCTGTCTCCTTCTATTTTGTGAAGAGAAAATGGGTTAATCCACATAAAGCAGTGCTCGGGGTAAATGTGAGCTTTAAGGCTGAACTAATTTTCCCCAAGAGTCCTTGGGTTAGAAGGAAAAAAAAAAAAGGTAGTTGAATTCTGGGGTGTTAATGGCTCTCAAAGGATAAGAAACTGGATGTATGAGGTGACTAGAATAGAAGGAAAGCCAAGAAACCATTTCCAGGCCTGAGAGAGAGTGCTGGATAGGTCATCCCCAGCCTAGGTACAGCCATGACTCAGTTCCCCTGGGAGGAACTCACATGCCAGTATGTATAAGTGCCATGGTCTCAGGGTACCATCTCTAAACAGAGTATGTCTGGGAATGGTGTGCACCTGTGCTATGACTGGTAGGCTGTGGCTGTTGACCGGATTCTCACTAGGATGACCTCATCTTCCAATGCCTTCCTTCCTCCCAAATTTATCTTTGTTTGGTATTCATATTGTTAACACTTTACATGTAAATATAGTTGATGCTGGTAGTAATAATAATAACCAAAATGCACCATGTTTGCAATGTACTAGTTGCAAAGTGTCTCCTATGAATCATCTTATTTAACCCTCAAAACCAATTATATGACATAAGAAGTATTTTAGTTTATCATCCTTTTAAAGATTAGATATTGAAGCAAGAGCTGATGGTGTAGTGGAACTAGCTTACATCGGCTCACAAAAGTCAACCATTAAATATCCAGAAATGTGATAAGTATTAAACCCTCATCACTTCCTAATTATTTTAATATTATATGCTTTTGAGGATATTTATGCCTATTATGTCTGTATGGTAAACACAGTGTAAGGTAGCATGTTAATGTACATCTCTTCCCCACTCCATGACTAGTGACACAATGTTGGTAGCTTTTTGGTGTTTTGAAATAGTCCATGGTGGGAATATTTATAGCATGGTAATTGGCAGATGCTACAAAGCTAATTTTTTTTCTTTCTTTGTTTCTTTGGTGAGCTTATTGTTAAACATTTACTAGCATGCTACTGAGCAGATAAGTTAATTTAGCATAAACACCTCCCTTCGTATTCAGGCATCAAACTCAGGTCATTAACTTCAGTGTCCACACAGTTGACCACAACCCTAGAGTAACACCATGGCTTATCAATGGCCCAGTTCTTTCATCAGGGCCAACTTAACTGTTTCCTTTCACAAAACTTTCTTTCATCTGTCACCTCATTGAAAGCAGAAATGCTGTCTTCCTTTTCACGACACTGAAGGTCCATATTACACTCTAAGCTCTGCTTGGGGAGGGACTGTGGGCTCTTCTTTATTCTTGCTTTCCTAATTTATAGGACACTGATCAGCACTATATTCATCATATTTTGCACAGGGAATGAAAACAATTGTGTGCATGTATTATTTCTCTCACTGTCATGTACACTCCTTAAGAATTGAGCCTACAATTTATCTCCTTGACCAAAACCCAAGAATCGGGCACAGAGTCATGTATAGATTAAATACTCAGTAACTATTCATCTAAGTGAACAAAAATTATCAGAATTCAGTTATTTTTCCCCCAACAGCTAAGCCTACTGAGAGCATGTTGAGTTGAAGCAGAAAGAAGAAGAGTTCAGAGTCTAGGGTATGACTATAGGAGGACCCTGATCATGTTATAGAAGCAATAACCTGAGGCAGTACAAGATTATAAGTGAGATTTAGCAGAAAAAGAATACGGAAGGGGTTGCCTGTGATCACCACCCATCTAACTTCAGGCTTTACTGAGGTTCTATCTTACAGATGGCAAAGAGTAAACATGTCTGTGTGGTGTTCTCCTTATTAAAACCAATAATAATTGGTAACTGTAAAAACTATTCTGTGTAGAACCTAATCAGACCTGGATTTGAATCCCAAGTCTTAAATTGCCTTGTTATTGTTTTTGTGTGCCGTCAAGTCAGCTCTGAGACATAGCTACCCCATGTGATGGAAGAACTGCCCCGTAGTGTTTTTCTTAGCTGTAATGTTCTTAGGAGCACATTTCCAGGTCTTTTCTTCTGCAGAGCTGCTGACTTTTCAGTTAGCAACTGAGCATTTAACTATTGGACCTCTAAGCCTCCTTTAAATTGCCTTAGACCCCAATTTTGTGCCCTTCTCTGTAGCCACATCCTTTGCCATGAATCTTCCAGCATACTCTTATTCTGATCCTGGGCTTACCTATTTGGCCTGCATTGGCCAATCAAATGAGATAGAGGTGACCACGTGGGAGTTCCAAGATCACGTGTATGGTTCTCCTTACCTGTACCATAAACATAAGAGGCTAACCTGCTGATTCAAGGAGAATGATGAAAGACACATGGAGCAGACCTATCGCCAGCAGAGGCCACTTAGATCAGCTTCAGACATTGAAAATAGTAAATGACTGATGTTAAAGTTGCTGAGCTATGGAGTCTCTTGTTATGTAGCAATAGCTAACTGATACAATGGTCTTATCATACACTCACTAGATGATCTCTTAGGCAAAGCATTACCCCTTAGGCTTCTGTCTTCCCATCTGAAAAACAAGGATGTTTGGTACATAATAAGACAATGATGGTAAAAACAGTTAATACTTTGGACTGCTAACAGGAAGGTTGGTGCTTAGAGTCCACCTAGAGTCACCTTGAAGGAAAAATATGTTTCTGAAGAATCAGTCATTAAAAACCCTATGGAGCATAGTTCCATGACACACATGAGGTTGCTTTAAGTCAGAATCAACTTGATGGCAACTGGTTTGAATTTTGTGTTTTGTATTTTTATTTATTTATTTATTTTTTGATACATGATAGGCATCCTGTAAATATTTGTTGAACAGAAGAAATTGGGCTTGTTTTTCTCCACTAAAAGTTATCCAGATTTGATGTGAGAAAAAAAGTTTCCTCCTCTCACTGAAACTCATTAAATTCTCAGTGGGTAGGGAGGGGGCATGGAGATGTTCAATATTTAAGTAAATGTAAGAACATTTAATCCTACTGAGCAGGGAACTTAATTTTATTCACTGTTGTTTCTCTATTGCCTAGATCTGTGTTAACATATAATGTTGTTGCTGTTGTTGTTGTTATGTGCCGTCGAGTCAGACCCGACTCATAGTGACCCCTCCTTGGGTTTCTGAGGCAGTATCACTACGGAAGTAGGTTGCCCCATCTTCCTTCCGAGGAGTGGCACCTCAATATATTTAATGTTTAAAGAAATGGATGATTGAGCCAATGAGTCAAATAAGGGCTCATGCACGCTTGTAGTTGTCATCAAAGAGTTCAGGGAGATACACTGATCTTTCAGATGAGGCAGAATACAGTCTGAGTCATAAGAGAGACTGAGTCCTCTGCTAGACTATTAGGAATCAAAAAGATGAAGATGGGGAGGTGCTGAGCTGTTCTGGTGGCTCAAATGTTCCCATGGGCCATGCAGTTGGCCTCCTTTCTCCAAATTTCTTCTTGATTATCCACCCACTCCAAAGTTCCACAGCACTTCAGCTGCAATGTATTCCAAACCACACTCACTGTTTTCCTCTTTCTTTCTCTTAACCTAATCTCATCATCACTGTCTGCCTGGTTGTCCAAAGGAGTGACCTGAGTAGTCTTCTTCTTCCCAACAGCCACTCCACTGAAATTGAGAAATCCAGTGCAACCTTAATTGCTACATAGAACTACCATTTACAGGACATTTCCTCTGGGCCAGGCACTGCTCTAGATGACTCATGTAAAAGATCTTATCTGCTTTTCACAATAATCTCAGGTGGTTGTTGTTAGTTGCTGTTAAGTCAGCTCAGACTCATGGTGACCTTTTATATAACAGAACAAAACATCATCAGTCATCCCTATGATGTTGGTAAGTTCAACCCCATTGTTGTGGCTATTGTGACAATCTACTTCATTTAGTCTTTCTCTCATTTTTTGCTGACCTTCTACTTTTCCAAACTTGATGTCCTTTTCTACTGATGGGGGTATATTCTTTATTTTATAATCAATAAACAGAGGCTTGGAAAGGTTAAGTGACTATTCCCAGGTCACAGATTTAAATAAAGACTAGAAACAGTATTTGCCTTTAATCTAACAGACTTCAATAACCTGACCAGTTCCCTCCAGCTTGATGTTTCTCCTTTTACTTCCTCCATCATCTCCATTCTGGAATTGGGCACTCACCTCTGTTCCCATGGACTTGCACATCCCTCCACTGTAGTTGTTGTCTTGTGAAATTGTAATGATCCATCTGCTCACTCAACACCTGTTGGACAATGTCTTATTCTTTCTTCTATTCCATCTTCTCAGCTAAATGTCAGGTATACATAGCATCTGTTCCATAAATACTTTTAGATTTAATTAAAGTCTTACATTTCTAATTACCAAGTATGGTATATTTGGTTGACAGAGGGTTGCATTGCACACAAATTGAGAGAGACAAGAAAGCTTCCTCTATAGACCCATTCTTTTCTGTAAGAACAATCTATTAGCCCTAAAAGGTCCAAGCTATCTTCAGGTCTTCCTCTCCCAGTGGCCATAGTGTCGATGCTAATTCACAGTGACCTCACGTGTCATGGCAGAACTGTCAATGACTTATTTTTCATAAGTAAATCATCAGGCCTTTCTTCCAAGGTGCCTCTGGGTAGACTGAAGCCTCCAACCATTTGTTTAGCAGTCAAGAGAGTTAATTGTTTGTACCACCCAGGGACTTCTCTATATGTACCCCTGATGTAAGACTAGAGCTATCTCTGTGCTCCATCAGTTGGGAATGGAACACCCAAGGTAAGTTGGGATGCACCTGCTGGGGAAGAGTTCCATGATTCCAGCTGAGCAAGCTAGGTAAGGTAGAGAATCCGATCCTTCCGGAAATCTGAAACAGCTTCACCTCATTTTCTTATTTCATTTTCCAGATCTTGTCTTCACTGCATATTCTGTTGGAGAAACAAACAAAAAAGGAAGAGAGTAATCTTTAGCTTCCTGTATGAAAAACATGGTTCTTGCTACACACCTGTACTTTCTCTTCCTTCAACATCACAGCATAAATTTCATTTAGTTTTTCCTCTCTCCCTTTTATAATTCACACGTGGCCACGAAGCAGTCTCAGGAAATGAAAATAAATAAATAGCCTGTTGCTCCAAAGAGGAAAAATAAAGTAGATAAAGACTGGCTTCATGAGGAGGGTAGGAGACCCAGCCATCTAAGCTGCCAACTCATTCCAGCCTTCAAGTAGTACCCAAATTCGCCTCACAAGAAGCAAATCACCAATTATTCAAAAGAAGAAATGAGGTACTTTTTTGTCTACATGAAAGAAATGGCTAGAAGGTTTTTATCTTGCTTTCTAAATAATCTTGGCCTGAGCAGGATGGTGGTGGTGGTGGGGAATCACTGCTGTGTTATGTCCTGCATTATGACTATGTCTAGGCTATTTCAAAGAATAGGTCTCTAGGAGATGGTGAGAGCTGAGGCTTAGGTAAAATAAATATGTCTATGGAGAACTTGTCTGTCAGTTTGTCACACTGTGGTGGCTTGCATGTTGCTATGAAGCTTGAGGCTGTGCCACCAGTGTCTCAAATGCCAGCAGGGATGCACATGGTGCACAGGTTTTTAATGAAGCTTACAGACTGAGACAGACTAAGAAGAAGGAAGAGTCCATCCACTTCTCAGGAAATTGGCCAGGGAAAACCTTATGAATAGCAGAGAAACACTGTCTGGTACATTACTAGACAACTTTATGAATAGTCCTGAAACATTGTCCAATACAGTGCAGAAAAACCAGCCCCTTAGGTCAGAAGGCACTCAAAATATGAGTGTGAAAGAGCTGCATCACTAGAGTAGAACCAACATTAATGATATAGATAAAATAAAGCTTTTGAGACCCCCATTTGTTAATGTGGCACAGCTCAATTTGAGGAAAAACAGCTGCAAACATCCATTAATAATCGGACATTGAAATGCATGAAGTATGAATATAGGAAAATTGGAAACTGTCAAAAATGAAATGAAATGCATAAAGATTGATATCCTAGCCATTAGTAAGCTGAAATGGACCAGTTTGGGCCATTTTGAATCAGATGACCATATGATCTACTATGCCGGCAATGACAGTTTGAAGAGGAATGGTGTGGCATTCATCATTACAAAGGATGTTTCAAGATCTGTCCTGAAGTACACAGTGTTTAATGATAGGATAATATCCATACACCTAGAAGGAAGATCAGTTAATACTATAATTATTCAAATTTATGCACCAACCACCAAAGCCAAAGATGAAGAAATTGAAGATTTTTACCAACTTCTGCAGTCTGAAATTGACCAAAAATTCAATCAGGATGTCTTAATTATGATGGGTGACTGAATGCAAAAGTTGGAAATGAGGAGGAATTACTAGTAGTTAGAAAATTTGGCCTTGGTGTCAGAAATAATGCTGGAGAGCATATGATAGAATTTTGCAAGACCAATGAGTTATTCATTGCAAATACCTTTTTTCAACAAAACAATGACAACTGTACAAATGGACATCATCAAATGGAGAACACAGGAATCAGATTGACTACATCTGTGGCAAGAGGCAATGGAAAAGCTCAGTATCTTCAGCCAAACAAAGCTAGGAGCTGATTGTGGAACAGACCATCAACTGCTCATATGCAAATTCAACTTGAAGTTGAAGACAATTAGAACAAGTTCATGAGAGCGAAAATAAGAACTTTAATATATCCCTCCTGATTTTAGAGACCATCTAAAGAATAGCTTTGAGGCATTGAACACCAGTGACTGAAAACCAGAAGAATTATGGGATGACATCAAGAACATCATCCATGAAGAAAGCAAGAGTTCATTAAAAAGACAAGAAAAAAGAAGAAAAAAAAAAAGGATGTCAGAAGAGACTCTGAAACTTGCCCTTGAGCAGAGAGTAGTTAAAGCGAATGGAAAAAATGACAAGACAAAAGAGCTGAACAAAAGATTTCAAAGAGCAGCTCAAGCAGACAAAGCCAATTACTATAATGAAATGTGCAAAGCCCTGGAGTTAGAAAACAAAAAGGGGAAATCATGCTTGGCATTTCTCAAGCTGAAAGAACTGAGGAAAAAAATTTAAGCCTCATGTTGCAATATAGGAAGATTCTATGGGCAAAATATTGAATGATGCTGTAAGTATTAAAAGAAGATGGAAGGAATACATGGTCATTGCACCAAAAAGACCTGGTCGATCTTCATCCATTTCAGGAGGTGGCATATGATCAAGAACCAGTGGTAATGAGGGAAGAAGTTGAAGCTACACTAAAGGAATTGGCGATGAACATGCCACCAGGAATTGATGGAATACCCATAGAGATATTTCAACAAACGATGCCCACCTGGAAGCACTCACTTGGTTATGTAAGAGATTTGGAAGACAGATACCTGGCCAACTGACTGAAAGAGATCCGTATTTGTACCCATTCCAAAGAAAGTTGATCCCACAGAATGTGGAAATTATCAAACAATAACATTAATATCACACACAAGTACAATCTTACTGAAGATAATTCAAAAACTGTTGCAGCAATATATTGACAGCGAACTTCCAGAGATGCAGGCTGGATTCAGAAGAAGATGTGGAACAAGGGATATCATTGCAGATGTCAGATGGATCTTGGCTGAAAGCAAAGAATACCAGAAAGATGTTTATTTATGTTTTATTGACTATACAAAGGCATTTGATTATGTGGATCATAATGAACTATGGGTAGCATTGAGAACAATTGGAATTCTAGAACACTTAATTGTACTCATGAGGAACCAGTACATAGACCAAGAGGCTGTCATTCAAATGGAATAAGGGGACTCTGCATGGTTTAAAATCAAGAAGGGAGTGTGTCAGGATTGTATCCTTTCACCATACTTATTTCATCTATATGCTGAGCAAATAATCCAAGCTGGACTATATGAAAAAGAATGTGCCATCAGGATTGGAGGAAGGATCATTAAGAACCTGTGATATGCTGATGACATAATTTTTCTTGCTGAAAATGAGGATGACTTAAGCACTTACTGATGAAGATTAAAGAATACAGTCTGCAGTATAGATTACATCTCAATATAAAGAAAACAAAAATCCTCACAACTGGACTTATAAGCAGCATCATAATAAATGGAGAAAAGATTGAAGTTGTCAAAGACTTCACATTTCTTGGTTCTACAATTGATGCCAATGGAAGCAGCAGTCAGGACATCAGACAATGTATAGCACTGGGCTGCAAAGAACCTCTTTCAAGTGCTGAAGAGCAGAGACATCTCCTTGAGGACTAAGGTGCTCCTGACACAAGCCATGGTATTTTCAATCACCTCATATGCATGTGAGAGCTGAACAATGAATAAAGAAGACCTAAGAAGAGTTGATGCTTTTGAGTTGTGGTGCTGGCAAAGAATGTTGAGAATACCATAGACTGCTAAAAGATCAAGAAATCTGTCCTGGAGGAAGCACAGCTGGAATGCTCCTTGGAGGTGACAATGGCCAGGCTTTGTCTCGCCTACTTGGTCATGTTGTCAGAAGGGACCATTCCCTGGAGAAGAATGTCATACTTGGTAAGGTGGATGGGGGACAAAGGAGGCTAAGACCCTCAATGAGATGGATTGACACAGTGGCTGTGGCAATGGGCTCAAGTATTGCAAGGATCATGGAGCTGGTGTGAGACTGGGCAGTATTTCATTCTGCTGTGCATAGGGTTGCTATGAGTTGGAAATGCCTGGATGGCACCTAACAACAACATGGAAAACTAAGACAAGGCTTACTTCTGATTGTCTTAATCTTAGCTTCTTCAGACTCATCCCTGGCTTCATTTAAAAACTTTAGATCTAGTACACGTCAGGAAGTCCATACTCAAATGTTATGACCTAATGTATATCATTTGTTTTACCTGTTCTCAGCCATTATCTCTTCAGATGGAACAAATTTGGAGTGCTGCCTACCCAACACAGGTGTCTGAGAGTTTGGTCACCTCTCGGATTCTTCATCTCACTGTGTAATCTTGGGCAAGTCCCTTAACCACCTCAGTTTCTTCCATTTGTAAGTAAGAGTATTAGACTATAATATCTCTACTGGTTACATCAAACTGATGATTTTATGTCTAAGTTATTAAAGCTGAGACTCAGTTTCCTCATTTTTAAAGTAAGCGGATTGGGTTAGATAATTTCTAATATTTCTTGTTGGTATAACAATCCATGATCTTAGGATCCTACAATCTTTTCAAAGTGCAGGGAAAAGATGCATCATCACTATTACACATGGTGATAACATTTTGTAGTTCATTGTTTTATAGTTTCCTCTCTCAGACCAGAAATAAGATAGTGATTAGCTAATAACTTATCAGAGGAGTTCTGATGGCATAGTGGTTAAAGAATTTGGCTGCTAACTAAAAGGTTAGCAGTTTGAAATCACTTGCTGCTCCATGGGAGAAAGATGAGGCAGTCTGCTTCCATAAAGATTTATAGCCTTGGAAACCCTATGGGGCAGTTCTACTCTGTCTAGAAGACTAGCTAATGGATCACCCAAGAAGGCAGAACTTGAAAGAAGTAGATTGGGCAATCTACATCCATAGTGATACTGCCTCAGAAACCCAAAGAGGGGTTGCTATGAGTCGGATCTGACTCAATGGCAGTGTGTTTGCTTTGGTT
>NW_006922008.1:2627859-2629221 GCF_000298275.1 Orycteropus afer afer
GCAAAACCAGTGAAGTGTGTATAAACATACATATATAGAGAGATTTGTTTCAAAGAAGTAGCTCACATGGTTGTGGAGGCTGGCAACTCCCAAATCTGGGGGTCAGGTGTCAGGCTAGGGGCTTCTCCTGACTCACATGGCTGTAGTGGCTGACAAGCCCACAATTGGCCTGTCAGACAACAGGCTCAAAGGACTGTGGAAGCTGGTGAATCCCAGAATCAGCAGGTCAGACAATAGGTTGCTAGCTCAAGTTCCAAGAATGAGAGGTTAGATTATGATGAACCAGATGTAGGATCCAGAGGAAGGCTGAGCCTTGCCAGAGCGATCATATGTATATTGGATGCAGGCCACATCCACAAGAAAACTCTCCTTATATCAGAGTAAATGTGTGACTTGAATAAGGGTGGGGCTTAAGAAAGTGTGAAACTTAAGTCAGAATGTGACTTGAGTTATATTTTCCTGTAAGGCTGTGAGTCAAGATACACCCCACACTAATCCTGCCTCATTGACTTATAGAGGTTAGAATTTACCACACATAAAATGGAGGATAAGTATATCATATCACAAAATGGAGGATAATTACATCAAATTACAAAATGGCAGACAACCACACAATACTGAGAATCATGGCCTAGCCAAGTTGACACATAACATTAACCATTACATAGTCTCTATCTATGGATAACAAATTTGAGCACATCCCCAAAACATGTATCATCTATTTTTAAATTATACATTTATCTTACTCTACTAACACATGTCTATTCTATACTAAGTGACACAAAGAAAAGTAGATGAGATAAAGATGAATTTATTTACAATAATTTTATTTACTTTTAAACATAACAAAAAAAATTGTTGCTTTCACTATAACATCTCACTATTAGTAATATTATAGTGAAGGCAATTGTGATTGATTATACTTCATTGATTTTGGAAATTATGGTTTATCTCAGTGTGATATGCTAATTTAATGATCTAACTACATGTACAGTTTATTTTGATACTTTGTTTTAGTGGTCATTATAACTGAAAATTTTAAGATCTAAAAATACAGGGGCAAAGAGAAGAATTATGTCATTAATTGGGTGTCCTAAGTCATGAGAATCATTTTTCAATCACATCCATCAATTACTCAAAGGTTTTAACTCAAATCTGGCTAGTATATGTTTCTATTTCTTGAGGGCAATCACTTTTTCCTGCAAACAAAATGAAAGATGCTACATTGTTTATTTTTTAATAATTAAAAAATTCTGTTCAAGGTTTTCTGTTTGTTAATTGTACAGATATGAAAGCCTTTAAGAGCCTTAAAGAGTGTTTGTTTTGGCTACAAACTCATGTACCAGTGGAAACCTTTACAAA
>NW_006922008.1:2647342-2648267 GCF_000298275.1 Orycteropus afer afer
GTGGGAATACAAAATGGTATAACCACTGTGGAAAACTGCATGGTGATTATTCAAAAAGTTGAACATAAACCTGCCATATAATCTAGCAATTACACTCCTAGGTATATACCCAAAAGACTTGAAAGCAACAATAAGAACTGACACCTGTACACCAATGTCCATTGCAGTACTATTAACAATAGCCAAAAGGTATAAACAACACAATTGTCTATCAACAGATGAATGGATTAACACAATGTGGTACATATGTGCAAGAGAATACTACTCAGACATAAAGTGAAATTAAGTCCTGATCCATGCTACAATATGAGTAAACCCCAAAAACCTATGCTCAGGGAAAAGAATCACAAAAAGACAAATTCTGTGTAATCTTACATGAAATAACAAGTATGTGGTTAGTTGCTTGTGAGTCAATTCTGGCTCCTGGCAACCCCACGAGTACAGAGCAGAACTGTGCTCCACAGAGTTTTCAAGGCTGTCACCTTTTGGAAACAGATCTCCAGGCCTGTCTTCTGAGGCACCTCTGGGTGCATTCGATCAGCCAACTTTTCAGCTAGTGGTTGAGCGTATGAAGATTTGTGATGGGGGGCGGAAACAGGGGATGTTTTTGTTTTGTGAATGTTATGATGGTGGGAAATTGGGCAAGAATTATGGAGGGGTGGTTGCACAACATGATTAATGTAATTGATCAATGGACAATGTTGTACTATATATATATTCTTACAACAATAAAAATATTAATTTTTATTGATATTGATAAATTATAATCATG
Organism: Orycteropus afer afer; assembly: GCF_000298275.1. Classification (NCBI taxonomy): domain Eukaryota; kingdom Metazoa; phylum Chordata; class Mammalia; order Tubulidentata; family Orycteropodidae; genus Orycteropus; species Orycteropus afer. The sequence goes on from NW_006922008.1 coordinate 2,648,115, forward strand.
TGTCAATGTATATCTCTACCAACTATGTATGTGAGTCTCTAATTCCCTGTACCCTTGATAAAAGTGAATATTATCTATTCTTTTAATATTTGTACATTTGAAAGCTGGCAAATGATGCCTCATTGTATAAATTTGCATCTTTAAGTTACCAGT
>NW_006922008.1:2649087-2650062 GCF_000298275.1 Orycteropus afer afer
TATGTCTATGTTTATTGTCCATCTCCTCCCACCAGAATATAAACTCTGTGTAGAACAGATATTTTATTATAATATTTTATTTATTCGTGACCATATCCCTAGCAAAAAGAACAGTGCCTAGTACTTAGTATACACTCAAGAAATATTTGTTGAATAATAAATAAACCTCATTGTATGTCTGATAACCAAGTATAACCTGAAGAAGACACCAAGCTATATGCCTGGTCCCATTGCCTACTTCTTTTTCCTTCTAAGCTGTGGCCATATTTGTTTTCCCTGGTGCTTTAGCAGCCAGCACATTGTAGGAATGTAATGTTTTCTTGATGAATATAACTGAATTCCAGGTGGACCTGTCAGACTGGAGAAGAGTCAGGAAATAGAGCAGAACAGAGTCTCTGGGAGCAAATTCAGAGTATGATGCTAGGGAGAATGAACAAAAGCTCAAAGCAGAGGTAGCCAGTGAATGGCATTGTGTTAGAAATAGTGTGGACAGGGAGACAGCTCAGAGGCCAGGGGTGCATGGAGGGACGGACACAGGGAAGAGGTGACTGTTGGGAGGAAGTGGAAGGGGAGCTCCACAAGTGAATTGTGGTCAATGTCATGAGACAAAGTGTATGTGAACTGCTGTATGGAAAATGAATTTGCTCTGTAAATTTTCACCCAAATCACACACGCACACACACACACACAAGAAATAGTGTTGAGATGGATGCAGAGATAAATGAACATCACCCAATACTTGATCCCTTGGGGAAAATAGCAATAAAGTTATCTGGGAGACAAAGATGAATTAGTCTTCAGGAACTTGATCTCATCTCTCTCTGCCCCTTTACTTTGCAGGGAAGCCCAGTAAACACCTCTTGTTGTTGTTCCTAGTTGCCATTGAGTTAGTTCTGACTCATGGGACCTTGTACAACAGAATGAAATGTTGCCCAGTCCAGCCCCATCTTCATGACTGTTGTATGTTTGAGACCA
>NW_006922008.1:2650430-2652401 GCF_000298275.1 Orycteropus afer afer
TACAGCTGAGCAAACTTGGACAATTATTTAATCTTTTGTGGTATCACTGTCCTCATGTGTAAAAGGCCACTAACAATGACTACCTCTCTAGGTTCATGAGTATTACATGAGAAAAGATAGCAGAAAACCTTGCATACTCAATGCAGAGCAGATACTCAGTAAATATAAGTCAAACCTATCCAGTTGGCCGGAATTGACCTTATACCTATCTTCCTTTCTTTTTTTCCCTCCCTCCTCCTCTTTCTTTTATTATCTCATTTTCTCATTATCTCATTTTCTGTTTGCCTCTCTTGTAGACTCCTTTACACACCCCTTCTTTTCTTAGATGTCCTCTTGTTTGAGTCTCTGGACCCAAGAAAGTCTTATGCTGCTCTGATTCCTCTCTGGACACAAGATGGTAAGCTTTGACTTTCAGAACAAACAGGAGAAAAAGGTTGCATATTTGTATCCAGGAAAGTGGGGGAACCAATTCACACACACACATGCACACACACACAGCACTGAGAACCTGTGGAGTTGGAAAGGAGTGAAAATGGAAAGGAAGTGATTTCCATACTCTTGCCTCAGCATGGCCACCTACAAAAGCAGAGCTACTTAACAGAGCCCTGGGGTGCCTCTTAAATGCATTCCTCACAGTGTGGCATCAGGAGGGCCTGACATTAGGCTGTGCAAGGGCAGGGGAGGGTTCAGAGTGGCATGGGCATCTGGGTCCTGCAGAGCTGCCTTGATGAGAACAGACAGGGACACCCTCAGGAGCTCTGGCTTCTGACCCACAGGAGAGAACAAGAAGCTGAAGAATTAGGACTAATCTTGAATCCTGGGAGGAGGGACTCTCTCCAGGACCAGTGAGAGTTACCCCTGGGGTGACACAACTCAAAAACATTAGAGAAAGCACAAGACACTTCCTGGATGTGTCTGTCTGGGTTGCCACTGCAGTTTCCTTGGGCTCCCCTCTGAGTTACAATCCACTGCAGAAAGTTCTCACCTTGATTAAGACCAAATGTTCTTCCTAGCATGGTGTTCTGGAAAAGCACACCCTTTGGGGCCAGAAAAGTCTGTGTTTGATTCCATTTCTGCAAGTTATTAGAGGTTGGCCTTACGCTCATTATTTGACATCTCTGAGACTCATTTTCCTATCTATGAAGTGGACATAAGAATACCTGTCCACAGAGATGTTGGCGGTACTGAATGACAGAGTAGATGTGTAACACCAGTCTGTACTTGTCAATATTTTTTAATTTGCATGGAATATTTACAGATGACAAAGTCCCTTGCCCTTGTCCATTCCTTGGAGAATTTCTGAAATATGAGATATACAGGGTCTGATGACCAATCTCTGCCACCCCCTCCCCATATTATTTCTCTAGTGTCTTCCCCTCACCCAGATCTCTTCTCATTTCCTCCCTTTCTTTTCAGAAAGACACTATGTCAGCCCATGGACTATTCCAGCCAGCCCTTCAAGAACTTCACTTTTTGACTATTCTTGTTTTTTTCCCAACCCTGCTTCCCAATCAGGGGGCCCAAATATTCTACTCTTATAAATGACGGTAACATTATTTCTGCTTTAGCCCTTTCTGTCCCACAAGTAATTCTCTGTATAGCCATAAAAGTGACCCTTTTGAAATGGGGGAAGATGTTGCCTCTCTGCCCGAATCCTCCAGTGACCTCCTATCTATAAAGAGTGAAAGCAACAGTCTTTACAATCATCTGCCAGACCCTCCCTTTCTCTTGCTCCTGGTTTGCAGGTTACAGCATTCTTCTCTAGGCTGATAAGCAGCTAAGAGTGGTGTGTAATTCTTTCATTTACTGTGCTACCCAGACAACAGAATAATCATCCTAATAGTCACTCCTCTTGTTTAAATAATATTTTATTTTGTTTTTGTTGAAAGTTTACACAGCAAATTATGTTCCCGTTTAACAATTACTATACAAATTGCTCAGTGACATTGGTTACCTTTTCATGTGTCAGCA
>NW_006922008.1:2654161-2654728 GCF_000298275.1 Orycteropus afer afer
TGTGAGTTTTAATGTCTTTGCAGGGAGGAAAACAAGTCCTTTGGTCTTTTAAAAGTGGAAATCAGAACAGAGATTTTGCAAAACTTATAACTCTCAAGGGACTGCACCCTAAGTAAAACTGTGGTATTAGAAAAAAAAAAAACGGGAAAAAGTGTACAGTGGCAGGGTCTGACCCCCTCTAACTTTACAAGTGGAGAGGAGGATCAAGATCAACATCAACAACCCTAAGCTGATGCCTATGAGACAAGGGTCAGACATGCTGCCACCCTCCAACCTTTTCACCAACTCTGACACCAACCATCCCTCCCACAGCATGCTCTACTTCTCTGGTGGGCTCAGTAATTTGTTGCAGTGGCCGCCCAGAACTCACAGACAATACTCATGATTATGGGGTTTATTAGGGAAGTAACAGGTCACAATTAAGGTTCAGGAATGCTCAGGATCCAGTTCTTTGATCTCTCTCTGCTCATTGGCCCCTCAGCCTGGCCTCTCCCCTGCTCAGACAAGGGTTACAAAGCCCTTTCAGCTTTGCAGATGGGTGCCCACAGAGGCACCTGACTCAAGCAG
>NW_006922008.1:2656744-2659222 GCF_000298275.1 Orycteropus afer afer
AACACACAAAAAAAATAACAGGAAAGAAAGGGGAAATTATACTATATTATAATCAGTAACTCTGGTGGCGTAGTGCCTAAGACATTTGACTGCTAACCAGAAGATTGGTGGTTCAAACCCACCAGCCACTCCTTGGAAGGAAGGTTGGGCAATCTACTTCCATAGAAATACCGCCTCGGAAAGCCAAGGATGGGTTGCTATGGGTTGGATCCGACTCAATGGCAGTGCATTAGTGTAAATATAATATACCACATTGGTAGAACAAATTAAAAAACCCACATGATCATCTCAATTGATACACAAAAAGCATCTGAGAAAATTCAATACCATTTCAAAATAAAACAGTTAGAAATAGCAATTGGAAGGCACTTGCTCAACATGATAAAGAGCATTTATGAAAAACCTACAACTAACATCAGACTTAATGAAAAAGTAAAGTTTTCTCCTTAAGATCAGGAACAAGAAAGGGATGTTGCTTTCACTACTGATATTTAAAATTGTACAGGAATGTCTAGCTAGACCAATTAGTCAAGAAAAAGAAAGAAAAGGTACCCAGGTTGGAAAGAAAGAAGTAAAACTATTTCACAAAGAAAGCCACTGGAGTTAATAAACAAGTTCAGCAAAGTTGCAGGGTACAAGAAAAACAGAGAAAAATCAGTTATGTTTCTATACTCTATAAATAAACAATCTGAAAAAGAAATTAACAAAACAATTATATATGCAATAGCATCTAAAAGAAAAGCAAACCCTAAAAATAATTTTAAACAAGGAAGTGAAGTCCTTATGCAATAAAAACTACAAAATATTGCTGAAAGAAATTTAAAAAGACTTAGATAAATGGAAAATATCCTGTATTCAGGAACTGGAAGACTTAATATTGTTAAGATATAAATACTACCCAAAGAAAACTATAGATTTAAGACTATCGAAGTTCTACAGCCATCCTTTTTTTTCTTTCCCCAGACATGGAAAACCTGATCTTCAAATTAATATGGAATTGCAAGGGGCTCAAAATAGCTGAAACAGTCTTGAAAAAGAAGAAAAATGTAGGAGGACTCAAACTTTCCATTTTCAAAACTTATTGCAAGGCGATAGTAATCAAAACAGTAGTACTGGCATAAGGATAGGCATATCCACCAATGCAGTAGAAGTTAGAGTCCAGAAATAAAATCACTATCTATGGTCAACTGATTTTCAGTAAAGGTGCCAAATCTATTCAATGGGGGAAAGAATAACTTCCTCAAGAAATGGTGTTGGGATAACTATATTTTCACATGCAAAAGAATGAAACAGTTCCTCTCCTCATACCATAGATAAAAATTAACTCAAAATAGTTCAACAACATACATAGAAGACCTAAGCCATAAACGTCTTAGAAGAAAACATAGGAGTGATTCTTCAGAACCTTGTATTTGCCAGTGGACTGTGATATACAACACCAAAAGTATGAACAAAAGAAAATACAAATTGGACTTCATTATATTGTAAAAAAAAAAAAAATGTGCATCAGAGGACATTATCAAGAAAGAGATAAGGCAACATACAGAATGGGAGAAACATTGTTGAAATCATATATCTGATAAGGGTTTCATATCCAGAATCTATAAAGAACTCCTACAACTCAATAAGCAAAAGACAAACAACCCAGTGGAAATATGCACAAATGGCTTGAACAGACGTTTCTCCAAAGGAGATATATAAATGACCCATAAATACATGGAGAAAAATGCAAGTTAAAATCACAGTAAGATAAAACTTCACATCCTTTAGGATGGATATTATAAAAAAAAAAAAAAAAAAAAGAGCTGGAGGGTTAAGTGTTGGTGGTGATGTGGAGAAATTGGAAACTTCATACATTACTGAAACCCAAACCAAACCCATTGCCATTGAGTGGATGGTGATCCATCCGACAGAGTAGAACTGCCCAGCAGGATTTCCAAGACTGTAAATCTTTACAACAAAAGGAGCTCTGGTGGTGTAGTGCCTAAGGCATTTGACTGCTAACCAGAAGGTTGGCAGTTCAAACCCACCAGCCACTCTTTGGAAGGAAGGTTGGGCAATCTAATTCCATAGTGATACAGCCTGGAAACCCAAGGAAGGGTCGCTATGAGTCGGATCTGACTCCACCGTAGTGAGTTTGGTTTTTTTTTTCCTTTTGGAAATCTTCACAAAAGCAGATTTTCTTATTTTTCTCCTGTGGAGCAGATGGTAGATCTGAATTGCCAATCGTTTGGTTAGCAGCTGAGTGGTTAACCACTGTGCCTCCAGGGCTCCTGTATGTATTACTAGTAATAATGCAAAATGGTGCAGAAACTGTGCAAAACAGTTTGGCCATTTCTTAAAAATGTAAATATAAAATTTCCATGTTGTTGTTGTTGTTATGCGCCTTCCAGTCGGACCCGACTCATAGCGACCCCTCCTTGGGTTTCCGAGGCAGTATCACTACGGAAGTAGATTGCCCCATCTTCCTTCCGAGGA
>NW_006922008.1:2659322-2660613 GCF_000298275.1 Orycteropus afer afer
TACTATTGTAAAAAAAAAAAAAAAAAGCAATAGGAAACCAATAGTATACACAGAAAAGGAGAAATATGATTACAAATGGGATTAAAGTTGCTAACTGGCTAACTTTAAAATAGGGAGAGTATTGCAACCACTATTGATGTGGAACAAGGGACATCATTGCTGATGTCAGATGGATATTGGTTGAAAGCAAAGAATACCAGATGTTTATTTGTGTTTTATTGACACAAATGCAAAAAAAAAAAAAAGCATTTGACTGTGTGGATCACAACAAATTATGGATAACATTGAGAAGAATGGGAATTCTTAAACGTTTAATTGCACTCATGAAGAACCATACATACACCAGAAGGATGTCGTTCAAACAGAGCAAGGGGATACTGCATGACTTAAAATCAGGAAGGGAGTGTATCAGGGTTGTATCCTTTCAACATACTTATTCAATCTGTATGCTGAACAAATAATCTGAGAAGTTGGACTATATAAAGAAGAATGTGACAAAAAAAAAAAAAGGACTGGAGAAAGACTCATTAAAAACCTGAGATATGCAGATGACAAAACATTCCTTGCTGAAAGTTAAGGTGAGTTGAAACACTTGCTGTTGAAGATTAAAGACTACAGTCTGCAGTATGGATTACATCTCAATATAAAGAAAATGAAAATCCTCACAACTAGACCAATAAGCAGCATCACGATAAATGGAGAAAAGATTGAAGTTGTCAAAGATTTCATATACTTGGATCCACAATCAACAGCAACAGAAGCAGTAGTCAAGAAATCAGATGACATATTGCATTGGGAAAATCTGCTGCAAGAGACCTCTTTAAAGTGCTGAAGAACAAAGATGTCACCTTGAAGACTATAGTGCACCTTATTGTTGTGAGGTGCTATCAGTCAACTCTGACTCATAGTGACCCTATGTAAAGCAGAACAAAACACTGCCCAGTCCTGTGTGCATCTCACAATCCTTGCTATACCTGAGCTCATTGTTGCAACCCCTGTGTCAATCTATCTCATTGAGGGTCTTCCCCCCCTCCCTTTTTTTTGACGACCCTCAACTTTACAAAGCATGATACACTTCTCCAGGGAATGGTCCCATCTGATAACTTGACACAAGTAGGTGAGACGAAATCTGGCCATTCTCACCTCCAAAGAGCATCTGGCTGCACTTCCTCCAGGACAGATTGTTCATTCTTCTGGCAGTCCATGGTACTTTCAGTATTCTTCTCCGGCACCACAGCTCCAAAGTATCAGCTCTTTTTCAGTCTTCTTTATTCATTGTCTAGCTTTCACA
>NW_006922008.1:2660713-2662947 GCF_000298275.1 Orycteropus afer afer
AGTGCCTAAGGCACTTGACTGCTAACCAGAAGGCTGGTGGTTCAAACCCACCAGCCACTCCTCAGAAGGAAAACTGGGCAATCTACTTCCATAGTAATACTGTCTCGGCAACCCAAGGAGGGGTCACTATGAGTAGGGGCTGACTCGATGGCACATAACAACATCACTACAGAAGTCGATTGCCCAACCTTCCTTCCGAGGAGTGGCTGGTGGGTTTAAACCGCCAGCCTTCTGGTTTAGCAGTCAAGTGCCTTAGGCACTATGCTACCAGAGCTCTTGAATTTCTGTTTAGGGTGATAAAGTTTTGGAAATGGATAGTGGTAATGGCTGTACAACATTGTAAATGTATTTAATGTCATTGAAGTGCACACTTAAAATATGGCTAAAATGTTATATGTATCTTTACCATAATAAAATTATAAACAGTGTAAATAAAATAAAAATGACAGGCCACCATTTGACAGAAGACATCTGCAATTCAGTAAGAATTATTACCCACAATACATAAGGAACTTCTTAGCAATAAAACATGATACATTAAGCTATATAATGGTTAATTCATAGAAGAGAAAACAAAATACCAATAAAAATATGGAAAGATACTCTATCTTATCAATATTCAAGATATAAAAATTAGAACTCCCATGAGATGTCATTTCATACCTACTAGTTTGGCAAAATTCACAAAATATGACAATACTTAAATACTGTGAGGATGTGGAAAGCTGAGATCTTTTACATACTGTGATGGAAGTGGAAATTTTTCTACTCTCTTTGGAGAACAGTATGGCAGCATCCATTAGAGATGAAGATGCACATACCCTATGACCCAACTATTTCACTTGTGGTTATAAATTACAGAAAAAGCAAGAAACAAAAGGAAAGAAAAATAAGGCAGATTGGATTGATCCAAAAGATAAATAAGGACACAGAAAAACTTACTTTTGCAGAAACAACTACTGAGGTAAGATGGTTTTCCCACAGACTATCCAGACAAATTCCAAGCTGAGAGTCAACAAATACAAAGAGCTTAAGGGGAACAAGGGGACATAATCAGAGAAATTAATTAAAGACTCATTTGGAGCAGCTGCTGACACTGAACTCTCCCTCTTCCATATTGCACATCTGCTGGCAATGGCGTTTGCCCTTGGAAGAAAGCCCTGAGAACCAATATATAAACAAATGAATGACTTTTCTTGGGAGGGCTGTCAGCATGCATGTTGGCGCTAGGAAAAAAGCATAGCAGAGGCCGAGGTAAATCTGCAGGAACATGCATCTAAGTGTGTAGGCATTTTTATTTTTGAAAGAATTAGTTGCAGTTAAAGTCTCCGAAAAAGAAAGTGGTCAGGAATGTAGAAATACAGGTTTTAAATTGGGAGACTTAAAGAGTATACTTCAAATCCAGAGACATAGTATATTAAATCCAGAAGATGAACCATGAACACTTTGATTATACATCCTGATTCTTATTTGGAATCACTAGTGACTGGTCTTATAATCAGAAATTGGATTCATTGACAGGTTAACAGAGATATGAAGTTGTTTAGAAAAGTATATCCCAGCTTCCAATACTGAAAGATTCTATGGGCAAAATGCAGGAAGCATCAAAAGAAGATGGAAGGAATACATAGATTCATTGTACCAAAAATAAATTGTCGATGTTCGTCCATTTTGGGAAGTGGCATACGATCAAGAACCAATGGTACTGAAGGAAGAAGTCAAAGCTGCACTGAAGGAATTAGTGAAGAACAAGGCTCCAGGAATTGACAGAATACCCATTGAGATGTTTCAACAAATGAATGCTGCACTGGAGGCCCTCACTCGGCTATGCCAAGAGATTTGGAAGACAGCTTCCTGGCCAACTGACTGGAAGAGATCCATATGTGTACCCATTCCAAAGAAAGGTGATCCCACAGAATGGGGAAATTATAGAGCAATATCATTAATATTGTATGCAAGTAAAATCTTACTGAAGATAATTCAAAAACTGTTGCAACATTATATTGACAGAGAACTTTCAGAAATGCAAGCTGGATTCAGAAAGGGTATGGAATGAGAGATATCATTGCTGATGTCAGAACGATCTTAGCTGAAGGCAAGTGATGAAGAGCAAAGATATCTCCTTGAAGATTAAGGTGAGCCTAACCCAAGCCATGGTATTTTCAATTGTCTCATATGCATGTGAGAGCTGGACAATGAATAAGGAAGACTGAAGAAGAGTTGATGCTTTTGAG
>NW_006922008.1:2672147-2675758 GCF_000298275.1 Orycteropus afer afer
AAGAAACATTCTTTGATGGTTACCAGGGGTGGAAAGGTGAGGAAGGGAGAATCACTAACTAGACAGTACACAAGTGTTAATTTTGGTGAAGAAAAAGACAATATGGGGGAAGTCAGCACATGACCAAGGTAAAGAAAGACACTGAGAGGTACACAAGAATAAAGAGCAACTATCACAAATGTTATTCATAGAGTTTTCCAGGAATAAATCAGACAAGGTTTCAGTGCTATTCATAGTTTTCAGTTACCAATTTCTTCAGATGTGAATGACCCAATCCTTCTTCCCAATCTGGAAGCTCCACTGAAGTCTGTCCACCATGGGTTACCCTGCTGGTATTTGAGCTTTCAGCCTCACAGCAACACGCAAGTCACCACAGTACAACATAAATGCTAGTGTTGGTGAAGAATACTGAAAATACCATGGATTTCCAGAAGAACAAACAAATCTACTCTGGAAAAAGTGCAGCCAGATTACAAGTGAGAACGGTCAGACTTCATCTCACATACTTTGATCATGTTGTCAGAAGGGACCAGACCCTGGAGAAGGACATCATGCTTGGTAAAGCAGAGGTAAGTGAGATGGAGTGACACAGTGGCTACAATGATGGGCTCAAGCACAGCAAGGATTGAGGATGGCACAAGACTGGGCAGTGTGTTGTTCTGTTGTACATAGGGTCCCTGTGAGCTGGAACTGACTTGATGAAACCTAACAACAACCTAATAGTAAATAGTATAATATAAATAATCTTGCAACAACAGTAATAACAAAAAAGAATTTGTGAGTAAATATGTAGATAAATATATATACTAAATAGGTGAAGCAGTTCATATGGACAGTATACCTGTGTCCATATAGGTATGGTTGAGCAAATCTCTACATACATGTTTGTTAATGCTGCATGCATATTCATGTATAAATAATAGAGCACATAGAGGGCAGAATCATAGAAACTACTTAGCCATTACGACTGAACTACTGGACTTGAAGTCTAAGGACCACAATCTTGGGGGACATATAGGTCGATTGGAAAAACCCAGTTCATAAAGATAATATTCTATATCCTAGTCTGGTGAGTAGTGTCTAAGGTCTTAAAAGCTTGAGAGCACTGATCTAATAAGCAACTATTATTTTCTTCCCACACAGAGGAAAGAAGAGTGAAGAAAACCAAAGACTTAAGGAAGCAGTCCATAGGATGATTGGCCCATATATACAGCCTCCTGTAACCTGAAACTGGGAGCTCTGGTGGCTTAGTGTCTAAGGCATTTGACTGCTAACCAGAAGGGTGGCAGTTCAAATCCACCAACCACTCCTCAGAAGGAAGAATGGGCAATCTGCTTCCATAGAGATACCACCTCGGAAACCCAAGGAGTAGAATTGACTCGAGGGCAGGGAGTTTGGTTTTTGAACTTGAAACCAGAACTAGATGTTGCCTGACTACCTCTACCATCCATGCAGACCAGGACCACAATAGAAGATTCCAGTTAGAATTAGCAGAAATGTAGAACAAAATTCAAATTCAAGATGAAAATAAAAGACAAAACAAAACCATATTTACTGATCTGAAAGAGACTGGAGGAACCAATGAGACTACTGCCATAAGACCACCTTCTAACTTGAAACAAGACACTCCTAGAGGTCACTTCTCAAACAAATAAGAGATGAGCCTATAAAATAAACAATAATATCTGGAATGAATGTGCTTCTTAGAACAACCAACTATACAAAATTTGCCCTGAACTGCCTCTACCCTGAACTGAAAATGAGACTGCAGGGAAGGCCAGGGAAATGAGATGAATGGAAACAGAAGACCAAGGGAGAAAATGGGCAGAGTGCTGACACATTGTGGGGATTGCAACCAATGTCACAGAAAGACTTGTATATGAATTATTGACTGGAAAACTAATTTGCTATGTGAACTTTCACCTAAAGCACAAGAAAATATTCAGGAAACAAAATAGGGAGATTATGCTGGATTATCTGGGTGGGCCTAATATAATCACAAAGCCTTAAACATGGAAGAGGAAAACAGACGAGGAGTTTAGAATGATAAGATGTAAAGAGGACTCCACCTGCCTTCGTAGAAGGGAGAGGGGCACTGGGAACCAAAGAATGCAGGCTGATTCCAGAATTTGGGAAGGAAAGTAAGGGCATAGATTCTTTCCTGGAGCCTTCAGAATTATAATAACTAAAGAAGCCCTGCTGACTCCTTGGTTTTAGCTCAATGAGATCCATGTTGTACTTCTAACCTATCTCAGTCCCTGAGATAGTAGTTCCTAAATTAATGCTTCTAGAATAAAAAAAAAAAAGGAAAAGGAGAAGGGAAGGCTGCAATAGCTTTATAATTCTACCAAACATAAACCTCAAAACACTTGGAGAAGACATTTCTCTTTCATAAGAGAAAACAACCTCTGGTAGTCATCTGTAGCCCCCTCTCTCTGCTGAGAGGCTTCTAGGGAATCAGAAATGCAGATGATAAAAGGTTTGGGTATTTTCTTCCATAGAGTATTTACCGAGCTCCATGGAGACCTATTGGCAAGGGCTCAGGATAGCAACCACCCAGAAACTGATTATAGATCACTCGTCAGATTGCAAAAGGAGTCGCTCCCATGCTGGACAGATTGCTTGCTGAGGCTCATTAACCATTTAGGACACAGTGCAGGGTTTTTTTTTCCCCTTTCTTTCTTTAAATTACTTTCCAACCTAGCAATATGAAAATGAAACCTCATTATGACAAAAATCATCTTTCATTCATTATCAGAATCTTACCCTTTAAGTGTGATGAGGGAGAATTTGAGGTTGTCTCTCACTCCTCAGATTAGGCCAGGATGAATAAAAGAGTGATTCTGTTTAAGAGGAGCTGAGGACTAAGTTTAGAAGAGATGGTCTATCTATATCTATCATATCTATCTATCTATCTATCTATCTATCAACTATCTATCTATCACCTATTTATCTATCTGCTAACCAGAAGAGAAGATTGGTGGCTCAAACCCACCAGTCATTCCATGAAAGGAAGATAGACAATCTATTTCTGTAAAGATTTACTGCCCTGGAAACCCAATGGAGGTTGCTATGAATCGGAATCGACTTGATGACAGTGAGTTGAGAGTTATCTATCATCTCTATGAATAATTCATTATCTATCTATCTATCCATCTCTATCAAACATCTAGCTAGCTAGCTCCTACTATGTGCAGAAAGTTTTACATACATTATTATATTTATTCTTAACATGATGAGGGAGTTAGTATTTTAATAAGGAAAATTAATCTCAAAGAGCATTAGTAAATTACAGAAGCTCACAGGCAATGCCAGAGTCAGATATTCATTCATTCATTCATTCATCCAAGTACCTAATATTAATTCTAAGGTTACTGGGTAGCACCAATGATGAAGTGTTTAAGTGTTTTGTCTACTTGACTAGTAGACAAAACTTGGCTGTTCAAATTCACCCTGAGGCACTTGGAAGATGAGCCTGTCGATCTGCTTCTGAAAGGTCAAAGCTTTAATAACTCTATAAGGCAGTTCTGCTCTGCACACATGGGGTCATCATAACTCGGAGTTGACTCAATGGCAACTAACAGCACACTAATAATATCAGTTCTCTCCTA
>NW_006922008.1:2677343-2678492 GCF_000298275.1 Orycteropus afer afer
ACTCAGTGTTTATTTTTCCCATATTTTATCATGTTTTGTACAATTTTTGTAAAGTAAGATCCAAATTTTGTTGCTATTTGTAGGTGCCATCGAGTCAGTTCTGACTCAGAGCAACCATACATACAACAGAACAAAATGCTGCCCAGTCTTGTGTCATCCTCATAATCAATGCAATGTTTGAGCCCATTGTCGCAACCATTACATCAATCCATCTCATTGAGGATCATGCTTTTTCTCTCTGACTCTATACTTTACCAAACATGGTATCCTTCTCCAGGGACTGGTCCTTCCTGATAACATATCTAAAACAAGTGAAACAAAGTTTCAAAATCCTCACTTCTAGGGAGCATTCTAGCTCTACATCTTCCAAGACAGATTTGTTGATTTTTATGGCAGTCCAATAAAGATTATAAACTTAAACCTTGTGGCCCTTAAGTTTCTATGGAGACAAGGAGCTCTGGTTAGATGGAGGAATAGGCAGACAAACTACACAGACCCTCTTCAACAAAGAAAAGAGGAACCAATTAACACAGATACAGAAGATAATCCTGGTGCCCTGAGCTTTGAAAAGAAGGATACAGAAGTGGACTAAACTCCAACTAGTAGAAGAACCTGCATGAAAACACTGGAAAAGGAGACATACGGAGCTGCAGTCTGTCAGCAATCCTGACGGCACTTACAGCTTGGATATTGCCAAGTGATGTTATTGTCGTTGTTGCTATGTGCCGTCAAGTCAGACCCAACTGATAGCTACCACTCCTTGGTATTCTGAGGCAGTATCACTATGAAAGTAGATTACCCAACCTTCCTCTGAGGAGCAGCTGGTGGGTTTGAACACCAGCCTTCTGGTTAGCAGTCAAGTGCTTTAGGCACTATGCTACCAGAGCTCCTAAGAATTAACCTAAAAATCGGCCCTGCCAGCCAGGGGCTTCAAGGAGGATTGCACTGGTGGCTGGTGAATAAAAGGGGAAGCAGCAAAGAGGGAGATGGGCTGAGATGTGGATTTTTGTCTCTCTGGAGGATGCAGCCATTTTGAATGTTTACAAGTGGTTTGACCATTTTGGATATTTATAGTGACAGCATTTGCTCAGATTCCTGGGACCTAAGAGTAGGCTCCATTTGCTGGGAACTGCAAGGACATACCAGACA
>NW_006922008.1:2702474-2711762 GCF_000298275.1 Orycteropus afer afer
GTCTTCGGGAGCAAGGTAAGCACAGGCGTAGCACAGAGTAGCAGGCCGGAAGAGCAGGAGGAAGGGGTGGAACCCAGGAAGCCAAAGAGAAGAGATAACTTTTTTAGCAACAACTAAACACCTTGAGGGAGTGAGTCATTGGGCCTGTAGGCTCAGAGCCATAGTCATGGGGGACATCAAGCTCAATTGGTTCAACCTAATAAACAAAAACATTGTTCTACTTCCTACTTTAGTGAGTAGTTACTGAGGTCTTACAGCTTGTGAATGGCCACTTAAGATGCAACAATTTGTTTCTCCTCATTCAGACTAAAGACTAAATAAAAACTGCATGGAAAAAATTAGTCCAAGGGACTAGAGGACCAAGGGAACCTCAGTCTACATGACTCTCAGATCAGAAGAACTAGATGGTGCCTGGCTATCACAGATAGCCACTTGGAAAGGAATCTAAATTGGGGATACCGTATAGATGTGTAGAATGGGAGAAAAATGTGGAACAAAACTCAAAATCATAAAAAAGACCAGGCTTACTCATCTGATAGAGACTGGTGGAACCCGTGAGACTATGGCCCTCAGCCACCCTTCAGTCCTGGAAATGAACTCACTCCTGTGGCTCAACTTTCAGCTCAAACTATACATAGGACTAGGGGGTGAAAATAACACCAGGGAGGATTCATTCCTTAGAACAACCACGGGGAATCAGAAGAGCTGAATTTGTGTAGGGAGAGAGTTCAGAAGGCAGATCTGCATGGGAAAGAAAGACACAGGGAAAAGGTAACCACAGGAAGGAAATGGGAAAAGAGCTGTTGTATTGTGAGGATTGCAATCAATGTCTTGAACAAAATGTGCATGAATAGTTGAACCAAAAATGAATTTGCTCTGTAAACTTTCACCCAAATCACAATAAAAAGTTTTAATAAAAAAGAAACCAGACAACGCCACTCCTCAACTAAAGACTGGACAATGATTCTTCTCTAGAGTGGCAAAGTGTTACAATATCCCACTAGGCCCTATGTTCTCCAGTCCCTGTGGCTGCTCTGCCCTCCTGTAACTCTCCCCTTGCTTGCTCCACTCCAGCTCCACTGATCACCATGCTGTTTCTCAAATGTACCAGGCATGCTTCTGCCTCAGGACCTTTGCTTTAGCTGTTGCTTTTCCTAAGATGCTTTTCTCATATTTATTTGCTTAGCTAACTCGTTTCCTCCTTCATGTCTTTGCTCAAATATACCTTCTGAATACAACCTACACTGACCACCCTATTTAATAAAGTCATCTGTCTCTCCACTCCAACCCCTTGCTCAGCCTGAGATACCTTTACTGCTACCACAAATACCCTTTGTCTGGATCACTCCTGTCATTTCCTAGCAGGATCTCTGTCTATATCCCTGCCATCCACTCTATTCCCTTGTAATAGCCAAAGAGTGAAGCACTTACTGGCTTTTAATATACTATGTCATTTACCTACTTATCAGCATATTATTTATTGCATATCTCCCTATCCTCAGAAGGAAGGTTGGGCAATCCACTTCCATAGTGATACTGCCTCAGAAACCCAAGGAGGGGTTTCTGTAAGTTGAGTCCGACTCCACGGCACATAACAACAAACAACATCTCCCTGTGAGATCCTGCAAGACCCAGGAGGTCAGGAATCTTTGTCCAATGACATTTCACAACAGAACAAAACACTGCCTGCACCATCCTCACAATCTTTGCTATGCTTGAGCACACGGTCACAGCCACTGTGTCAATCCATCCTGTTGAGACTCTTCCCTTTTGCACTGTCCTTCTACCTTACCAAGCATGGTATCCTTCTCCAGGGACTGGTCCCTTCTCACAACATGACAAAAGTATATGAGATGAAGTCTAGCCATTCTCGCTTCTAAGGAACATTCTGGCTGCACTTCTTCCAAGACAGATTTGTTCATTCTTCTGGTAGTCCATGGTATTTCCAGTTTCTTGTCAACACTGCAATTCAAATGCATCAATTATTCTATACTCCTTGTTCATTACCCAGCTTTCACAATGCATATGAGGCTGTTGAAAATATCATGGCTTGGGTCAGGCATAGCACCTTAGTCTTCAAAGTGATATCTTTGCTCTTCACAAGTTCAAGGAGGTCTTTTGCAGCAGATTTTCCCTGTGCAATATGTCATCTCATTTCTTAAATGCTGCTTCCATAAGTGTTGATTGTGTATCCAAGTAAAATGAAATCCCTGACAAGTTCAATCTTTTCTCCATTTATCTTGATCCAGCTGTGAAGATTTTGGTTTCCTTTGTGTTGATGTGTAATCCATACTGAAGACTGTAGTCTTTGATCTTCATCAGTAAGTGCTTCGAGTCATCTTCACTTTCAGCAAGAGAAGTTGTGTCCTCTGCATATCACAGATATGTCTTCTTCCAATCCTGATGCTGCATTCTTCTTCATACAGTCCATCTTCACAGATTATTTGCTCAGCATACTCCTCAGAAGGAAGATGGGGCAATCTACTTCCATAGTGATACTGCCTCGGAAACCCAAGGAGGGGTCGCTGTGAGTCAGATCCTACTCAAGCAGTGAGTTTGGTTTTTTGGTTATATAGATTGAATAAGTATGGTGAAAGGATACAACCTGAGGCATTTTAAACATTCAGTATCCCCTTGCACTGTTTAAGTGACTGCTTCTTGTTCTATTGACAATTTCCTTGTGAGCACAACTAAGTGTTCTGGAATTCCCATTCTTCACAATGCTATCTATAATTTGTCATGATCTGCATATTTGAATGCCTTTGCATAGTCAATAAAACAGAGATAAACATCTTTCTGGTATTCTTTGCTTTCAATCAAGATCCATCTGACATCAGCAATGATATCCCTTGTTCCATGCCCTCTTCTGGCTTAAATTTCTGGCAGTTCCCTACCTATGCACTAGAACTAGTTGTTGTTTTCATGTGGCCATCAAGTCATACCTGACTCATAGTGAACTCTCTTGGGTTTCCGAGGCAGTATCACTACGGAAGTAGATTGCCCAACCTTCCTTCGGTTTGGACTGCCAGCCTTCTGGTTAGCAGTCAAGTGTCTTAGACACTATGCTACCAAAGCTCCATACAGGTAAATAAATATATGAAATGTTAGGTAGGAAATAAAAGGGAGTAGTGGACTTTTAGAATATAAGAGGCATGTATTTATTTATTTATTTTTAATAATCTCTATGGCATCAACAAAACTATTTTCTGCTGGGTTTACTCTAAAAGTTGGGAATTAGCAATGGCACTCTGGATACATTTCAGATGTCATCACCAAGCAATGTTCTTCACTCCCTCTTCATGCTCTTATAACCTTCATGTACTTAGGACTTCTATAGCATGGAGTAGGTTGTTAACATATAATTGACTGAACACATCATAGGGCCAAAGACATACAATATGGTGGCGTCTAAGGGCGTGAAGGAGGAAGTCGAAGCTGCAATGAAGGAATTGGCGAAGAACAAGGCTCCGGGAATTGATGGAATATCTATTGAGATATTTCAACAAACGGATGCTGCACTGGAGGCACTCACTCGGTTATGCCAAGAGATTTGGAAGACAGCTACCTAGCCAACTGACTGGAAGAGATCCATATTTGTACCCATTCCAAAGAAAAGTGGTCCCACAGAATGTGGAAATTATAGAATAATATCATTAATATCGCACACAAGTAAGATCTTACTGAAAATAATTAAAAAATGGTTGCAGCAGTATATTGACAGAGAACTTCCAGAGGTGCAAGCTAGATTCAGAAGAGGACGTGAGACAAGGGATATCATAGCTGTTGTCAGATGGATCTTGGCTCAAGGCAAAGAATACCAGAAAGATGTTTACTTGTGTTTTATTGACTATGCAAAGGCATTTGATTGTGTGGATCATGACAAATTATGGATAACATTGAGAAGAATGGGAATTCCTGAACACTTGATTGTACTCATGAGGAAACTGTACATTGACCAGGAGGCTGTCTTTCAAACAGAACAAGGGGACACTGCATGGTTTAAAATCAGGAAGGGAGTGAGTCAGGGTTGCATCCTTTCCCCATACTTATTCAACATATATGCTGAGCAAATAATCCAAGAAGCTGGAGTATATGAAGAAAAACATGGCATCAGGATTGGAGGAAGAATCATTAACAACCTGAGATATGCAGATGATACAACTTTGCTTGCTGAAAGTGAGGATGACTTGAGGCACTTACTGATGAAGATTGAAGAACATAGTTTGCAGTATGGATTACATCTCAATATAAAGAAGACAAAAATCCTCACAACTGGACCAATAAGCAGCATCACAATAAATGGAGAAAAGATTGAGGTTGTCAACGAATTCACATTGCTTAGTTCTACAATTGAGGCCAATGGAAGCAGCAGTCAGGACATTAGACAATGTGTAGCACTGGACAGGTCAGCTGCGAAGGAACTCTTTCAAGTGCTGAGGAGCAAGGATATCTCCTTGAGGACTAAGGTGTGCCTGACACAAGCCATGATATTTCCAATCCCCTCGTATGCATGTGAGAACTGGACAATGAATAAGGAAGAACGAAGAACAGTTGATGCTTTTGAGTTGTGGTGCTGGCGAAGAATGCTGAAGGTACCATGGACTGCCAAAAGAACTAATAGATCTATCCTGAAGGCAGTGCAGCTGAGATGCTCCTTGGAGGCGAGGATGGCCAGACTTCATCTCACCTTCTTTGGTCATGTTGTCAGAGGGGACCATTCCCTGGAGAAGGATGTCATGCTTGGTAAGGTGGAATGGAAGGTCGATGAAAGAGGGGAAGGCCTTCGATGAGATGAATTGACATGGTGGCTGTGACAATGGGATCAAGTATAGCAGGGATCATGGAACTGGCGTGGCATCGGAAAGTGTTTCATTCTGCTGTGCATGGGGTCACTATGAGTCAGAAGGGACTCAATGGCACCTAACAACAACAACAACAACAACAAGGGTGTCAAGCACACTGCTCTCCTGAAGCTTCAGTCTAGTATGGATACAGACTTACACTAACGATGCTAATGTGTTACAGTAGCAGTGATTGAGGTCTGTTCAGGGTCAAGTAGCAGAAAAAAAGATCTCAAGGAAGAAGTGACTCTTGCAATGAATCTTTAAAGATGCAAAGATGACTACCCATCATATGAAGCAATGGAGGGACAGGGTGACAAAAGCATTTGAAGCAGCTTGAACTAAGTCATAGAAGATTGAAACAGGCTGGAAGAATCAGAAAAATTCAGAAATGTTCATAAGAACTAGGGAAAATAGGTGAAAGGTGGGAAGCAGCAGAGCAAGAGATCAGGCAAGAGTTTTTGTCTGGATATGTAATTTACTTTCTGAGATACAGGAAACTGCTGAAAAGTTTTATGCTGAAAAGTACTATGACCATGAAGATTGGGGACAAGATAGTTTAAATAGGTAGGTTGGAGATAACAGGCCCCTGGATTTTTCTGGGCAGAAAAGCTGTCAGTGAAAGACTGATTTGAGTGATGGAAAGATATAGATCTCAAGGACTTACTAAGTGATTGGGTACAGAAAAGAGAGAAAGCATCTAGGATGATGGCAAGATTTTTGGTGTAGGGGGTTGGGTGCATGGTAGTGCCATACCTAGGTTCTTGAAAAATATCTGAGTGTAGACTTTTAACTAGAAGGTTTTCATGCATATATATGGCATTCAAAGAACAAGTCTGAGAAATACTTGAACCCATGGGAGTGGATGATTTCAAGAGCTGGAAACAATGTGGATGATTTCAAGTGCTTGCAGAGCAAAAGAGCAGAGAACAATGGGAGTCAGGGCCTAGATTTTGGGGAAAGAAGAATATCTAAAGGAGAAGAAGAGAAAAATAACCCCACAAAAGCAGCTGAGCAAAGATTGGCCAGACCTAGAAGAAGAATCAGGAGAGAAAGTCTTACTGAGGAAAGCTGATAGTCTAATGGGAAAGAGCCAAATTATGAGGCCCCCAAAGTTTTTGCTACAATATACTGATAAAGGTGACCGTTGCCAAGGCAATGTCAATCAATAGATGCAGTGGAATCCTGATTGCAGTGGTTGAATGGTGGTAAGTGTGGAAGTGGAGACAGCAAGTGTAGATGCTTCTTTTGAGGAGCTTGGGCATTTAAATGAGAGAGGGAAGTGACCAGAGAGAATGAATGATTGAGGGAGTGTTCTCTTTCTAATGACTAAGGAAGACATCTGAGGAATTTCCTTATCTCAGAAGGAGCAGCAAGGAGGAACAGACAGGCTAGAAATACAGATAGAACAACACTTAGGTTGAGGTGGATTGGTGTAAGACCAACATCACAGGTAGAGGATGGCCCACGCAGAGGAGAGAAGACCACTAGTAGAAAGGAGGAGAACATGGTTACAGATAAAGAGACATTTTAGGGAGCCAACAGGAAGTATAGGAAGTTCGGTCTGAACCAACAATTTTCTCAAAGAAATAACAAGAAAGGGCTTCCATTTACAGCAACACCTCCAGAACCACACGACTAATCTCCTTCACAGAGCTGTTGCTGAATTTTTGTCTAAGTGTGTCCTTGTTCCTTCCCAGTCAGTTAGAGGACTTCTGTTGCCATAACAACAGGATGCAGTATTTTAAATGAGTTTTTAAAGTGTGGATGTGATATGTGTGGATGTGTATATAAATGGACATAAATGTTCTAATAAGTAAAAAAAAAATGTGTGCATGTAAGTATGGGTTGGCATATAAAATTATTCTAAGAGTAGTTCTTTATGTGGTTATGTGTGTGGATAAGTAAAGTGTTGAGAGTATGTAAGTCATTTTTGTGTGCTGGTGTGTGAGGATGAAAGAGACAAAAGATGGTGAGTATCTCTTTAAAGTCTGAGTGTGTGGGAGTATATTGGGATGATGGTGTGTATACAAGGAAAAGGTTATTGCATGAGTATGCTTTTGTATATGAAGGGAGTTATGTAGATTTCTACAGGGATAAGTGTACAGGTGCATGAATTTTCAGTGTGTATAAGCAAGTCAATAGGTATACACCACTGTATATATACCTGTGTGATAGCAATTGCATGTGAATTTGTGTATATGGGGAATGTGAGAGTGTGTATATAGGTCTGAATGTGCATACATAATGTTATGGATTAAATTGTGACCCCCCTAAAATATGTATTGCAAATTGTAACTCCTATAAGGAACTTTGGTGGTGCAGTTCCAAAGGCATGTGACTGCTAACCAGAAGACTGGCAGTTCAAACCCACCAGCCACTCCTCGGAAGGAATCTTCTATAGTGATTCTACTTCCATAGTGGGCAATCTACTTCCATAGTGATACTGCCTCAGACACCCAAAGAGGGGTGGCTATGAGTCAGATCCAACTCGATGACAGTTTCATTTTTGGTTTGGTACCCCTATACCTGGGAGCTCTGGTAGCATAGTGCCTAAGGCATTTGACTGCTAATCAGAAGGCTGGTGGTCCAAACCCACCAGCCACTCCTCAGAAGGAAAATGGGGCAATCCACTTCTGTAGTGATACTGCCTTGGAAACCCAAGGAGGGGTCACTATGAGTTTGGTCCGACTCGAGGACACATAACAACAACAACTACAACAACCCCTATACCTATAGAGGGAGAAGCCCTTGTGGTGCAGTGATTAAGCACTAGCTGATCACTGATATTTGGCAATTTGAACCCACCAGTTGCTACACAGGAGAGAAATGTGGCCATCTGCTTCCATAAAGATTCACAGCCTTACAAACCTTATTGATCAGCTCTACCCTGTCTTATAGGGAGCTCTGGTAGCGTAGTGCCTAAGGCACTTGACTGCTAACAAGAAGGCTGGCAGTTCAAACCCACCAGCCACTCCTCGGAAAGAGGATGGGGCAATCTACTTCCATAGTGATACTGCCTCTGTAACCCAAGGAGGGGTCGCTATGAGTTGGGTCCAACTCGATGGCACATAATAATAACAACAACAATCCTGTCTTATAAGGTTGCTATGAGTTGGAATCATCTACATCTTTAGATGTAAAACTATTTAGAAATAGGCCTTTTTTCTTTATGTTAATGATGTCATATTAGTGTGGGGTGTGTCTTAAGCCAATCATTTCTGATACAGAAAAAAAAGCAAATTAGGCCCAGAAGCAAGAGCGCACAGACAGGAGAAGAGGGATGCCTAGCCACGTGGAGATCACCAAGGAACCAAGAAACAGAAGCTGTAAAGAGGCAAGGATCTTCCCCCAGAGCTGATAAAGAGAGAAAAATCCTGCCACTAGAGCTGATGTAGTTTTGAATTCAGACTTCTAGCTTCCTAAACTGTAAGAAAATTCATTTCGTTTCACTAAAGACCCACTATTGGGGTATTTCTGTTACAGCAGCATGAGATATCTACTGGGCAACTAAGACACATGGGTATGTATAATGGCATATTGGGTGGCTCAAAGCCCCTATGCGTACTAGTGGGAAATTTCTACCTGCTCCCTTTTATTCTCCACACAAATTTCAGCTTTATTCTGGTCATTTTCTCCTATGTTAACATTCCCTGAGAGCTGGTCTTAGGTTTAGCTGGTGTTAGAGGGAGGCACACATGTACAGGGACTTTGTGGAAACCCTGTAGTATGTAAGCATGAGTGTGAAAGAGTGAGTGCACATGAGAGGATAGGTGCGAACAAGTGGTGTGTGCATATTCTTGAGTCTGCGTGTAGATTGAATGTGACAATTTTTAAACCTGACATTGCTTTGAAAGAAAAGAGACAGAGCTTGGGTTTCTTTAAGTAGTTAGAGAGCAAATTCTATGCATCTAGACTTGTTCCAGCTACCAGAATCCAGTAGCAAACAGAATAGCCCCAGTTCCTGCTCTCCTAAAACTTAGGTCCACTGAAGGACCAACATTAATAAGCTGATATGTGGCATGACAGTGGTGGCAGATACTAAGAAATCCACCATTGAAAACTATGGAATAGAATGCTACTCTGACATAAGTGGAGTTATCAGGAGTCAGAGTCAACTTTTTTCTTTGAATGTATTTTATTGAAATATCATTTATGTACAGTGAAATACACAAAACTAAAGTGACATGGGTCAATGCATGTTTTTGTTTGTTTGTTTGTTTTTTTGCAGTGTTCCCTCCTCTCCCCTCCCACCCCTGGTAACCAACAAAGAATGTTTCTCAGCATGTATAAACCTTTCCTTGACCCTCCACAACAATGAACTAATACTATATTTGTCCTTCTGTGATTGAGTTATTTCACTCAGCATAATGTCCTCCAAGTTCATCCATATTATGCAGTGTTTTTCAGACTCTACATTATTCTTTAATGCTGCATAGCATTCCAT
>NW_006922008.1:2714690-2728263 GCF_000298275.1 Orycteropus afer afer
TTGAAGAGGGTCTGTGTCACTTTTCTGTCTATTCCCCCATCTTACCAGAAGTCAATCAGAGTCAACTTGATGGCAATTGTTATGACTTGACCTTGGTCCACCTCTTGGGCTTCCTTTCTTTACTTGCTTCTTGGTGTCCCAGAATGCAACTGTCCCTGGGACAGACATTGAAAGTTTGCTTTCTTCTTCATCTCAGTTTCATTGGGTGAGTCTCACTTCTTCCTCAACACTTTGATTAGTAGATGCTGAGTAAATTATTGAATTGGCAAAAGTTGCCCTGGATGCAGGAGTGCCCTCACTCTTTTTACAGGATCTTTGAGCTCTGCCAGGCATTTGCAGTTTTAATGTGGCTCTGAATCCTAGCTTGTTCAAGTGACATTTGATTTGCTGATGTTCATTCCATCTCTGAGCTCCTAAAAGCTACCTGCCTCCAGCCTCATCACTTCCATGAGGTCTGGATCATTTGCCCGTGAAACACCAGAAGGCAAAGGGAGATTTTCTTGACAGGTAAGTGGATGAGCACTACTTCAGTTCATGCTTCTCTTTCCTCCTTCCTTTCCTCACTGGCTTGAAAGTAGTGGAAACTTGAACCACCATGAACAAAAGGCTATACTCCAGAGAAACTAGATTAGTGGAGGAAGTCTTTACCTAATGTGTACTCAGGAAACCACCCTATGGAAATTGAGTTTGAAGAAAGTAACCCCTATTTTACCTCCAGCTGTCTGCACTATCAGGGGAGGGTGTCTCCACTCATAAATTACATCTCTGTCTATTTTTAAGTTTCAAAGAGATCACTCATAAAATTCAAAAGAGATCACTCATAAAATCACTGGCATTTACACATACATCCTTCAGGCTGAGTTCTTTGCATTCCTATAGCTCAGTTTCTTCATCTGTAAAATGATGAAAATAGTGTCTTCCTCACAAACCACCAGTTGCCATTGAGTCAATTCTGGTGCGTGACAGCCCATGTGTGTCAGAGCAGAACTATGCATCTTAGAGTACAGAGAGAGAGTGTAGAATATTGCCAGTTTATAGGAAGCAGTGTAAAAATGTTTACTATTATTGTATTAGTGAATTATGTATTATTATAAACTCAATATTTTCCATATTTTATTAAATAATACATGTATCTAATTTTATCTAAGGCAATAATATCTATGTTGTTTTTAGGTGCCACTGAGTCATCTCTGACTTATAGCAACCCTGTTTACAACAGAACTAAACACTACCCGATCCAGCACCATCCTCACAATCCTTGTTATACTTGAGCTCATAGTTGCAACCACTGAGTCAATTCCTCTTGTTGAGGGTCTTCCCCTTTTTTGCTGACCCACTACTTTACCAAGTACAATATCCTTCTCCAGGGAATGGTCCCTTCTGACTACAGGACCAAAGTAGGTGAGACAAGTCTGGCCATTCTCACTTCTAAGGAGCATTCTGGCTACATTTTTTCCTGGACAGATTTCTTCATTCTTCTGGCAGTCCATGGTATTATCAGTATTCTTCACCAACACCAAAATTCAAAGGCATCAACTCTTCTTTGGTCTCCCTTTAGATTATATGAGGTATTCCATGGGCAATCACCAAGGCTTGGCACCTGATAGGCATGTGACAAGGCCCAGCTGAATATGAAACTTTCAAAAGACAGATTGTTTCCTCCCAACCCTCTGACAGGAGCCAACTGTGGGCAACTTCTCATTCAAGTACTTTTGAAGAGTAAGTACCAGTTTCAGAAACCATGGTCATGGTCATCTTCTTTTCTGATCACAGAAGTATTTCCCTTCAGGAGTAAAATACTGAATCTGCCACTTGATTGTCCAGTTCTTGTGGTTCCTGTGAGCAGAAAGGAGGATGAATAGGGGTCAGTGAGAAAGGTGACCTCTAGGGTTGAGAATGTCCTGGAAACAACAGCTCCCCTCTGCACCCATCCAATTCCATTCCTTTGTTTTTCCTTCCTACCTGTCCCTCAGAGATGTCTCTCTGACAGGCTCTGGAGGTAGAACGTTTTTAGAACTGGGGAAGAATCTCTATTAGAGAGATGTAGCTGCTTATCTCACTGCTGTCCCGGCAGCCTCTGCCTCCACAGTGCAGCTCCTTTCTTATCACTCTATGGCTCTCCCCATTCTTCAACTCATCGCATCTCTCTTTATTTCTTTATTCCTCCCTGTATACATGTCTTTGGTTTGCTTTGCAAGATTAAAAGGAAAAGAGTTTGGTGTCTCAAGACCTGGTGAGGCATTTGGATCCCTTCTTCCATTCCAAGTAATTTGAGCTTCTGTCCTATTATCTTTCATCTACAATTGCAACTTCAGATGCCAGCAGTGGAAGCTTCGGGGTTCCAAACACTCTGCTAGTTGTGTGCCCTCAGGCAAGTCAACTTGCCACACCTTTCTGAGGTCCAGTTTCTACTCCTATAAAAGCAAGACAAAAAAGAAGGAGAAGAAGAAGGAGAAGAAGAAGAAGAAGAAGAAGAAGAAGAAGAAGAAGAAGCATTGAGTCCATTCTAACTCATGGTGTCTCCATGAGTGTCAGAGTAGCACTGTAATCCATGGGGTTTTCAATGGCTGATTGTTTGGAAGAAGATCACCAGGCTTTGCTTCCAAAATGCCTCCCCTGAGACTCAGATCACAAACTTTTGGTTACCAGCCAAATGTATTAACCACTTGTACCACTGAGGGACACCATCTCTCCTCCAGGGGTAGTAAATCAGGAGATGCACTTCAAGGACCTAGCATAATTCCTGGAATGAAGTAGCCACTCAATTGATATTTTCTCCTTTTTACCATGTTACATTTCTTCTTTGTTTTCCTTTGATTTTCTGCTTTCCACTTCTAATTCTTCCATTACCATGAAGGCAGCAAAGCTTATTCACAAACTGTTGAAGCCTCTACAACCTATAACTGGGCCCAGGGAAAGAAATGACTATTTCTTGCTGCTATTGAAAAATCTGACCCTAAGGTTACTAAGTATCTACCATGTGTCAAATTATTTTTATATAATTTTCATATATGTTAACTAATCAGATACCTTCCCAGCAGTCATGCTGTTGTTTGGTGCCATCAGTTGGCTTTGACTTATAGACACTATATACGACAGAACAAAACCCTGCCTGGTCCTGCACCATCCTCACAATCCTTACTATGCTTGAGCCCATTTCTGCAGCCACTGTGTCAATCCATCTCATCAAGAATCTTCCCTTTTCTCATTGACCCTCCACTTTACCAAGCATGATGTCCTTCTCCAGGGACCAGTCCTTTCTGACAACATGACCAAAGTAGGTGAGATGAAGTCTGGCCATTCTTGTTTCCAAGGAGCATGCTGGCTGTATGTCTTCTAAGACAGATTTGTTAATTCTTCTGGCAGTCAATAGTAGTTTCAGTGTTCTTTAATAACACCACAATTCAAAGACATCAATTCTTCCTCAATTTTCCTTATTCATTGTCCAGCTTTCTCATACATAAGAGGTGAGTGAAAAGACCATGATTTGAGTTATGTGCACTTAGTCTTCCAAGCAACATCTTTGCTCTTCAACACTTTAAAGAAGTCTTTTACAGCAGACCTGCCCAGAAAAAGAATATAAGAGTAAGAAATTGTCATTGGCTGGAGGTTTCAGACTTGCCCAAAGTCACACAGATAAAAGAGGCAGAACTTGAATCTGAACCCAGCCATTTTATGTGACTAAGATGAATGCTCTTCCTAAACCCCATGGTGACCTTCATTTTGGTGAGAGCTGTTGCATCAATCTCCTACAGTTACAAAAACAGAAACCTACTCCAGATATTTCAAACAGAGGGAATTTAATACAGCGAATAGGTTACAAAAATGATAGAAGATCCGAAAAGCCAAACAGTGTTCCAATAGTTGTAGGTAACTCTGAGTTCCAAGCTATAAAAAGATGCTCCAGGAACACAGAGAAGTGGCAACACTGCTAGTGGTGACCTTCCAGTGGGAGCTAGAACCACAGTGGGGATCACCCTGCAGGAGCGGAATACCAGAAAGGACAGTACTACAGCTGGAGATTCCTCCAGAAGCCCAAAGAGAGGGAAAGAGATACCCTCATCTCTCTTTACCTCAGTCTTCTGTCAGTGCCTCCCATTGGCTAAATCTGCTGGGAAATCAAAAAGGCAAAAGAGCCTGGGAATGTAGTTCTTTGTGAGAAAGAACATAGCAGAGGAAGGCCTTGGAGTGGCTCTTCAAGAACAAACAAGAAAAAGCCCAGCTAAGATCACAGTGTTGTAACAGAGAGTTTAAAGGAAGGCCTGATTAACCACAATATGATGTGATAAATATTCAAGGAGAGGTACAAAGGAAAGTTGAGTGACAGAGGAAGGAGAGCACAAGTCCATTTGAGGGGATTCTCAGCCTGTCATGTTTGATCGGGATCTTAAAGACTAAGCAATGTTTTTCCAAAGGACCCTTGGTGGCACAGTGGTTAAAGAGCTTGGCTGATAATCAAAAGTTTCGTAGGTCAAACCCACCAGCTGCTTTCGTAGCTCAAACCCACCAGAAGAAAGGTGGGGAAATCTGCTTCCATAAAGATTTAAAGCCTTGGAAACCTTACAGGGCAGTTCTACTTAGTCCTACAGGGTCACTAGGAGTCAGAATCCATTCCATGGCAATAGGTTTGTTGTTAATGTTTTTTCCAGGGAAATGAAGGGCAAGCACACCTTAGGGGAAGAAAGTAGCCCAAGAGAAGGTCTCATGTTATGAAAGTGCCTGTGATGGACCAGTAAATTGGGCAGAAGTACTTGGAAAGATGATCTCTTGTAGATGTCAGTGATGCCTGTAGGGTTTTGATAAAGGGAGAGCTAAGGTCATGTTGGGTATTGCAGTAGGCAGACGGTGCTGCCTGGGTTCTCTTATGCTTATGGTACTCTGCAATGGAAACATTTAGAAAACCATAAGGAGACTCAAACTGAGCCAAAGGAAGAAAGTGCTGAGGTGGCCCTGCTTCTCCTCTCCTACAAGAAGTAGACAAGTTTGTGACAAGGACCTCTCCTGCACTGGGCTCCTTCACTAGGAGCTTCAAGTCCTTCCAGCAGGGGCCACACTAAAGAGAGTTTTCTTATTTGCCCTTCAGTGTCAGGGAGGCAGAATTGATTCTATTAAGAGATGGGATATATGTTGGTCTGGAGCTAACAACCCAGGGTGAGAGAGAGAGATTTATTGCCTTCCTTCCCGTTTCCTTTGGCATCTGTGTCCGTCTTTTCTGTTTATTCCTCCAGATCTGCTATCACCCTTCTCTTTGCGGTATGGTAGACTCCTCATAAGGGCTCCTCGTATTCTGGTTTCTGGTTGAGTTCAGTCAGTGGTAGACACCAACTGGACTCAGAGGCTGAAGGAGAGAGACGTGCAATGGGCACAAATGGTTTGCACCCAACTCCTAACCTAAAGGTTTGCAGTTTAACCCACTCAACATTACCACAGGAGAAAGGCTTGGTGATATGCTTCCATGGGATTGCAGCCAAGGAAACTCTGTGGAGCACAGTTCTACTCTGTAACACACGGAGTCACCATGAGTCAGAATCAACTTCATGGCAACAAGTCTGACTTACTTTGTTTGTTTACTCCCTTCTTGGCAGCCTTAGGGAGATCTCCTACCTGGGCTTACAGTGTTTCAAGCCCAGGGTAATACTGTCCCACAGTTGCTCATCTCTGGATGCTTCACCACCCCTTACAGGCCCTCCACAAACAAACCATATTTTTTAAACCTGTCTCAGTTAAACCCTTTGAGTATGCCACTCATTTTTCTGCAGAGAACATGACTAATACAGCATATCTAGGATACTTGCAGGAACCTGATGGTGTATGGTTAAACACTCAGCTACTAACCAAAAGGCCTGTGATTTGAATCCACTGGCAATATGCTCCTGTAAAGATTACAGCCTAAGAACCCCTATGGGCACTTCTACTCTGTCCTATATGGTTACTATGAATCAGAATTGCCTCAATGGCACACGGTAACAAAAACAGGCTGCTTGCAATTCACAACATGTTTATCAAAAGGACAGCACAGAAAACCTGTACATTGTTGATGCTGAGAAGAACCTAGAGATCAACAAGTCTAACTTCCTCATTCTGCAATTGAGGAAACTGAACCCAGGTGGGATAGGCCAAGGTCATACAGCTAAGCTGTGGCTGAATGAGAAATGTTCTCTATCCCAGGGCATTTTCCACAATATCACTCCAATTTGTTGCCTTAAGTAGAATTTTTTATTTTTTTCAGTATTCAATTACCTCTTGTAAAAACAAAACTAAAATAAATTGTTTTCATCATTATAGCACCACTTTACATAACATAGAGATTCAATAAGCTGCTATTAAGCATAACAGGCACTGGAGATAATAGTAATTTATGTTATGCCATATTGCCTTGCTTACAGTGATGTTTGGAGTGTTTATAGAATTAAGAATGCACTTCCCATATGCCATTTGTGTTTATTGGCCTTTTTTGTCTGTGAAATGTAAAAGAGCATCCAACATGGTAAATTAAATTGTAACCATTCACTGGGGATACAAGATGGTCTGATCTTGAGAAGACCCTGTACTTGCCCAGCAGCAGCAGCTTTGATTTTTGAAGAATATTCAAGAGATAGCTCTCCCTTTCTTGCCCAAATAAACATCTCTCTGAGTCTGCCCAGCTTCTAATGAGCTTTCTCAGTCATCTTCCTGCCCCCTGAGAGGGCATCCAGGAACTAAGTTTGTAAGGAGGTCCTGTGTCTCTCACAACAAATTGTTAGAGCAGAGTATAGAGCATGTGACTCCCAATCATGTTGCCTTCCCTGGGAGTTTGGAAATAGGAGAAGGATCCTGCTAAAGAAAGAACAGCCAAACCAAAACCAAATCAGTCACCATCAGGTTGACTCTGACTCATGGTGACCTTATATGTGTGGAATACAACTGCTCCCTAAGGTTTTCCAGGATGTGAACTTTCAGAAAAAGATTTCCAAGCCTTTCTTCTGAGGCACCTTTGGGTGGGCTCAAACTGCCAACCTTTCAGTTAGGAGCCAAACACTTAACTGTTTGTGCCACACAGAAAGAGAGACAAAAGGTACAAAATCATGAGACCAGACAACTCTGGAGCTGTGTCTACTTTCCGCCACATGGACTATAGAACAGAGAAATCGATCACATAGCCAGCCTAGTAATATGGCCTCTGTTTCCAAGAGTACCAACAAAAACCTGATTGCCTTTCTGCCCTAAGATTGGTTCCATGTTCTATATAAGAATGTGTTCTACTTTTATTTTGCATAAAGTGTAAGTTTTGCTTTCTTATTTAAAAAATACCCTAAGTATGAAAGACAGCATACAAACAGACATATGCACACCCATTTTCATTGCAGCATGATTCACTATAGCAAAGAGATGGAAACAACCTAAGTACCCATCAACAGATGAATGGATAACTAAACTATGGTACATTCACACAATGGAATACTATGCTACATTAAAGAATAATGAAGAATACATAATTGTGAGAATCATCTCACAATGTGGATGAATTTGGAGGACATTATGCTGAGTGAAATAAGAAAATCACAGAAGGACAAATATTGTATGAGCCCATTATTGTAAAAAGTCGAGGAAAGGTTTACTTAGGGAAGGAAATTCACTTTGTTGGTTACCAGTGATGGGAAGGAAGGGGAAGGGAAATGTTGGACTAGTTGGGGATCACGTACTGATTTGGGTGAGGGGAGGGACAGTATGGAAAAAAATCTGTTACCAACATGATGACATTGGGGAAATTAAGGACACAGAAACATGCACATAAGATATAGACAACAGATGCAAATACTAGTATATGCACAATACTGTATTACCACTAACACCAAACAGCAGGCTATGGATAAATGTATAGACAGGTGAGAAGATCAGGTAGGGGTAGGCGAACAGGAGTATACCCTAGACCAAGGATAGATTTGGCTGAAGATAATCTTACATATGCATTTGTGCCACAAAATTAGCCACATACGTTACAGATGCAACAGAAGGTAGACTTGGAGTAACTTCTCAGAACCAACCAAACACCTTGAGAGAGACAATCACTGGGCTTGCTGACTTGGGACTTGTTTTGGTTACCTAGTGCTGTTCTGACAGGAATATACCGTGAATCGGATGGCTTGAACAAACAGGAGTTTATTCTCTTACAGCTCACGGGGCTAGAAGTCCTAGTTCAAAGTGCCAGGCTCTAGGGGCTGTGCGAAAGACCATCAACCTTGGGCTTCATCTCTGCCTCTTGCTCCCAGCCCACTGGAGCTAGAGGCATCTCTTCACTCAGGCAGCTATTGGCTGCTGAGGCTCACAAGCCCAAGGTCGACAAATAAAATGGCACAGTCCCAATGTTACCAAACAACATGGCAGGCCATTAATTCAAGTCCATTGGAAGTCCCAAGGTCGGCAGAGCATGACAGGCTGCTGAACAATGACACAGCTACATGTAGGGTTCAAGCGTGCCAAAGGGTAGAGACTATCCCCAAAGCTTCTCCTTATATACAGGAAGCAGACCACATCCTTGTGGTAGGTCTCACCCGGAGTTGATTGCCAGTCTAATCATGGGAATAACTACCACCAGCCATCCAGCCACTCAACTAGACCCAAACAAGTTGACGTACAAATTTAACTACCACAGGACTGTAGTCTCGGGGGACATCACGCTCAATTGGCACAACATAGTACATGAAAATTTTGTTCTACAACCTACTTTGGTGAGTAGCAACTCGGGTCTTAAAAGCTTTCCAGTGGCCATGTAAGATGAAACTATTGATCTCTTTTCTTCTGTATCAAAGAAGAGTGAATAAAATTAAAGGCATCTGTAAAGAATTAGTTCAAGGATAAGATGGACCACAAGGACCTCAGCCCTCACAACCCTGAGACCAGAAGAACTAGATGGTACCTGACTACCAATGCCAACCACTCAGAAAAGGATCAAAATTGGAGATCCTGGATAGAGTGGGAGGGAAAATGTGGAATAGAATTCAAAAACACAAAAATGACCAGAATTACTGGTCGGATAGAGTCTGGTGGAACCCCCAAGACTATGGCCCTGGGTTACCCTTCAGGCCTAGAATTGAACTCACTGCCATGGATTGGCTTTCAGCCAAACAGTAGAAAGACATGCAGAATACCTACCCCAGGTGACGCACTCACCTACTCTAGGGAGATGCACCCCTTAGAGCAATCAGCCATAAGACAACAGAGGAGCAGCATTCACATACAGGGAAAACTGGACAGGCAGCAATGCATAGTTAAGTAGGGCACAGGGCGGGAGTAGTCACAGGGATGGGAGGAGAAGAGAGTTTGTTGTGGTCAGGGATGATAATTGGGGCGTGAAATCAAATGTGCACTAACTGCTGAGTGTAAAACAAATTGGCTCTGTAAATTTGCAACACAAAACACAATAAAATTAAAGAACAAAAATACCCTAAGCATTCACTTCCAATACTTGTCTGCTGGTTGGGCATACTGTGGTGGCTTACATGTGGTTGTGATGCTGGAAGTTATTCCACCAATATTTCGAATACCAGCAGGGTCACTCATGGTGGACAGGTTTCAGTAGAGTGTCCAGACTAAGATAGCCTAAGTAAGGAGACCAGGCAATTTACTTTTGAAAAAATTCACGAGTGAAATCTTTATGAATAGCAGTGGAATGTTGTCTGATATAGTGCCAGAAGATGAGCCCTTCAGGCTGGAAGGCATTCAAAATACAACTGGGGAAAGAGCTGCCTCCTCAAAGTAGAATCACTCTTAATGGCATGAATACTGAAGCTTTCAAGACTTTTATTTGCTGATGGGGCATGACTCAAAATGACAAGAAATAGCTGCAAACATTCATTAATAATTGGAATACAGAAGGTATGAAGTATGATTCTAGGAAAATTGACAGTCATCAAAAAATGAAATGGAATGCATAAAGATCAATATCATAGGCATTCGTTAGCTGAAATTGATTGGTATTGACCATTTTAAATTGGATAATTAGATAGTCTAATATGCCAGGAATGACAAACTGAGAGGAATGACATCATATTCATTGTCAAAAAGAATATTTCAAGATCTATCCTGAAGTCAGTGGTAGGATAATATCCAGTTTTATTGACTAAGCAAAAGCATTCAATTATGTGGATTGTAGCAAATTATGGATAACATTGAGAAGAATGGGAATTCCAGAACACTTGACTGTACTCATGAGGAACCTGTACATAGATCAGGAGGCTTTCATTCAAACAAAACAAGGGGACACTTCATGGTTTAAAATCAGGAAGGGAGTGTGTCAGGGTTGTATCTTTTCACCATACTCATTCAATTTGTATGCTGAACAAATAATCTGAGAAGCTGGACTATATGAAGAAGAACGTGGCATCAGGATTGGAGGAAGACTCATTAACAACCTGCAATATGCAGATGGCACAACTTTGCTTGCTGAAAGTGAGGATAACTTGAAGCACTTACTGATGAAAATTAAAGACTACGGTGTGTAGTATGAATTATACCTCAAAATAAAGAGAACAAAAAACCTCACAACTAGTCCAATAAACATCTTCCCAATAAATGGAGAAAAGATTGAAGGTGTCAAGGACTTCATATTACTTGGTTCTACAATCAGCACCAATGGAAGCAGCAGTCAAGACAGCAGATGACATATTTCATTGGGTAACTCTGCTGAAAAAGACCTCTTTGAAGTGCTGAGGAGCAAAGATGTCTTGTTGAAGACTAAGATGTACCTATCCCAAGCCATGGTATTTTCAATTGTCTCTTATGTATTGTGAGAACTGGACATGAATAAGGAAGACCAGAGGAAAGTTGATGCTTTTGAGTTGTGGTGTTGGAGAAGAATGGTAAAAGTACCATGGGCTGCTAAAAGGACTAACATATCTGTCCTGGAAGAAGTTCAGCCGGAATGCTCCTTGGAAGTGAGAATGGTCAGAGTTTGTCTCATCTACTTTGATCATGTTGTCAGGAGGAACCATCCATGGAAAAGGATACCATGTTTGGTAAAGTGGAAGGTCAATGAAGAAGGGGAAAGCCCTTGACGAGATGGATTGACACAATGGCTGCAACAATGGGCTCAAGTATAGCCAGGATCATGAGGCTGGCACAGGACCAGGCAGTGTTTTGTTCTGCTGTGCATAGGGTTGCTATGAGTCAGAGATGACTCAATGGCACCTAACAACAACAACACAAAGAAGATCATATAATAGGACTATTATTCAAATTTAAGGAGTTCTGGTGGTATTAGTGGTTAAGGCATTTGGCTGCTAACCAGAAGGTTGGCAGTTCAAACCAACCAGCTGCTCCATGGAAGAAAGATTAGGCAACTTGCTCCTGTAAGATTTGCAGCCTTGGGAACCAAATTGGGGTTGTTATGAATTGGAATTGACTCAGTGGCAATGATAATGGTTTTTGGTTTGTTTTATTATTTAAATTTATGCACCAACTACTAATGCCAAAAATTAAGAAATTGAGCTTTTTTTTTTTTTTTAACCAACTTCTGCAGTCTGAAATTGATCAGACATGCAGTCAAGATGCATTAATAATTACCAATTATTAGAATGTTGTTTTGGTTATCTAAGGAGCTCTGGTGGCATAGGGCCAAAGACATGTGACTGCTAACTACAAGGTTGGCAGTTCAAACCCACCACCACTCTGCAGAAGGAAGACTGGGCAATCTACTTCCATAGAGATACTGCTTTAGAAATCCAAGAAGGGGTTGCTATGAGTTGGGACTGACTTGACAGCAGTGAGAGTTTTTTGAGTGCTGCTCTAACAGAAAATACCACAAGAGGATAGATTTAACAAACATGGATTTATTCTGTTACAGATTAGGAGGCCAGGAGTCCGAGTTCAAATTATCAGTTCTAGGAGCTGGCTGGACATCAGCTCCATCTGCCTCTTGCTCGTGGCCACTGAAGCTGGAGGCTTCTTTTAACTCAGACAGATCCTGGCTGCTGAGGCTGACAAACCCAAGGTCAACAAGTAAAATGGCAGTCGCAAAATCATCAAACAACAAGATAGGCTACCAGTTCAAGTCCAGAAGCAGTCTCAAGATCAGCAGACAACTTGGCAGGCAACTGAGACAAATACTTAGCCAAATGTAGGATCAAGATGTGCCCAAATGCTAGAGACCTTCCCCAAAGCTGCTTCTTACATAGCAAAAGCAGACCACATCTCTAAGGCAGCTACTCAGCTCTGCATAGTAGATTTCACCATGAGTTGATTACCAGTTTCATCATGGGGAAGAACTACATCCATCTGCCCAGCCACTCAAAACCAGGCCCAGCCAAGTCAACACACAACCTTAAATACCAAAAATGTTAAAGCTGGCAACAAAGAATGATTGGAAGTTGGAAAATATGGCCTTGGTGATAGAAGCACCAGAGACTGAATGATAGAATTTTGTAAGACCTGTTTATTCACTACAAATATCTTTTTTTCAACATAAACAGTGACTACAAGTGTAGATCTTGCTGGATGGAGTACACAGGAGTCACATCAACTACATCTTTGGAAAGAGACAATGGAGAAGCTCAATATCATTAGTCAGAAGAGGTCTGGAGCTAAATGTGGATCAGATCATCAGTTGCTCATATGCAAGTTCAAGATGAAGTTAAAGAAAAATAAAACAAGTTTATGAGCACTAAAGTACAACTTTGAGTATATCCCAGCTGAATTTAGAGACCATTTCAAGAGTAGAATTGATACACTGAACATTAATGACTAAGAACCAGACGAGCTGTGGGATGACATCAAGGACATCATACATGAAGAAAGAAAATGGTCATTAAAAAGACAAAAAAGACCAAAATGGATGTCAGAAGATACTCTTAAACTTGCTTTTGAATGTAGAGTAGCTAAAATTAAATGGAAGAAATGATGAAGTAAATAACAACAGAGGATTTCAAAGGGAAGCTTGAGAAGACAAAGTATTATAATGAAATGAACAAAGACTTGGAATTTGAAAATCAGAAGGGAAGAGCACATGGGATAATTGTATCAGATCACAAAATGAAGGAGATATATATATATATATATATATATATATATGAGCTCTGGTAGCATAGTGCCTAAGGCACTTGCCTGCTAACCAGAGCTGACCAATCTGGGAACAATGAGCAGTAGCATGAGATACTGGTACGTCCTCAGTCAAGTTAAACGAAATTCAAAGGCTCTATGAGTTTGTGAATTGACTACTGTGATGGAATTGTATCCATGATTTCCTATTCAGTGAAGAATTTCTTTGGGCTGGGTCTCACTATCTCTGCCATGTGCTTTGGCTATATTGAAGAGGAGTACAAGGAGAAAACAGGAAAACAAAAAAGAATAACATTTGTAGAGTGCCAGGTGTTATGCCACACTTACTTGCATTTCATCCTCAGTTAATCCTCTGATCACAGTATGATACAGGTAGTATTTCCCTCATTTTGAGGAAACTGATGTTCCAATAGTTTTGATACACTTTCACTGTTGTCTAACCAATAGGTTTAGAAACTAGAATTAAAACTATACCTGTTTGAGTGCTAAGTTTAAGGCATTTGTATTTTCTTCATTCAGTTGAGATATATATATATATATA
>NW_006922008.1:2728653-2736608 GCF_000298275.1 Orycteropus afer afer
GGGGCCATAGTCTCAGTGGTTCCACCAGGCTCCATCAGACCAATAAACCTGGTCCTCCCCCTCTTTTTTTCCAAAATGGTTTTGAGTTTTGTTCCACATTGATCTCTCTTTCTATCCAGGATATCCTACATAGATCCCCCTCTGAGTGGTTGACAGTGGTAGGTGGGCACCATCTAGTTCTTCTGGTCTCATAGTCATATAGGCTGAGGATCACATGGTGTATCAGTTGCGAGGACTAATTGTTCTCATGAATCTTTGGTTTTCTTCATTCTTTGCTCTGGATGAGGTGAGACCCATCATTGCATCTAGATGCCTGCTTGCAAGTTTAAGATCCCAGTCACTATTTGCTAAAGTAGGAGGTGGAACATTGTTTTGTGTAGTATGTTATGCCAGTTGAGCTTGATGTCCTCTGCAACTATGGTCCTGAGCCCACTGGTTCATCAGTTGATAAATACTTTTTGAGCACACACCATAGGTCAGGTACTCTAAATGTGGAATAAACAAGCAGGCATTACCATGGAGTCAAGCAAGGCTAGCATTGTGGGCATATGAGCTACACAAACCTACAAGACATCACCCTCAGAAGGGCTCTACACATGGTTTAATACTCTGCCATCACTGTATTGATATTCTTAATAGTTTTTGAAGAAGAGACCCCATATTTCCATCTTGCACTGGGCCATACAAATTAATAGCCACTCCTGGAGTCAAGAGAAATAAAAATTTTAAACCTAAATATTATTAGAGATTCCAAAGGCTCTTTAAATGTCCTTAAGTATAATCACTCACAGTCCTGAACTCTCTTTGTAACATCTACAGGTTCTGTTTGGAATAACTTTCAAGTCAGGGAACTT
Source organism: Orycteropus afer afer (assembly GCF_000298275.1). NCBI lineage: Eukaryota > Metazoa > Chordata > Mammalia > Tubulidentata > Orycteropodidae > Orycteropus > Orycteropus afer. The sequence goes on from NW_006922008.1 coordinate 2,729,508, forward strand.
ATCCCTCAATACAACTTTGCCACCCTAAATAAAAGGAGCTCTGGTAGCATAGTGCCTAAGGCACTTGACTGCTAACCAGAAGGCTGGTGGTTCAAACCCACCAGCCACTCCTCAGAAGGAAAACTGAGCAATCTACTTCCGTAGTTATACTGCCTTGGCAACTCAAGGAGGGGTCGCTATGAGTCAGGGCTGACTCGATGGCAAATAACAACAGCAACAAATAGAAGAGGTACTCCTTGATTCTCACTCATAGTGAACCTATAGGACAGAAGGACTGAGTAGAAACCTAATAGGGTTTCCAAATCTGTAAATCTTTATGGGAACAGACTGCCACATCTTTCTCCCAAACTGCCAACTTTTAGGTTTGTAGCCAAGTGATTAACAACTGCACCACCAGGACTCCTTGGAGAATGCCATGTTGTTATTGTTGTTAAGTGCTATTGAGTCGGTTCCAACTCTTAGTGGCCCTCTGTACAACAGAATGAAACACTCCCCAGTCTTGTGTCATCTTCACAATCTTTGCTATGCTTGAGCTCATGTTTGCAGCCACTATGTCAATCCATGTTATTGAAAATCTTCCTCTTTTTCGTTGACCATCCACTTTACCAAGGATGATATCCTCCAGGGACTGGTCTCTCCTGACAACATGATGAAAGCATGAGAGGCATGGTCTCGCCATCCTTGCTTGTAAGGAGAATCTCAGCTGTACTTCCTATAAGACAGATTTGTTTGTTTTTCTGACAATCTATGATTGCCAACTACATAATTCAAAGGCATTTATTCTTCTATTGTCTTCCTTATTCATTGTCCAGCTTCTGCATGCACCTGAGGCAATTGGAAATACCATGGCTTGGGTCAGGCTTATATTAGTCTTCAAAGTGACATCTTTGCTCTTTAACACTTTAAAGGTTTTTTTTTTTTTTTTTTTTTTTTTTTCAGCAGATCCAATGCAATATATCATTTGGTTTTTTGACTGCTGCATCCATGAGTGTTGATATGGATCTAAGTAAAATGAAATCCTTGATCATTTCAACCTTTTCTCCATTTGTTGAGATGTTGCTTACTGGTCCAGTTGTGAGGACTTTTGTTTTCTTGATGATGAAGTGCAACCCATAATGAAGGCTATAGTCTCTGATCTTCATCAGTAAGTGCTTCAAGTCTTCTTTGCTTTCAATAAGCAAAATTGCATCATTCGCATATCTCAGGTTGTTAATGACTCTTCCTCCAATTTTGGTGCCATCTTCTTCTTATAGTCCAGTTTACTTGCTCAGCAGACAGATTGAATAAATATGGTAAAATGATATAACCCTAATGTACACCTTTCCATATTTTAAACTATGCGACACCCTGTGTTCTGTTTGAATGACTACATCTTGGTCTATATACATACAGGTTCCACATGAAAAAAGTAAGTGTTCTGGAATTCCCATTCTTCACAATATTATATATAATTTTAATGATCCACACAGTTGGATGCCTTTGCATAGTCAATCTAACACAGGTAAACATCTTTCTGGTATTCTTTGCTTTCAGCCAAGATACATCTGACATCAACAATGATATCCCTCATTCCACATCCTCTTCTGAATCTGGCTTGAATTTCTGGCAGTTCTCTGTCAATATACAGCTGCAACCATTTTTTAAATTATCTTAAGCAAAATATTACTTGTGCATAATGTTAACAATATTGTTTGATAATTTCCATTCGGTTGGATTACCTTTCTTTAGAATGGGCACAAATATGGGTCTTTTCCAGTCAGTTGGTCAGGTAGCTGTCTTCCAAATTTTTTTGGCATAAGTGAATGAGTGCCTGCAATACTGAATCCGTTTGTTGAAACATCTCAAGGGGGAATCTGTCAATTCCTGGAGCCCTGTTTTATGCCAATTCCTTCAGTGCAGGTTGGACTTCTTCCTTCAGTATCATCAGTTCTTGATCATATGCTACCTCCTGAAATGGATGAATATCAACCAATTCTTTTTGGTACAGTGATTATTCTTTCCATCTTCTTTTGATGCTTACTACATTGTTCCATGTTTTTCCACAGACTCCTTCAATATTGCAACTTGTGCCTTGATTTTTTTTCTTCAGTTGTTTCAACTTGAAAAATGCAGAGCATATTTTTCCCTTTTAGTTTTCCAACTCCAGGTCTTTGCACATTTCATTATAATACTTTAGTTTGTCTTTTTGAGCTGCCCTTTGAAATCTGTTCACCTCTTTTTCTTCCTAGAATAGAATAAATTTATACATGCATAGTCATACTCAAAGGAAAGTTAGACCAATTGAACCCTAGGTGTCATTGGATCATATATAAAAAACATTTTATAAACTCAAAAATAAGAAAAATAACATATTTTTGCACATAGGCCCTTCTTTCCTTTTATCCTAACAACAACCCCATAGGAAGGACATTATTTCCATGGTTTACAAATATGTGATGTAAATGATGTTCAGATGAAAAAGCAGCTTGTCTGTGGGCACAAAAAGTAGTAAGTGGTTGAGGTAGGATTTGAACAAGGACCATCCAGTTTCACATCACTTACTTTACTGTGTCCTACACTCTACCCTCACTCTCATATAAGTATAAAGGCTTCTTACTTGTCATCATGCACAAATGATGTCTATGTGTATGCTCTTATGCCCAGGTATACCAACTACGATTTGTCCAACTAGTCCCTAGACAAAGGTTTTATTTCAAACTCTATATTCAGTTAATGTTGGGATCATTGAGTATCAAAGTCAGATATCCTTTACAGCCTTGAGAATGGGTTATTTCATTACAAATAAAATTGAGGTGTACTAGGAGCCATGTTTTAATCCATAGCCACTATCTGTACCCTAGATGTTGCACTTCATTTATCTATGTATATATAGGGGATATCAGATCAGTGGATCCAAGGTGAGCAATGAGCAGAAAAGTCAATTACAAATAAACAGCCAACATTTGGGAATATCTTCTCATTCCCGTGGGTTATCAGACCTTGAGCTAACTACAAGAAGTTGTAATCAAGTAGAAGAGCTGTTTCACAGAAAAGTAACTAGTCTTGTTAAATTCATTTTATTTGGGCTCTGAAGAATAGAAATAGTGCCATGAGGTGGAAGTTGTAGGGAGTCAGACTTAAATCAACATACACAAGAACTTTTTAATCATCAGAAGTGTGCAAAGATGAAGAGTGGCTTTGTGAGGTAAAGAGGTCCCTGTCACTGGAAATATATAAGTACAGGCCACATAAATGATTTCAGGGGGTGTTGAAGGTGAGACTCAAGCAAAAGACAACTGATTATATCATGTAATACTATAAATTCCTTCTGCTGGAACTGGGACAAAGTTCTGATGGCAATATAGCCAAACAAGCTGAGAATATCCAAATCCTAATCTTGTCCAGTGCCCCTTTCCAAGTGACATTCTTAAAGAAACTATACTTATAGAACTGTACAAATCTGGGCAAATATGCTGCAAAAGACATCTTCAAAGTGTTCAAAAGCAAACAAGTCAACTTGAGGACTAAGATTAGCCTGACCCAAGTTATGGTATTTTCAAATCACTTAATATGCATGTGAAAGCTGAACAACGAATAAGGAAAATCAAAGAATTAATGCATTTGAATTGTGGTGTTGGTGAAGAATACTGAACACACCCAGGATTGTCAGAAGAATGAAAAAAAAAAAAAATCTGTCTTGGGTGAAGTACAGTCAGAATGCTCCTTAGAAGCAAGGATAATGAGACTTCCTTTCATATACTTTGGACATGTGCAGTGTAGTAAATTACTTAGTGTAGTTTTTCTAGCCATAAGTCTTTGTAAACTCTGTGGTGGAATTTGCTGTGAGCAACTGAGGAGCTCCTGATTGTAAACGTTATCCACCTGGGGTATTTCTGTTGGGCGCAACACAAAGCAATGCTCTGGGAGGTTCCTGCTCTCTCTCAGGTGCTTAAAATTCTGATGTTATGATTGGCTAGTTTGGCCACTCTGCCAGGCTCAAAAGGAGGCCTCCTAGAGTCTGAACTGTCTCTCTGACTGCTGGTTGAGGAAGACCTGCTGCTGAAAGAGACACGTGCTGCTGGGAAAGAGACTCAAGAGACCTGCATTGCTGAGTAAGACACCAAGGGACACACACTGCTGGGAAAGAGACTGTGAGAGACTGTTGGCTGAGGGATGGTGGGTTGGGAGAGACTGAGCATTTTTCCTGAATTTGAATTGTAGCCTGTGGTGCTTCCCTAATAACCCCTATAATCTGTGAGTTCTGTGTGGCCACTGCAGTGAATTATAGAACCCAGAAGAGAGGTGGTGGGTGCTTTGGGAGGAAGAGTTGGTGAAAGGGCTGGAGGGAGGCAGCATGTCTGGCCTTGCAGTAATAGGCTTTGGGCTATTGATGGTGATTCTGTCTTCCTCTTGTGGGGTTAGAGGAGGTCAGGAGATGCGGGATGCGGCCTCCTTGCCCTTTTTGCAACATGTAATCCGGAAACACCAGTCCCTGGAGAAGGACATCATGCTTGGTAAAGTAGAAGGTCACCAAAAAAAAAGAGAAAGACCCTCAGTGATATGGATTAACACAATGACTTCACCAATGGGTTCAAATACAGCAATGATTGTGAAGATGGTGTAGGACCAGGCTGTGTTTTGTTCTGTTGCACATAGGGTCACTATGAGTCAGAACCAACTTGATGGCACCTAACAATAACAAAAGCTGACCATAAGTTAGCTCAGTGTGTTTTACCCCCAAAGGCAAAGTCTGGTATAGCTGAGTTAGAGCAAAAGCCTCACCTATTCATCCATCTGTCCCAGGATAGAACAGTTAAGCCCTAGACTGTTATCTTTTGGTCTACCCAGAGATGCCTCAGAAGAAAGTCCTGGTGGTCTCCTTTCAAAAAATAAATGATTTAAAATTATCTTAGTTATCTTGTTATTTTTAGGTGCTGTTGAGTAATCTCCTACTCATAGTGATCCTATGCAAAACAGAACAAAACACTGTGCCAGCCTCACAATCTTTGCTATACCTGAGCCCATTGTTGCAGCCACTGCATTGATCCATCTCATTGAGGGCATTCCCCTTCTTCATTGACCCTCCACTTTACCAAGCATGATATCCTTCTCCAGGGAATGGTCCCTTCTGACAACATGACCAAAGTAGGTGAGATGAAGTGCTGCTATAATAGAAATACCACAAGTGGCTGGTTTTAACAAACAGACATTTATTTTCTCACAGTTTAGGAAGCTACAAGTCTAAATTCAAGGAACCAATTCTAGTAGAAGGCTTTCTCTCTTTGTCAGCTCTGGGGAAAGTCTTTGCCTGTTTTCAGCTTCTGTTTCTCTCTTTTGTGGAGATTTTCATGTGGTGTGGTATCTATCCTCCTAATCTCTGCTTGCTCACTTGCTTGCTTAATATGCTCTTTTGTGTCTCAAAAGAGATTGATTTAAGGCACATTCTACATCTATACTGCCTCATTAACATAACAAATAAAATCTGTCCCTACATAGAAGTATAATCAAAGGGATAGTGACTAAGATTTACAACACAAGCATTTGGGGGAAATAATTCAATCCATAACAAAAACTCTATGGAGCAAAGATCTACTCTGACACATCTTTAGTTGCCATGAATTGGAATCCACCTGATGACAGTGATTTTGGTTTTTGGATATGCTCATTAGAGTTTCTACTTTTCTCCAAGTTCAAATAGATTTTAAAATTATAAGTCCTCTGGCTTCTGTACTGGCTATGAAAGCAAAATTATGCAATGCTTGTCAAGTAAAATGCAAGGAACAAAGGTGAGGAGAACAACATGGCTGGACATAAGTGGGCTCTAGGTCATCTTCCAACTTGGCTGCAGGGAGCATGCACAGAGGGAATATGCATGTGGATTTGTGTGACATTTTCATGCACAATGATTCTGTGCACTAGCAAGTGTGGTACATTTTACAGCCTGGACTGTGACCTATCAGAGTGGCAGCTCCTCAGGGATAAGGAAGAAGAAATTTTCCTCCCACCTGCACTTTCCCACTTAGTGGAATTGTTAGATTACAGAAGGACCAATGAGTAGAAGCTATTTGTTGTCATTAGATGTTGTTGAGTTGGTTCTGATACATAGTGACCCTACGTAAAACAGAGCAAAATACTACTCCATCCTGCCTTATCTTCAAAATCATTGATATATTTGAGCTAATTGTTGCAGTCACTGTGTCAACCCACCTCACTGAAAGTCTTGCTCTTGCTTGCTGACCCTCTACCAAGCATGATGATCTTCTTCAGAGGTAGGTCCCTCCTGACAACATACCAAAGTATGCAAGATGAGGTCTCACCATCTTTTCTTTTAAGAGATTTCCAGCTGTACTTTTTCCAAAACAGATTTGCTCTTTCTTCTATAAGTCCATGGTATATTTAATATTGTCAACACCATAATTCAAAAGTATTAATTCTTCTGTCTTACTTATTCATTATCCAGCTTTGGCTTGCATATGGGACAATTGAAAATACCATGGCTTGGGTCAGGAAAATCCTAGTCTTCAAAGAATCTGTGTTCAGGTGTATAGTACAGCTGACAAGAGGCAAGGTTGTGGTCACTGCTTGGTCACAGCCAGCTACCCAGAGGAACTGAGTAGTTGAACCTGTGGGCTTGGGACCATAGTGGCAGGGGACATCAAGCTCAATTGGCATAACATACTCTACAAAACATTGTTCTACCTCATACTTTGGCGAGTAGTGACTGGGATCTTAAAAGCTAGCAAGCTGCCATCTAGATGCAACAATGGGTCTCTCCTCATCCAGAGCAAAGAAGAGTGAAGAAAACCAAAATTCATGGAAACAATTAGTCCTAGAGACTAGTACACCATCCGATCTGCAGCCTGTACGACTATGAGACCAGAAGAACTAGATGGTGCCCGGCTATCACTGTCATCCACTTGGAAGGGGATCTATGTAGGAGATCCTTGATAAAGAGGGAGAACAATGTGGAACAAAACTCAAAATTATTTGGAGAAAAAAAAAAAAGAAGGTGGGGACCAGGTTTGCTGGTCCGATAGAGCCTAGTGGAACCACTGAGACTATGGCCCCTAGCTGCCCTTCAGGTCTGGAATTGAACCCACACCTGTGGTTTCCAGCCAAACA
>NW_006922008.1:2744918-2767148 GCF_000298275.1 Orycteropus afer afer
AAGGAGAGGCTTATCTATAGAAGGAAATTTTCTTTGTTGTTTACCAGGGGTAGGAGGGGAAGGTAAGGAATGCTGTTAGATAGACAGTGATAAGTTTTGATTTGGGTAAAGAGAAGGGCAATGTACCAAATGTGAGTGATCAATATGGTGGCATTGAGGAAAAGAAGACATAGAGAGGTACGTGGGAAGTACAGACAACAAAGATGAAAACTTTTGCACATATAGTACTGCATGGTCAGTGAAGGCAAACACGGGTATATGGATGGATAGATGGGCATACAGGCTGAATGAACTATAGGTATGTCTATGAAATGGGGAGTGCACCCAAGAACATGTATATGGTTGGCAGACAATGGTCCTATAAGTTTATGTGAATGATCAGAATTCCCAGGTGTATAGTAGAGCTGACAAGGGGCAAAGTTGTGGGCACTGCCTGGTCACAGCCAGCTACCCAGAGGGACTGAGTGGTTGAACCTGTGGGCTCGGGACCATGGTCGCAGGGGACATCAAGCTCAATTGGCATAACATACTATATTATTCCATCTCCTACTGTGGCAAAGGGGATCTAGGTAGGAGATCTTTGATAGAGAGAGAGAACAATGTGGAACAAAACTCAAAATCATTTGGAGAATAAAAAAAAAGGAGGGGGGGACCAGGTTTGTTTGTACCATAGAGCCTAGTGGAACCACTGAGACTATGGCCCCTAGCTGCCCTTTAGGTCTGTAATTGAACCCACACCCGTGGTTTCCAGCCAAACAAAAGATAGGCATATGAGATAAACATTTACCTGAGGTAGATATACTCCTTGGAGAGAACAAGCATAGGAGAAATAAGGGCTGCTTATGCATAGGGAGAGAGCTCAGGGGGCAGGAGTGTATGGGGGGATGGACACCGGGAAGAGGTAACTATGTGGAGGAAGTGGGAGGGGACCTGTTGCATTGTGGTAAACTATGGTCAATGTCATGAGACAAAGTGTATGTGAACTGCTGTATGGAAAGTGTATTTGCTCTAAATTTTCACCCAAATCACAATAAAAAGAAAATAAAAATAAAAAATAATAAAATAAAGATATTTAACAACTTCTACAGTCTGAGATTGACCGAACATGCAATCAAGATGTGTTACTTATCACTGGTGACTGGAAAGCAAACTTTAGAAAAAAAGAACATCACCCAAAGTTGGAAAATTTGGCCTTGGTGACAGAAACAACACTGGAGATCGCATGATAGTATTTTGCAAGACCAACGACTTATTCTTTGCAGATACCTTTTTTTTCAGCAACACAAACAGCAGCTATACATGTGGACTTTGCCTGATGGAGTACACAGGAATCAGATTGACTACATCTGTGGCAAGAGGTGATAGAAAAGTTCAATATCTTCAGCCAAAACAGGCCAAGAGCTGATTGTGCAACAGACCATCAACATCTCATATGCAAGTTCAACTTGAAGTTGAAAATAATTAAAACAAGTCCCCACGAGCCAAAATATGACTGGAAAATATCCCTGCTGAATTTAGAGACCATCTGAAGAATAGATTTGATGCATTGAACACCAGTGACCGTAAACCAGAAGAATTGTGGGATGACATCAAGAACATCATCCATGAAGAAAGCAAAAGGTCATTAAGAAGATGAGAAAAGACCAAAATGGATGTCAGAAGAGACTCTGAAACTTGCACTTGAGTGGAGACTAGCTAAAGCAAATGGAAGAAATGACAAGATAAAGAGGTGACAGAAGTTTTCAAAGAGCAGCTTGATCAGACAAAGCCAATTACCATAATGAAATGTGCAAAGATCTGGAGTTAGAAAACCAAAAGGGAAGACATGCTCAGCATTTCTCAAGCTAAAAGAACTGAGGAAATAATTTAGGCCTCGAGTTGTAATATTGAAAGATTCCATGGGCAAAATATTAAATGATACAGGAAGCATCAAAAGAAGATGGAAGGAATATATAGAGTCACTGTACCAAAAAGACCTGGTCGATGTTCATCCATTTCAGGAGATGGTTTGTGATCAAGAACGAATGGCATTGAAAGAAGAAGTCGAAGCTGCACTGAAGGAAGTGGTGAAGAACAAGGCTCCAGGAATTGATGGAATACCCATTGAGATATTTCAATATATGGATGCCCCAGTGGAAGCACCTACTCACTATGACAAAAGATTTGGAAGAGAGCTATCTGGCAAACTGACTGGAAGAGATCCATATTTGCATCCACACCAAAGAAAGGTGATCTCACAGAATGTGGAAATTATCAAACAATATCATTAATATCGCCCACAAGTAAAATCTTACTGAAGATAATTCAAAAATGGTTACAGTAGTATACAACAGAGAACCTCCAGAAATCAAGCTGGATTCAGAAGAGGATGTAGAACGAGGGATATCATTGCTGATGTCAGATGCATCTTGGCTGAAAGCAAAGAATACCAGAAAGATATTTACTCCTGTTTTATTGACTATGCAAAGGCATTTGATTGTGTGGCTCATAACAAATTGGGGATAACATTGAGGAGAATGGGAATTCCAGAACACTTAACTGTACTCATGAGGAATCTGTACATAGATCAGGAGGCTGTTGTTTGAACAGAACAAGAAGACATTGCATGGCTTAAAATCAAGAAGGGAGTGTGTCAGGGTTGCATCCTTTCACCATTCTTATTCAATAATAGGCTGAGCAAATAATCCAAAAATGTGGACTATATGAAGAAGAATGTGGCATCAGGATTGGAACACGAAGCATTAATAACCTGCAATACACTGATGACACAACTTTGCTTGCTGAAAGTGAGGATGACTTAAAGCACTTACTAATGAAGATTGAAGAATACAATCTGCAGTATGGATTACATCTCAATATAAAGAAAACAAAAATCTTTACAAGTGGACCTATAAGCAACATCATGATGAATGGAGAAAAGATTGAAGTTGTCAAAGACTTCACATCGCTTGGTTGTACAATTGACGCCAATGGAAGCAGCAGTCAAGACATCAGACAATGTACAAAACTGGGAAAATTGGCTGCAAAGGACCTCTTTCAAGTGCTGAAGAGCAAAGATGTCTCCTTGAGGATTAAGGTGCCACTGACACAAGCCATGGTATTTTCAATCACTTCATAAGCATGGGAGAGCTGGACAGTGAATAAGGAAGACCGAAGAAGAGTTGATCCTTTTGAGTTGTGGTGTTGGCAAAGAATGGTAAAAGTACCATGGTCTGCTAAAAGATCTCACAAATCTGTCCTTAAGGAAGTGCAGCCAGAATGCTCCTTGGAAGTGAGAATGACCAGACTTCATCTCACCTACTCTGGTCATGTTATCAGAAGACAGCATTCTCTGGAGAAGGATGCAATGCTTGGTAAGGTGGAGGGCTGATGAAAGAGGGGAAGGCCCTCAAAAAGATGGATCAACACAGTGACTGCAGCAATGGGATCAAGTATAGCAAGGATCACAGAGCTGGTGCATGACTGGGCAGTGTTTTGTTCTGCTATGCACAGGGTCGCTATGAGTCAGAGATGACTGGACGGTACCTGACAACAACAAACATCACCACAATCTCTGTGTAGTGCAAATGGTTAGTTAATGTGCTCAGCTCCTAACCAAAAAGTTGGAGGTATGAATCCATCCAGATGCATCTCAGAGGAAAGACATAAAGATCTATATCTGTAAAATCAGCCTTTAAAAACTGCTACGGAGCACAGTTCTACTCTGGCACACATGGCATCATCATAAGTCAGAATCAACTCAATGGCAAGTGGATACATCCCCACAAAAGCACACAGAGACTGTTCAGAAAGCTCCAGAGAGGCTTCTTACATGAAATTTGTCATTATACCACCATGCTCTAAATCACCCATACCTAAAGTCAGTCACTCAAAGTTTGAGGTTTATTTATGTTTCAGAGTGTGTCAAGCATATCGTGAGCCATCGTACTAGTCAAACCATAAACTAATATTCTAAGGGCATGGGTATAGTTTTTAATGATGGGAGAAATTAAGATTCTCTGGAATGGTGGAGAGTTTGGATTTTGGAATCAGAGAGTCCTGGGTCGTGGTTATGATTAAGTGAAATAATAGAGATAATAGAGGGTTGTGGAAAAAGCACAGGTGAAGTCAGAGTACCAGCTCTGCTGCTGTAGAGATGCAGAGACTAGATGGGAGGCCAGAGGTGAAGGGGTTTGGGCTGAGTGGTGTCTAAACCAGAAAAAAGTGCAAAGATGTTATTATATAAATGTCATGAGACAAGTCTATAATTCATAATTTAGGAATTCCTGCCGATATCTCCCTTGTTTCTCATTATTAAGCTCCCAGACCCACTGCCACTGAGTTTATTCTGAGTCATAGAGACCCTGGAGTAGAACTGTCCCTAAGGTTTCCAAGGCTGTAAATCTTTACAGATGGAGACGGCCTTATCTTTCTCCCATGGAATGGCTGGTGGGTTCAAACCACCAACCAGAGCTCCCTGAGCTACCACAGAGGTGGGTTTTTACAAATTCTATCCAGATCTGTATGACGTTTCCTTTTTCAAAAAAAAAAAAAAAAAAAATCTATACTTTCCTTGTTTTCTACACTGAGCATGACCAATGCTAGAGACCATATCACCAACTTGAACCTCTTCTTTGGATATCAGATTCATATGTCCAATTGCATCCTTCCCTTTTATACTGAGATGTCCAATAAGCATCTCAAGCTTAGCATGTCCCAAATGCTTTTCCTATCATTGTCTTCATCTCAACATATCAAAATTCTCTTTCCAGTTGGCCAGGCCAAATCCTTGGAGTCATCCTTCATACATTTCTTTTTATCACAAGATAAAGTACAATCCACAGTAAATCCTATTACCTCTATCATCAGAGTAGAGTATGAATTTGACAGTATGGTCAATTATGTAACTGTTCACCAACTATCATCCTACTGTGATGCTCTTCCCTGGGGAAGGATTTCTCATCTCTGCTCTGCTGAATTCAGGAGCAGTCCTGTAACTTGCTTTCGCCAATGTCTCTTCTACAACTAAGACTAAAGGGTGCCTGACCCAAAGCATGGTATTTTTAATAATCTAATATGCATGTGAAAGCTGGACAATGAATAAGGAAGACTGAGGTAGAATTGATGCATTTGAATTGTGATGTTGGCTAAGAATACTGAAAATACCATGGACTGTGAAAAGAACAAACAAATCTGTCTTGGAAGAAGTACAGCCAGAATGCTCCTTAGAAATAACAATGGCCAGACTTCATCTCACATACTTTAGACATGATCAGAAGGATTACTCCCTGGAAAACGATATCATACTTGGTAAAGTAGAGAATCAACGAAGAAGGGGAAAACCCTCAAGGAGATGGATTGACACAGCGGCTGCAACGATGAGCTCAAACATAGCAGGATTGTGAAGACAGCATAGGGCTGGGCAGCGTTTCATTCTGTTATACCCAGGGTTGCTATGAGTCAGAGCCAACTCGATGGCACCTAACAGCAACAACAGCATCTTTTGCAACTGGCAGTGTTCCACATGGATGCTACTTTGCCAGTCTGAGTCTTGGAGTGAAGATGATCAGAATCACAGACATTCCATGAAGCCCATCCAGCTTATGAAGAAATAAGTCTTTGTTGTTTTACACCACTAATATATCAGATATCTTTTGTTACTGTGGCATTACACAGTCTATCCCGATTGATACAAACCAATTCTGTTCATCTGTACTCTGACCACCCTAGTCCAAGGCCCCTTCATCTTCTCCAGGGAGCATTGCAATAACCTCCCCGTGTCTACCCCTTTCCTGTATAGTTTGTTCTTGACACAGTAGCCAAAAGTGATCATTTTGAAACATAAGTCATGATACCCTTCCACTCAAAACCCTCCAATGACTTTTCTTCTTACTCAGAATCAAAGAACATCTTATAACTGCTTGCAAGGCCCTACGTGACCTGGTAAGATCCTTCTTGTCACTCCCACCCCTAGCACTACTGTCCTTCAGACCTCATATCATACTCTTCTCCCTGACCCACTAAGCTTCAGTCACACTAATCTCCTTACTTACTGTTCCTCAGACATACGAAATGTAATCATGCCTCTGAACTTCTTGTCTTCCTAGTTGCTTTCTCCTCATGTATCTGCATCACCCCTCTATTACTACCTTTTGCTCAGCTGCCATGAATTTATTGTTTACCCTCAAGTACTCCCTCTCCTGCTACTATTTTTTTCTTCCTCTATAATGTATATTACCACTGATATGCTATACATTTCTATTAATTCATTCATTCATTTATCATCTACCTCTTCCAACTAGAATGTAAGCTCTCTGAGCACAAGAACTTTGTTAACAGCTATATGCCCAGGGAGCTCTGGTAGTGTAGTGCCTAAGGCACTTGACTGCAAACCAGAAGGCTGGTGGTTCAAACCCACCAGCCACTCCTCGGAAGGAAGGTTGGGCAATCTACTTCTGTAATGATACTGCCTCAGAAACCCAAGGAGGGGTAGCTATGAGTTGAGTTGATGGCACATAACAAGAACATATCCCCAGAGCTTCAACTAGTACCTGTAATGTTGATCCATAAATATCTGCTGTATCAATGAACATTTGAAATTTCTTATAGTCAGAAAACATAAATAAATGGAGTGGGGAGGAGAGAAGAAAGGGTTTCTTAAAAAAACAAAAAGAGTTTAGTTGTGGATACATAAACATGTCTGAAATTTCATGATCATATTCACGAATACCATGATTGAATGGCATCTCTGATATATTAAGCTTGTCACTGTGAATTCATGTGGCACTCTGTATAGTTGGCACAAATTTACTGTCATTTCTCATTTAAAAAAAAAAAAAAGGTAGTCCTTACAAAGAACCTGTCCCTGCTCAAAAACAATCTTCATCATAATAATAAATCAACTAAGAAAAAGCCAGAGTCAAAAATGACCATATCTTATGATTTTTTGGCACTTTGATGTTTTCAAACATCTTTTACATTCTTTGTCTCATAACCACCTTACTGTAGAGCTTTGTTAATTCTCATTTTATAGATGAGGAAGCAGGCTAAGAAAAGTGAAGCAATTTACCCAAAATAACACAAATGGCAATACCAGGATTCTAACTTGGGCATCCTGATACCAGGGCTAATGAATTTCTTACTCTCCAACTTGCTTTGCTTTACATATGTATTATGGGAAATAAGAGAATGTAAGCAAAAATTCTTTGCAAATGGTAAAACACATAACAAATGCTGTTATTTTTATTTTCCTTACTGCTACAATTACTATTCACAAAGCTTACTTTGAAAACTGTGACTTCATCTGGAAGTGAAGGGTTTGGACAAAAGCATCTCCCAAGGCCTTTATCAGCCTTGGTAGCCAATGATTTATTTTCCTTTAAGATCCTCTGGCTTTACAAAAGAAACCTGGTCAAGTCCTTCCAGAAAGGATCAAAGAAAGGGCTGTCAAGGAGGAGAAGCAAACATGAGAAAGTTCAGCACCAGAAGACTGTAATCATTTCAGAGCAAGAGAAGCTAGGCAAAAAATAAAAAATAAAAAATACTATGCTTGAAGGTTTCAAATGAAAGTGTTCCTTCAACCATAGCTTTAATGGAAACCACTAATGAATCAGGGCACCTGGTAAGAAATACATAACAACTTCAAAGGGGACTGGGACTGGGCAGAATACAGAGGTTGATCTAAGGGATTCAAACAGGACATGGAAGTTTGGTTTTATTGTATTGGAAGGCATTAGCATCAAGTGTGTTCATTATTTATTAATTCATTCATTCAACAAATGCTTATTGAATGTCTACTATGTGCCAGGCATTCTCTTATGTTATAAGAAGTAAAGGAGCTAACAGGAAACAAGTTAGCTTTCATCACATATTTCAGTGGCTTGAGTATTAAGTTTCTTCTTTAAATATTAAAGATGGCAAGAGCAACTTAAGTGGCCCAGGTAAACTGAAAATGATGCATTTGTTGTTGTGGCTACACTCCTTCTTAGGTACAACCAGCCATTGATATTGAAAGGGAATGAATGATGAAGCAGTTTAGTTCAGATCAGCTACAATTTAGTGAAAGCCTGGCAATACATTAAGCAGTAGGTATATTCAGAGATGTCTGGAACATGGTCCCTGCTCTAACCAGTAGTCCATTCATGTAGTGATGGAAATCTTGTTTAGTAAGTTTCCATAGATGCCAGGATCTCTGCTAGGCACTAGGGATATAAATATAAATAAGACAGGATTGCTAATCTTGCAGAAAGAGGTAGGTAACAGGCAGGCAGGCAGGAAGGCACATAAATATAGATAGATAGATAGATAGATAGATAGATAGATAATTATTATCTAATATGAAAATGCATCTAATCTGGAGTTGAGACATTGGGGAACCCTCACTTTGGAGGTGACATTTGAGCTAAATCTTCAAGAATGATTGGAAGGGGAGAGAGGAAGATGATGTCGTACCTGTAGCCCACATGTTTGTTCCCTCTACCATCTTAATTCTTGAATAACTAGGAATAACAGATAGAAACAGTGATCCTGGAGTTGTGAGCAACTAGGGAGAAGATAGGCTACCATATTTAGTAGAGGCAGAGAAAAAGAGCAGATTAAACAAATGGGAAAAATAAACTAACCTGCCTAACCAGCAGACAGTCTGAGAGACAGAGAAGCAAAAGACCAATTAGCAATACAGAAGAGATCAGTGGAGAGAAGGAGGAAAGAAGGAAAATAAATAAATAAATAAATAAAATAAAAAAGAACCACACACAGAAGTGGTGGAGACTCAGAATACTCACCACGTTTCAAGTTTCTGACAGAAACCTTGGGAACCAAGCAGAGTGAGTAGATAACCTTACTTGGAAACAGATCAAAACCTCCCTTGGCTAGGGCTGCTGTGGAGTTCAAAAAGGAGTGGGGGAAAGGAGGAAATTGGCTCTGAGTAGGTGGAGTCCCAGGGCCCCAGAGCAAGCTCACAGCAGCAGGCTGGAGATCAACTCTTCCATGAGTGCTTTTCAACACAGAGTGGACTGGGGTATGGAGATTTTGAGACTTATGATCCAAGTGGAAAGTAGGGGCCCTCAACCCATTGCAGTCTCTATTGATTTTGAACTGCGAGTCTGTGATTAACACAAACCAAACTGCCTGATCCAGCAGCACCTCACCTAAAAGCAGAAAACAGGGACTCCCTACTGGTACCTATTGTTTTTTCTTTTCTTTTCTTTCTCTTTTTTTCCCTTCTCCCTGCTTCATCCAATAGAAAGAATGCATTAAGACGTCACAATATCTTCTTGTCCCAACTCCAAATCCGCTTCATGACAAACAGACTTGCATCCACATCTGTACCAGTGATTCCACCAACACAAAGAGAACTGGCGAGTAACCCAGGACACCTGAATTAATAACCAAAAAAGTACACCTGATTCACACTTTCAAATATAGTAAAACATAAAATCAGAGTGAAATAAATCAACACATAACTAACAGTTAAAGACAACAACTTCAAGATGTCTAGGAAACAACAGAAAACCTCAAATCAAATTTAAAAAACAAAAACAAAAAAATAAGACAATAGTAATAAAACTCCAGGCTAAAGAAGTATTTTTCATGAAAGAAGAATGTTGTTGTTGTTGTTTTTATGTGTTGTCAAGTCAGACCCGACTTGGTTCTCGTTATTTCTCTTAAATCTTTGTTCTGATTTTTCTTCATACAGACTGGTGTCAAGGGATTTGTCTTCTAGTTTAGAAATGGTTTCTTCGGCCAGTTCTAGTCTACTCTTTTGTCCTTCCACTGTGCTGTCTAACTCTGCAATTTTAATGTTCATCTTCTGGATTTCTAACTGCTGTTTTTGTATGAGTTCTAATTGTGTATTTATCTTGTTATTTTGTTCTTGAATGGCTTTCCTGAATTCTTCCAGGGTACTGTCTGTGTTCTCCTTGGTTCTATTAGTGGTTTCCTTAAACTCTTGTAGAGTTCTGTATACATATCTTCTGAATTCCTTCTCAGATAATTCTATTACATATTTTTCTTTCATAGGTAAAAAGATAAAAATAAATGAAAAATTAAGGGGTGGAAAAAAAATATACCAAGCTAATGGCAACCAAAAAGGGGCAGGAGTGGCAATATTAATCTCTGATAAAATAGGCTTCCAGGTGAAAAACAGCATAAGGGACAAAGAAAGACATTATATGATGCTAAAAATGTCAATTGACCAAGAAGACATTACCATAATAAATATCTATGCACCCAATAAACACACTCCAAAATAAGTGAAGCAAATATTAACTGAATTGAAAGGAAAAAAATAGACAACTCTACAATAGTAGTAGTAGACTTTAACACACCATTTTCAAAAAGGGACAGAACAACTAGAAAAAAAAAAAAACTCAACAAAGATACTGAATAACTCAATAACACAATCAACCAACTTGACCTCATAGACATATACAGAGCATTCCACACAACAAAAATAAAATACACATTCTTCTCCCATGCATTGATCATTCTCTAGAATAGACCATATGATAAGACACAAAACAAGCCTCAATAAACTCAAAAACATTGAAATACTACAAAGCATCTTCTTGGACCATAATGCTATAAAGTTAGAAATCAATAATAGGAAGATCAAGGAAAAAAATATCAAATATGTGGAAACTGAACAATACACTGCTCAAAAACTCCTAGGAAACAGAAGAAATAAAGTGTGAAATAAAAACATTCCTAGAAACAAACAAGAATGAAGATATAGCATACCAAAACCTATGGGACACAGTGAAAGCAGTCTCGGAGGTCAATTTATAGCAGTAAATGCACACATCAAAAAAGAGGAAAGAAACTAAATCAACCCTCTAACTCAACAACTTCTACAATTAGAAAAAGAGCAACAAAAGAAACCTACAGTATCCAGAAGTAAGGAAATAACAAAGATCAGAGCAGAAATAAACAAAAAAAAAAAAAAAAAAATTGAGGAAATCAACGAAAGAAGCAGCTGATTCTTTGAAAAGATTAACAAAATTTACAAACCACTGGCAAAAATACCAAAGGAATTGAAAGAGAAGATGCAAACAGCACGAATAATAAACGAAAAAGGCGACATCAGAACAGAACCCACCAAAATAAAAAAAGATAGTGACAGAATATTATGAAAAACTGTACTCCAACAGATTCGAGAACCTAGAACAGATGGCAAGTTTCTAGAAACACAAGACCTACCTAAATGATCCCAATCATAGATAGAATACTTGAACAGATGCATAACAAAACAAGAAATTGAGCAAGTCATAAAAAAAACTTCCCACAAGAAAAAGTCCTGGACCAGGTGACTTCACTGGAGAATTTTACCAAACATTCAGGGAACAGTTGACACCTACACGACTCAAACTATTCCAGAACATAGAAAAAGATGGAATACTTCCAAAATCATTTTATAAAGCCAACACAACACTGATACTAACACCAGAGAAAGCCATTAAGAAGGGAAACTACAGACCAATGCCCCTCATGAATATAGATGCAAAGATCTTCAACAAAATCCTAGCCAACAGAATCCAACAGCATATCAAAAAAATAATACATCCTGGCCAAGTGAGATTCATATCTGGTATGCAAGGATGGTTCAACATCAGAAAGACAATCAATGTAATCCACCCCATAAACAAAACAAGAAAAGAACAATATGATCATATCAATTGACACAGAAAAGGCATTTGATACAATCCAACACTTCTTCCTGTTCAGAACTCTCAGCAAAATAGGGATAGAAGGGAAATTCCTGAACATAATAAAGGGGATATACACAAAGCAAACAGCCAACATTATTGTTAACAGAGGACTCAAAGCAGTCCCCTTGTGAATGGGAAACAGACAAGGATGACCTTTATCATCACTACTATTTAACATTGTATTGGAAGTTCTAGCTAGGGCAATAAGGCAAGAAAGGGAAATAAATGGCATCCAAATTGGCAAAGAGGAAGTAAAGCTATCTCCATTTGCAGATGACATGATCATATATACAGGAAACCCAAGAGACCCAGAAAAAAAGAAAATTAGTGGAAGTAATAGAGAGATTCAGCAAAGTGGCAGGATACAAGGTCAACATACAAAAATCTGTTGGATTCCTCTACACCAATAAAGAGACCTCTGACAAAGAAATAAGGAAAACAATACCATTTACAATAGCTACTAAAAAGATAAAATATTTATGAATAAATCTTACCAGAGACACAAAAGACCTATACAAAGAAAACTACAAAACACTACTACAAGAAACTACAAGGGGTCTACACAAGTGGAAGAATCTGCCTTGTGCATGGATAGGAAGACTGAACATTGTGAAAATGTCAATATTACCCAAAGCAATCTATGCTTCCAATGCAATCTCAATCCAGATACCATCAACATTTTTTAAAGATATGGAAAAACCAGTTATGAACTTCATATGGAAGGGAAAAGAGATATAGGGTCAGCAAAGCACTACTGAAGAAGAAAAATGAAGTAGGAGGTCTCACACTCCCAGATCTCAAAATCTACTGTACAGCCACAGTAATTAAAACAGTGTGGTACAGGTACAATGATAGATAGACCAATGGAACAAAATCGAAAACCCAGAAATAGACCCATCTGTCTATGGACAACTGATATTTGACAAAGAACCAAAACTCATTAAATGGGGGAGAAATAGCCTCTTTAACAAATGGTGCTGGCAAAATTGTATATCCATCTGCAGAAAAATGAAACAAGACCCATACCTTACCCCATACACAAAAACAAACTCAAGCTGGATCAAGGACTTAAACGTAAAACCCAAAACAAAAAAGCTCATCAAAGATAAAATAGGGGGCCTAGTTTATGGCATAAATAGACTATCAAGCATAATCCAAAATGCACAGGCAGTGGAAGAGAAGCTAGATGACTGAGACCTTTTAAAAATTATTCTTATGTGCATTGAAAGACTTCTCCAAAAGGATAAAAAGAGAACCTACAGATTTGGAGAAAATATTTGGTGATGACATATCTGACAAAGGACTTATCTCCAAAATTTATAGAAAACTTGAACATCTCAATGCTGAAAAGACAAACAATCCAATTCAAAAATGGGCAAGGGACATGAACAGATACTTCACTAAAGATGATATGCTGGCAGCCAACAAACACATGAGGAAATGCTCATGATCATTAACCATTAGAGAGATACAAATCAAAACAACAATGAGATACCATCTCACTCCAACAACAATAGCAAAGTTCAACAAGACAGAAAATAACAAATGCTGGTGAGGTTGTGGAAAGATTTAAACTCTCATACACTGCTGGTGGAACTGCAAAAATGGTGCAACCATCATGAAAAATTGTATGGTATTTCCTTAAAAACTGGAAAATAGAAATACCATTTTATCTAGCAATTCCATTACTAGGAATATACCCTAAAGAGGTGAGAGTCAGGACATGAATAGACACACCCATGTTCATTGCAGCACAATTTGCTGTATCAAAGAGATGGAAACAACCTAAATGTCCATTGACAGATGAATGGATAACCAAATTATGGTGCATCCACACAATGAAATACTATGCTACATTAAAAAAATAATAAGAATAAGAGAACCATCTCACATTGTGGAAGAATTTGGGCCACATTACACTGAGTGAAATAAGTCAGTCACTGAAGGACGAACACTGTATGAGCCCATTACTCTAAAGTCAAAGAAGGGTTTACGTAGGGAAGGGAACTCACTTTGTAGGTTACCAGGGATGAGAGGGAAGAAGAGAAAATTTTGGACTAGTTGGGGGTCACTTGTTGATTTGGGTAAGGGGAGGGATAGTATGGAGAGTCTGTGACCAGTATGATGACATTGGGGAAAGGAAGGTCACTGAAACATGCACATAAATATAGACAATAGAGGCAAATACTAGTATATGCACAATACTGCATTACCACTAACACCAAACACTAGGCTATGGATAAATGCATAGACAACTGAGAAGATCAGATGGGGGTCAGCAAACAGGAATGCACCTTAGACCAAGGATAGATTTAGCTGAAGGTAATCTTGCATAGATATTAAAAAAAAAAAAAAAAAACATCACTGCCATTGAGTCAAATTCAACTCATAGCAACCCACTTTGGGTTTCTGAGGTGGCAAATCCTTACAGAAGCAGATTGCCCAGTCTTACTTCTGCAGAGTGGCTGGTGGGTTTGAGCTGCCAACCTTCTGGTTAGCAGTCAAATGTACACAGACTGTTAAATGTAAAACAAATTTTGCATTGTAAATTTGCACCCAAAGCATAGTAAAAAAATAAAATAAAGAAATGAATAAAGAGCATAATGCTTAAGGCAGACTTATTTATTCAGATAAACTTTTTTTTATTATTTTTTGGAAAAAAAAGAATGATTGGAAGATATCCACGTGTTACAGAAATGTCTGTTCTTTTCCCTCTCCAGTTTAGAGTATATTAGTATACTTTTGTGGACTTCAAACAAAATCATCATATATCCTTTCCCATTCTACTAAGTGTCCAATGATCCTCTAGACTAGTTCACAAATGACCTGGGTGTTGCTGGGAGTCATCAACAAATTGAGGTTGGTTGTCTGGTGTGTGAAATCTCCAAATACATGCAAGGCATTGATTACACTTACCCAATGGCCAGGTGGTTGGCAGACAAAGTTTCAAAACCCTGAGTGATGTTTCCTCTCTAGATATGCCCAGATACTTGATGTGCAAGATCTGAGAATGAAAGATGATGTTGGTCTGGATGGTGAGACTAACCTAGAGACATCCCTTAGGATGCAAGTTTGGTTTGCTATTGTAGAACAGCTCTGGGCATGCCCACGTAACCCCTAACAATAGACTTATCTCCCTCCTGGCCTAGCACTTTCTCCAGTCCCTACTAATATTGGGATCATTCCCAGGAATTGAATCCCACAGCAAATCCATCCACCTTTTTTTTTTTTTTTTTTCCTCATAGAAGCCAACACTATTTCTGGCATTAAATGGGTGTATTTATCTGTCTCTCTCACTAGAATATAGGATCCTGGAGGAAGATCTTTAACTGTTTTATTCACTGCAATTTTGGCAGTGTCTAGAAGAAAATCTGACACATAGGATGCATTCAATTAATACTTGTGGAAAGAAGGAAGGAATGAAGGAAAGAAGGCTACAAAGGAAAGGGGAGAGAGGGAGGGAGAAAGGATACAAAGGAAGGAGGGAAGAATGGGAAGGAGGAAGGAAGAATCCTCAAACCAAACTAAACAAATCTATTGCCACTGAGTTGATTCTAACTCATAGTGACCCTATAGGACAAGTGCAACTGCCCCATAGGGTTTCCAAGGCTATAAATCTTTATGGAAGCAGACTGCCTCATCTTTCTCCTGCAGAGTAGCTTGTGGGTTCAAACTACCTACCATTTGCTTAGCAGCCAAATGCTTTAACCACTGCACCACCAGAGCTCTTTGGAAGGATCCTCAGATTTAGAATTGTGAGGATGAACCACACTGGATGAAGAGAATTTAGACAACCTTTTAGGTCTCTGTCAGGCCTAAAATGTCAGGATTCTAAGGGAGGTGGATGAAATGAGTCTAGGATAGTGAGACAAGAAGGAAGTAGCCACATTACCCTAGAGATGGGAGGGACTGTAAAGGAATTACCTGCATCTGCATGGAGTAGGGTGTTTGGAAAATGGGAAGGATGGTATTTCCCACTGGATTAAGTACTCTGAAGACATTGGAATCTAAGTTACGGTCCTTACCACATAGACAAAAATGTCTGGCCAATGTATGGTTTTTATTTTGAGTGAAAGCATGAGTGAAACTTGACTATATTAAAGGTGTTCCTTTAATGTCTTATTTATTATTGTTTGTTGCTTTCAAGTTAGCTCCAATTCCTGATAACCTTATGTATAACATACAGAAACATTGTCTAGTCCAGCACCGTCTTCATGATAGTTGGTATGTTTGAGTCCATTCTTGTGGAGATTATGTCAACCCATCTCATTGAGGTTTTCCCGTTTTTACTGACCCTCTGCTTTGTGAAACCTCATGCCCTTTTCTAGCTATTGGTCTTTCCTGATAACCGTAAGTGAGCCAAATAAGCTTATTAAAATAAGCAAGCCAAAGTCTCATCACCATAGCTTCTAAGCAGCATTCTGGTAGTATTTCTTCTAAAACTAATTTGCTTATTTTTCTGGAAGTTCATGGTATATTCAATATTCTTCATCAATACTGCAATTAAATGCCTTAAAGATGCATTTATATGTGAACAAACTGAGATGGAAGTAATTTTCTCAGGATTACCGAAGTAGGAAACACTAAATCTCCTTCTATTATGAAAATGTCTTTAAAAAAAAAAAAAACAGTCCTTCTTACCTCTTCAGATTACCTCTGTGGCTCTCCATACATAAAAACCTCCTGGCCTCTCTGCCTAGCCAGATCTAACCATACTCACACTTCAGCTCAGTTCTCATGTTGGCCATAAACCTTTATTGGCCATTCCAACTTCATAAATCATTCCCTCATATGACCTCTGATAGTTTTAAAAAACTGTAATACACAATTTACTGCTTAATTATAATCATTGAAAGACATTTTTATTGTGAAATATTACACACAAAAGTGTAGAGCAGAGAAACATACAGCTCATTAATCTGTGATGCAATGAGAAGGATGCACACATTTATGATACAATGACAAGGAAAAGAAAGACTTCTGCAACTACCACCACGGTAAAGAAATAGAACATCGTTTGTCTCCCAGAGAGCTTCAGGTACCCTCTCACTTGCTACCCTCTCCCTCTCTCTAGAGGAAACCATCATCTTGACTTTTATGATAAGCATTTCTTTCTTTCTTTTTTTATATAGTTTTACCACCAAATATTTGCCTTACTTTTGTCTGGGTTTGGATGCTATAAATGGAATCACACAGTGTGTGTTCTTTTGTTTGGTTATCTTTTTTCCTTGATCAGTCATGTCAGGGATTTATCAATTTTATTAGTTTTTTCAAAGAACCAACGTTGACTTTCTTGATATTGTCTAGTATATATTTATGTTTAATTTTGTTGTGGTCTGCTCTTTTTTATTTTCCTCCACTTTCTTTGAATTTAATGTGCTATTATGTTTCTAACTTCTTGAAATGGATGCTTGGATTATTAATTTTCAGCCTCTATTTTTTATAACTGAGTTTAAAGCTATAAACATTAAGCATAAGTTTAGATACATTCCATAAGTTTTGATATATCACATTTTAATTATTATTGGGTTAAAATTATTATTGACATCTATTTTGATTTCTTCTTTGGCCTACAAATTAGTTAGACATGTATGTATACTAGGAAAAGGAAGGTACTGAGAGGTGCACAAGAGGTACAGACAATAAAGACAAATACTATAGCATACACAAAACTGCATTATCAGTAACAGTAAGCACTAATGTACAAGTGGATATATAAGTTGATAGGCAAGAAGATCAGGTATGGATAGGTGAATGGGAATATATTCAAGACCATACATAGGCTTGGCAGACTATATTCTTACATATTTATTTGTATGTGCTATAAAAATGTCTATATGCAGTTTAAACCTAACAGAAGTCAAAGTTAGAATAACTTCTTAGGCACAACTAAGCATCTTGGGAGAGTGAGTCACTGGGTCTGTGAGGTAGGGACCATGGCCAAGTTCAATTGGCACAACATGGCATAGAAAAATATTGTTCTAGGGATTTCAAAATGGAGTCTTGTCACTAATTGCCACATTAATTCCCTCTAGCATCTTAGTCCCTGAAAAACTAGCAGTTTGAATTGGGGATTCTGGTGCTCTGAATAGCTCACTGAGTCAGAGTGCACCAAACTCAGGGGAATAGGATTGGAAAGGAGAAAGGGGCAGGGGAAAAAATAAAAACATCAGGAGATCCACACTGCAGAGCACTGACAGGCATCCGAGAAAGGCTATCGGAGACCTCCCTGGGTTAAGGAAGAAGACACATCACACCAGCATACCAGTAACCACACCAGCATACCAGCAATCACCCCAAGGATCTACCTTCAGCACCTGATGTTATCGGTAATTTGGGTTGACTGGGTGCAGGTAGGCATGTCCAGTGCTGCTGAAACCCGAGCAGAGAGTCCACTGGTGCTACAAGAGGGAAGGCCCAGGGAAGTGCACCCACAGTGGATCACTGAACAGGCTTGGGTTAGCTTTGTGGCACTGAGGGGCCCAGCACTTGAATTTATCATTAATATTGGGACCACTGGTTCCAAGCGGGCACTGGCCTGACTCCAGTGCTGCTGAAACTAAGAAGATCTTTGTTCTGTGAGTGGGCAAGTCCCAGAGAGGAACTCCTGTGGTGGATCATGGTGTGGGCCAGACATGCAAGTCTGTGGGCCCTGGGAGGAATTTCCACTATGGATAGTGGTCTGGGCAGGTGCTGCAGGTAGATGGGCCCAGAGAGGAACTCCTGTGGCAGATTGTGGAGCCAGGCAGTTGTCTTGGATCAGATTTTTGGTGTCAAGGGACCTCAGGAGTGGGGTTTTTGCATGTGTCTAAGCCTGGTGGAAAGTAGCGAACCCCTAACAACTGGAGTCTTTGCTGGACTTGAGCTGCAGGCCTGTGAATAATGGTACAACATCATCATTAGCAGCCTACTCAAAGCCCTAGAAACTGCCCCTAGCAATGGGGTGTTTTCCTTCTTTCTCTCTTCCACTCTCACCTTTCCACCTATAACCTCACTCATCCAATAAAAGAAACCACATCTGACGAGCATAATACCTCATCATTTGAATTCTAAACCTTCTTTATGACAAACAGAAACCCATATCCACATTCCACACAGTGATCCCATCATCACAAAGAAAACTGCAGAGCAACCCAGCATACCTGAATTAATAACTAAATAAATAAAAGCTGACTCCACCTTTTCAAAATATGAAATCATAAAATCAAGACAAAACAAATCAATAGATAACCAACAGTTAAAGACAACCTCAAAATGTCTAGGAAACAACAGGCAACCTCAAATCAAACAAAAAAACAGGACAAGGCATTAGAAGCAAAACAACAAACAAAAGTCTTATTAGACATGGAGGAAGAAGAAGCAATAAAATTATCTGAGAAGGAATTTAGAATATACGTTTATAGAGATTTACAAGAGCCTAAGGAATAGCATAGTGGCTAAGACACTTGCCTGCTAACCAGACGGCTGGTGGTTCAAACCCACCAGCCACTCCTCAGAAGGAAGGTTGGGCAATCCTACTTCCGTAGTGATACTGCCTCGGAAACCCAAGGAGGGGTCGCTATGAGTCAGGGCTGACTCGAGGGCACATAACAACAAGGAAAACCCAAACAGAACCAAGGAGAACACAGACAGTTTCCTGGAAGAACTCAGGAAAATCATGCAAGAACAAAATAACAAGATTTATGCACAATCAGAAATCATACAAAAATAGCAGTTAGAAATCCAGAAGATGAATACCAAAATTACAGAATTACATGATACAGTAGAAGCACAAAAGAGTAAGATAGAACTGGGTGAAGAATGCATATCCCAACTAGAAGAAAAATCCTTGGACACCAGCCTGTATGAAGAAAAATCAGAACAAAAATTTAAGAGAAATGAAAAGAACCTAAGAATTATATGGGATGACATGAAAAGGAACAACATAAGACTCACTGGAATTCCAGAACACGAAGAGGTGAAAAAATAAATAAATAAAATAAAATTGTGGAAGACCTACTAACAGAAAACTTCCCCCATTTCATGAAGGAAGAAAAGATATCTGTCCAAGAAGTTCATAGAACCCCACATAAGATAGATGCCAGGAGAAAAACACTGAGGCATATTATAATCAAACTCTTCAAAACCAAAGAAAAAGAAAAAATTTTGACAGCTGCCCGGGACAAAAGAAATATTACTTATAATAATCAGACAGTTAGGTTGAGCTCCAATTACTTAGCAGAAACCATGCAGGAAAGAAGGCAATGAGACAGCATATATAAAGCACTGAAGACAAAGAACTTCCAACCAAGAATCCTATATCCAGCCAAATTATCCATCAAATATGAGGGTGAAATCAAGGCATTCCCAGACAGACAGAAATTAAGGGATTTTGTGAAAACCAGACCAAACCTACAAAAAATGCTTAAGGAAGCCATTCCAATAGAGAACTCACAACAGAGATCAACCAAATCAGGATATGTGGCATCAACACTAAAACCAAATCAGAAATAGAAACTCATAATAAGACCATAAAACATTGTACACTAAAAACCAAGGAAGTCAATCAGCACACGACAACAGCAACTAACCTATTAGAGGGAATAAAACTTCTGAGTATAAGCTTCCAAATGGAGAGGAAAACATCTTCACAGAATGCACTGTTCTAAAAATGTAGAGACAAGAACATACTCTAAAGTAACCACAGAGAAAATTAACAATCCCCCTAAGCAAATCCAGAATGAAGGAAAACATATGGGTTTAATAAGCACAAAACCAACAATAAAGAAGAAAAGAGAGGAAGCATTAGGCAACAAACCAAACTCAGCACAGAAAAGGATATGGACCAAGGAAACACCAACAACATGCAAAAAAGAAAAGAAAAGAAAAAGAAAAACCACAATAGAATGACAGCAATCACAATCAATTCATACCTGTCACTAATTACACTCAATGTAAATGGACTAAATGCACCTATCAAGAAAAAGAGAGTGACAGACTGGATAAGAAAAGAAGACCCATCAATATGCTGCCTACAAGAGACCCACCTTAAACACAAAGATAAAAAAAAATTAAGAGTTAAAGGATGGAAAAAATATATCAAGCCAATGGAAACCAAAAAGAGCAGGAGTGGCAATATTAATTTCTGACAAAATAGACATTAAGGTGAAAAACATCATAAGAGACAAAGAAGGAGATTATATGATGCTGAAAGGGTCAATTGACAAAGATGTTATGATAATAAATATTTATGCACCAAATGAAAGTGCTCTAAGATACGTGAAGCAAATATTAACTGAATTAAAACGGACCATAGACAACTCTAAAATAGTAGTAGGAGACTTTAACACACTACTTTCAAAGAGGGACAGGTTAACTAGAAAAAAAAAACTCAATAAAGATACAGAAGAATTCAACAATACAATCAACCAACTTGACCTCATAGACATATACAGAGCATTTCACTCGACAAAAGCACAATTCACATTCTTCCCCAGTGCACAAGGATCCTTCTCCAGAATAGACCATATGTTAGGACATAAAACAAGCCTCAATAAATTCAAAAGTATTGAAATACTACAAAACATCTTCTCTGCCCACAATGCCATAAAATTAGAAATTAATAATAGGAAGATCAAGAAAAAGCATCAAACATATGGAAGTTGAACAACTCACTGCTCAAAAACAACTGGGAAATACAACAAATAAAATCTGAAATTAAAAAAATTCCTAGAAACAAATGAGAATGAAGATACATCATACCAAAACCTAACGGACACAGTGAAAGCAGTACTCAGAGGCAGTTTATAGCAGTAAATGCATACATTAAAAAAGAGGAAAGAAATAAAATCAACACTCTAACTCACCAACTCCAACAACTAGAAATAGAACAACAAAAGAATCATAAAGTATCTAGAAGTAAGGAAATAAAGATAAGAGCAGAAATAAATAAAACAGAAAACAAACAAAAATAATAGAGAAAATCAACAAAACAAAAAGCTGGTTCTTCAAAAAGATTAATAAAATTGATAAACCATTGGCAATTCTAACAAAAGAAAAGAAAGAGAAGATCCAAATCACACGAATTATAAACCAAAAGGGTGCCATCACAACAGAACCAACTGAAATAAAAAAGATATTGACAGAATATTATGAAAAACTGTACTCCAACAGATTTGGGAACCTAAAGAGATGAACAAGTTTCTAGAATCATAAGACTTCCCTAAACTATCCCACTCACTGATCAAAAACAACTGGGAAATAGAACACTTCTGAAAGAATTGGCCAGGGAAAACCTTATGAATAGCAAAGAAACATTGTTTGGTACATTACCACGCAACTTTAGGAATAGTCTGTTTAGGCTAAAAGACTCGCAAAATAGGACTGGGAAAGAGCTGAAACATCTGAGTAAACCCAGCCTTACTCATGGAAAAGAAAAAGCTTTTGAGACCTTCATTTGCTGATGTGGCACCACTCAAATTGAAGAGAAACAGCCGCAGACATCCATTAATCATCGGAACATGGAATGTACGAAGTATGAATCTAGGAAAATTGGAAGTTGTCA
>NW_006922008.1:2770328-2792113 GCF_000298275.1 Orycteropus afer afer
CTACTCGAGCTGCTCTTTGAAATCTTCTGTTCAGCCCTTTGACCTTTTCATTTCTTCCATTTGCTTTAGCTATTCTCTGCTCAAGGGCATGGTTCAGAGTCTCTTCTGTCATCCACTTTGGTCTTCTCTTCTTTTCTTGTCGTTTTAGTGATCTCTTGCTTTCTTCATGGATAATGTTCTTGATATCCTCCCATAATTCATCTGGCTTTCGGTCATTGGTGTTCAATGTATCAAATCTATTCTTTAGATGATCTCTAATTTCAGGAGGGATATATTCAAGATCATACTTTGGCTAAAAAGAGCCATCAACTGCTCATATGCAAATTCAACTTGAAGTTAAAGACAATGAAAAAGATAAAATATCTATATATAAACTTACCAGAGACAAAAAAGACCTATCTAAAGAAAACTATAAAATACTGCTACAAGAGATAACAAAGGCACTACATAAATGCAAGAACCTTGTTCATGGATAGGTAGACTGAATATTGTGACAATGTCAATACTACCTAAAGCAATCTACACATTTAACACAATCCCAATCCAGATTCCAATAAAAGTTTTTAAGGACATGGAAAAACCAATTACTAATTTCATATGGAAAGGAAAGAGACCTTGGATAATCAGAGCACTTCTGAACGGGAGCTCTGGTAGCATAGTGGCTAAGGCGCTTGACTGCTAACCAGAAGGCTGGCGGTTCAAACCCACCAGCCACTCCTCGGAAGGAAGATGGGGCAATATACTTCCATAGTGATACTGCCTCGGAAACCCAAGGAGGGGTAGCTATGAGTCAGGTCCAATTCGACAGCACATAGCAACAACAACTGAAGAAGAACAAAGTGAGAGGTCTCAGACTCCCAGATCTTAAGAACTACTATACAGCCACAGTAGTCAAAATATCATGGTAATTGTACAATGATAGACAGACCAAGGGAACAGAATCGAAAGTCCAGATATAGATTCATCCATCTATGGACAACTGATCTTTGACAAAGGTTCAAAACCCATTAAATGTGGAAGAGACAGCCTCTTTAACAAATGGTGCTGGCAAAACTGGATATCCACGTGCAGAAAAATGAAACAAGACCCATTACTCACCCCATACACAGAAACAAACTCAAGCTGGATCAAAGACTTAAATGTAAAACCCAAAACTATACAATTCATCAAAGATAAAATAGGGGCAAATCTGGGAGCCCTAATTTATATTATAAATAGACTATCAAGCATAACCCAGAATGTGCAGGAGGTAGAAGAGAAGCTAGATGACTGGCGCCTTTTAAAAATTAAATTCTTATGTGCATAAAAAAACTTTGTCAAAAGGGTAAAAAGAAAACCCACAGATTGGGAGAAAATATTTGCCTATGACATATATGATAAAGTACTTATCTCCAAAATCTGTAGAAGACTTCAACACCTCACCACAGAAAAGACAAATAACCCTATTCATAAATGGGCAAAAGACTTTAACAGACACTTCAGCAAAGAAGATATACAGGCAGCTAACAAACACATGAGAAATTGCTCATGATCATTAATTATTGTTGTTGTTGTTGTTGTTATGTGCTGTCGAGTTGGACCTGACTCATAGCGACCCCTCCTTGGGTTTCCGAGGCAGTATCACTACGGAAGTAGATTGCCCCATCTTCCTTCCGAGGAGTGGCTGGTGGTTTTGAACCACCAGCCTTCTGGTAAGCAGTCAAATGTTTCAGGCACTATGCTACCAGAGCTCCTCCATTAATCATTAGAGAGATGCAAATCAAAACAACAACGAGATATCATCTCCCCCAGCAATAATAGCAAAGTTCAACAAGTCAGAAAATAACAAATGCTGGCAAAGTTGTGGAGAGACTGTAATTCTTGCGCACTGCTGGTGGAATTGTAAAATAGTATAATCATTGTGGCAAACGGTATGGCGTTTCCATAAAAAACTGAAAATAGAAGTACCATTTGACCCAGCAATTCCATTACTAGGAATATATCTTGAAAAGGTGAGAGATAGCACACAAACAGACATGTGTACACCTATGTTCATTGCAGCACAATTCACTATAACAAAGAGATGGAAACAACCTAAACGTCCATCAATGGATGAGTGGATAACCAAATTATGGTACATGCTCACAATGGGATACAATGGTGCATTAAAGAACAATGAAGGATAAGCAAATCATCTCACAACGTTGATGAACCTGGAGGACATTATGCTGAGTGAAATAAGTCAATCACACAAGGACAAGTACTGTATGAGTCCATTACTGTAAAAAGACAAAGAAGGGTTTTCTCAGGAAAAGAAACTCAATTTGTAGGTTACTGGGATGGGGAGGGAAAAGGAGGGATTAATTTTGGGCTAGTTGGGGTGCACATGCTGATGTGGGTAAGGGGAGGGATATATAGAAAGGGTTTGTGACCACCATGATAACAGGAAATGGGAGGACACCGAATTGTGCACATAAGAGATAGACAACAGATGCTAATACCAATCAATGTGTCCACAATACTGCATTACCATTAACACCAAATACCAGTCTACAGATAAACATATAACCACCTGAGAGGATCTGTTGGAGGTTAATGAACAGGAGTATACTCCAGACCCAGGATAGATTCACCTGAGGCTAATCTTGCACAGACACCAGTCATACAAAATACCTGCAATCCTTATGGACACAATAGAAGACAGACACAGAGTAATCACTCACAGATACCCAGACACTATGGGAGAGAGATCCAATAGATCTACCATCTCAGGACCATAGTACTGGGAGACACCAGACTCAATTGGCACAACAAAATACATAAAAGCCTTGTTCTGCATCCTACATTGGTGAGTAGTGACTGGGGTCTTGAAAGCTTTCAAACGACCATCTAAGATGCAACTAATGTTCTCTAGCTTCAGAAGTGAAGAAGAGTGCAAACAAACAAGGGCATTTGGAAGCAATCAGCCCTAGGACACGATGGCCCTCAAGATCAGAAAAACTAGGTGGTGCCCAGCCACCAATGCCAACCACTCAGGAACAGATCAAATCTGGAGATCCTGGATAGAGTGGGAGGAAAAACATGGAACAAGATTCAAAAACTCAATAATGACCAGAATTACTGGTCAGATGGAGTCTGATGAGACCCCCAATACCATAGCCCTGGCATTTATTCTTCACCTGGAATAAAACTCACTACCAAGAGCTGGCTCTCAGCCCAATAGTTAACAAGATGTACACGCAGACCACTTAACCAGGGATGATGCACCCACATACACTATGGTAATACATCCCTTAGAGCAATAGACCACAGGGCACCAGAGGACCAGCATTCAAATTGAGGAAATGCAGGACAAACAGGATTGCATAAATATGAGGGGCACAGGGGGAGGGTTACTGGATACAGAGGGGAGGAGACTGCGTTAGGGTTGGACATGGTAAATGGGGAGTGAAACTAAATATATATGTAACTTTGAATGTAAAACAAGCTCTTAAAATTCTATATAAGGGATATTCTTCCTCTAGTTTCCTCTTATTCTTTGGATGCTGCTCCTTGAGTTACCTATCCAATGTAAGGAGGATTTATGAAGGCCCTCCTCCTTGATGCATCCTAGGCTCAATTGCCTAGTTCACTAGAACCATGAGGCTGTCAAAAGTGCTGTTCAGTCTCTCAACTATCCTCTGGAGTTGGCAAAAGTCCCCACCAAAGCAGGTCTCTATCACTCTCTGGTACCTTCAAGCAGATAGTTTTTCCATAGTTTTTCTGATTGGCCTTACCAGAAAGGCTGGTATGTATTGCTTTGTCTACCATTATTGTTAGCATATTATCGTTAGGTGTTATCAAGTTGGTTCCAATTCATAATGACACTGTGTGTAACAGAACAAAACACTGCTGGGTCCTGTACCATTCTCACAATAGTAGGTATAGTTAAGCCCTTTGCTACAGTCAGTGTATCTATCAGTCAATCTCTCCCCCCTCAATGAAATGACCCTCCATTTAACATGATATCCTTCTCCAGGGACTGATCCTTCCTCATAATATGTCCAAAGTGCATGAGACTATGTCTCGCCTTTCTTACTTCTAAGGAGTATTCTGTCAAAGGTATATTCAATATTTTTTGAAAATATCATAATTCAAATGCATGAATTCTTCTTTCTCCTTCCTTTCTCATCATCCAGATTTCCCATGCATATGAGGTGATTTTTATGTTATAAATTGTATTGACATTGTGAGAGGGCTCTTAGGATTCCCATTTCTTATATTCTTTCAGGGTGAGTCATATATTTCAGTCTCATCTCATAATAACAGTTTTTTTTTTTTTCTTTTTAAAGTGTCATCATTCCCACTCTGTGCCTTGTATTTGGCAAGATACAAATGTACTTAATAGAATAGAATCATTGTTTTATTTACCTAACACTCATAGTACCTAGAACATGACTAATCACATAGGACATATGCTAATAAACTATAAATAATTTTGCAATGACTCATTATGTTATTTCTATCAATTCAGTTGATCAAGCTGTTAGAATGTAAATACATTTATGCAAAATCACCTAACCCTATCCATGTGCTATACCACCACTGAAGTTACACATTTCTTATTTCTTTCTAAAACCAGGGTATAAATTCCTTAACATTCAAATCTCCTTTTTTTAAAAATTTTATTTTCTGGTGGTGGGTGGTGGTGGGGTGGTGATGGGGTGGTGGTGGTGGAGGGTGGTAGTGGGTGGTGGTGGTGGCAAAATCTTCTAATCTGGCCCATTTTACCTTTTTTTGCCACATATTTTACTAATTTCACATATTTCCCTAACACACGTATTTCACAACTTGTGTGCCTGTGTTTCTATTTTTGCCTCTTCCTAGTTTGTTGACTCCCATTTTTCTCTGCCTAGATGACTCATATTCATCCTTCAAAATCCAGTGCAAAATCACTTTCTCAAAATCCAGTGCAAAAATGTAGCATTTATTGATTCTCCCAGAGTTGGTTTTCCCACTCTGTACTTTCATGATTTTTGGTATATAACGTAATGTGAACACATAAGATAATGCATTGTGATCTTAAAAAACAAAAACGTATTCACCTCTGTGACTTTAATATATAACCCAATACTTTGCATGATCCACATATTTATCACATCTTTTTAGAATGATTGTGTAGCTTTCCTATCCTTTAAGAAAAGTCAAGTTGTTGATGAGAGGCACATAAGACATTGCAGTACTCAGTAATCAGAATTGCACAGGATACATTGGATATGTAGTTATCCAACACAAAACAAAACATAACAGACATACTGAGCATGTTATAAATTGAAAGAATAAAAAAAAAAAAAAAAAACTGGACAAGAAATTATAATAACCCTGACTTCTACTAAGTTTTATTGTAAGATTCAATATATGTTTCTACTGCCAACTTAAAAAAAATTCTTTTAAAAATAGACTGTGGAAATACTTTCCTAAATAGTTTTTTTGTTGATAACAGGAGTGATTCACACTCTTTGCACAAGACTTTCAAAATACAATAATGTATTAAATAAGGACAAGGGAAAAAAGCATAGACTCCACTTTCCCCAAATTAATTGCTAAGAATATTTACTTAGCAATTAATTTAGGGAAAGTGCTACTTTTTTTTTTCATTTTAGTATCAAATCAACTGCCCTCAAGTAGATTCTGACTCATACCCACCCTAAAGAACAAAGTAGAATTTCCCTGTAGGGTTTCCAAGTCTTTAAGGAAGCAGACAGCCACATATTTCTCTGATGAGTGGCTGGTAGGTTCAAACCACCAACCTTTTGGTTAGCAGCTGAGTACTTTAAACACTGTGCTATACTTTTAGTTTAGTCTATTAAAAATAAGTGACAAATTTCAGTGGAAGTGTTTATTATTCTTTTCTTTTCACTTAATAATACATTATGAGCTATTTTCCACATCATTAAATATTATTCGAAAATGTGATTTTTATGATGGAATACTATCTGCTCATAGAGTGTATCATCATTTATTTAGCTTGTTGCACATTTAGATCGCTTTTCTTGTTGTTCTTATCCTTCTATAAACAATGCTGTGATGTACATGCCTAAAGATAAAACTTTCTCCACTATTAGCTTGCATGAACTGGCAGAATAATGTCCTTAAGGTTATAACTCTCATGCCCCAGAGATTATGTGAGCATAAATTTATGGGCAATGTTTGTTGTCAAGGCTCAATTTGGAGTAGCCTGGACCTAAGGACAAAAATGAGCCTGGGCACTTGCCATTCCTGACCTGTCAAGGGTCAGTCCTCAGGGAGGGGGTTGTATGAAATGCATTTGTGGGAGTTGTCCTTGGTCCTGAGATGAAGGAGTGTTATTCCAGAAGAGTGTCAGAAAGCAAATGCAGTCTTTAAAGTGAAAACACCACTCGGACATGCATATGAGGTCAACCTGGCCCCCAGAAGTATCAACCTTCTTCAGGATGGGTGGGGTCGCAGTTACAGGACTGTTCCTACCCAGGAGCGAAAGGAATGCTAGGGTTAAAAAGGGCTGTGTGACTGTAGGTGGGGCTGTAAAATAATACAACCACTGGGGAAATCAGTATGGTGATTCCTTAAAAAGTTACAAATAGAAATACCGTTTGATCCAGCAATCCCATTGATTGAGAAGTGACAGCCAGGACATTAATAGATATATGCACACCCATGTTCATCGCAGCAGTATTCACAATAGCAAAGAGATAGAAACACCTTAAGTCCCCATCAACAGAGGAATGGATAACCAAACTGGTACATACAAACAATGGAATACTATGCAACTCTAAAGAATAGTGTAGAATCTGCAAAACACCGTATTATGAAGGTGAACTTGGAGGACATTAGGCTGAATGAAACAAGTCAGTCACAGAAGGACAAATATTGTATTAGTTCATTATTTTAAAAAGTCAAGGAAATGTTTGTATATGGAAGGAAACTTTCTTTGTTGGTTACCACGGGTAGGAGGGAAGGGGAAGAAACACTGCCAAAAATTTCTAAAAATAATTTTAAAAATCCTTAAATGATGACCCACTGTGAAAAGAAAAAAAGTTGGAATTAGAATAGTATTTTATCCAGCAATCCTATTACTAGGAATATATCCTAAAGAAGTGAGAACCAGCACAAGGACAGATATTTGCACACCTATTTCCTCGCAGCACTATTTACAACAGCAAAAAGATGGAAACAAGCTAGGTGCCCATCAACAGAAAAATGGATAACCAAACCATGGTATGTATACACACACAGAAGAATACTATGCAACACTAAAGAATAATGTGGAAACTGCAAAACACTGCATAACATGAATGAACTTGGAGGACATTATGCTGAGTAAAATAACTCAACCACAGAAGGACAAATATTGTGTTACTCTTGTTAGGTTTGTCACATGATCTCCAACTCATAGTGACCCTATATACAACAGAAAAAACACTACCCAGTCCTGCACCAGCTGCACAATCCCTGCTATGCCTAAGCCCATCATTGCAGCTACTGTGTCAATCCATCTTGTCTAGGGCCTTCCCCTTTTCCACTGACCCTCCACTTTACCAAGCATGGAATCCTTCTCCAGGGAATGGTTTCTTCTGACAACATGACCAAAGCAGGTGAGATGAAGTCTGGCCATTCTTACTTCCAAAGAGCTATCCAGCTGCACTTTGCTCAGGACAGATTTGTTAATTCTTTTAGAAGTCCATGGTACTTTCAGTATTCTTTGCCAACACCACAATTCAAAACCATTGACTCTTCTGTCTTCCTTATTCATTGCACAACTCTCACATGCACACGAAGCTATTGAAAATACCATGGTTTTGGTTAGGCACAACTTAGTCTTCAGGGAGATATCTTTGCCCTTCAGCACTTGAAAGAGCTCTTTTGCAGTAGATTTTCCCAATGCAATACATCTTCTGATATCTTGACTGATGCTTCCATTGGTGTTGATTGTAGAACCAAGTGATATGAAGTCTTTGGCAACTTCTATCTTTTCTCCATTTAGCATAATGCTGTTAATTGGTCCGCTTGTGAGGATTTTTGTTTTCTTTATATTGAGATGTAATCCATACTGCAGATTGTATTCTTCAATCTTAATCAGTAAGTGCTTCAAGTCATCCTCACTTTCAGCAAGCAAAGTTGTGCTGTCTGCATATCGCAGGTTGTTAATGTATCTTCCTCCAATCCTGATGCCATGTTCTTCTTCATATAGGCCAGCTTCTCGGATTATTTGCTCAGCATACAGATTGAATAAGTATGGTGAAAGGATACAACCCTGACACACTCCCTTCCTGATTTTAAACCATGCAGTATCCCCTTATTCTGTTCGAACAACAGCCTCCTTGTCTATGTACAGGTTCCTCATGAGTACAATGAAGTGTTCTGGAATTCCCATTCTTCTCAATGTTAGCCACAATTTGTTATGATTCACACAATCACATGCTTTTGCACAGTCAATAAAATACAGGTAAGCATCTTTCTGGTATTCTTTGCTTGCAGCCAAGAGCCATCTGACATCAGCAATGATATCCCTTATTCCATGTCGTCTTCTGAATCCAGCTTGCATTTCTAGTTCTCTGTCAATATACTTCTGTGACTACTTCTGAATTATCTTCAGTAAGATTTTACTTCCATGCAATATTAATGATATTGTTCAATAATTTTCATAATCTGTGAGATTACCTTCCTTTAGAATGGATACAAATATGGATCTCTTCCAGTTAGTTGGCCAGGGATCTTTCTTCCAAATCTCTTGGCATAGCCAAATGAGTGCCTCCAGTGGGGCATCCCTTTGTTGAAATAATTCAATGGGTATTCTATCAATTCCTGGACCCTTGTTTTTCACCAATTCCTTCAGTGCAGCTTGGACTTCCTTAATACCATTGGCACTTGATTGTATGCCACCTCCTAAAATGGATGAAGATCAACCAGGTCTTTTTGGTACAGTGACTCTGTGTATTCCTTCCATCTTCTTTTGAAGTTTCCTGCATCATTCAATATATTGCCCATAGAATCTTTCAATATTACAACTTGAGGCTTAAATTGTTTCTTCAGTTCTTTCAGCTGGAGAAACACTGAATGTGTTCTTCCCTTTTGGTTTTCTAACTCTAGGTCTTCGAGCATTTCATCATGATAATTGACTTTGTCTTCTTGAGCTTCTCTTAGAAATCTTCTGTTCAGCTCTTTTATCTTCTCATTTCTTTCATTTGCTTTAGCTACTCTACATTCAAGAGCAAGTTTCAGAGTCTCTTCTGACATCCATTTTTGCCTTTCTTCCTTTTCTGTTGTTTTAATGACATTTTGCTTTCTTCACGGATGTTCTTGATGCCATTCCACAATTGCTCTGGTTTTCAGTCATTGGTGTTCATCAAATCTATTCTTTATATGGTCTCTAAATTCAGGAGGGATATAATAAAGTTCATATTTTGGCTCTCATGGACTTATTTTAATTGTCTTCAACTTCAAGTTTAACTTGCATGTGAGCAGTTGATGGTCTGTTCCACAATCAGCTCCTGGCCTTGTTTTGGCTGAAGGTATTGAGCTTCTTCATCACCTCTAGCCACAGATGTAGTCAATCTTACTCTTTGTACTCCATCTGGCAAAGTTCACGTGTATAGCCACTGTTTGTGTTGTTGAAAAAAGGTATTTACAATGAATAAGTCATTGATTCTGCAAAATTCTATCATGTGATCTCCAGCATCATTTCTATCACCAAGGCCATATTTTCCAACTAACAGTGATTCTTCTTTGTTTCCAATTTTTGCATTCCAATCACCTGTGATAACCAACACATCTTGATTGAATGTTCGATTAATTTCAGACTGCAGAATTTGGTAAAAAGCTTAAATTTCCTCATCTTTGGCTTTGGTGGTTGGTGTGTAAATTTGAATAATAGTAGTATTAACTGGCCTTCCTTGTAGGCATATGAATATCATCCTATCACTGGCAGCATTGTATTTCAGGATAGATCTTGAAACATTTTTTTGTGATGATGAATGCCATACCATTCCTCTTCAATTTGTCATTCCTGGCATAGCAGATCATATGGCTATTTGATTCAAAATGAACAAAACCAGTCCATTTCACCTCATTAATGCCTAGGATATCAGTCTTTATGTGTTCCATTTCATTTTTGACAATTTGCAATTTTCCTAGATTCCTACTTCATACATTCCATGTTCTGATTATTAATGACATCCATTAATAATAATAATCAGCAAATGGAAGTCCTGAGAGCTTTGCTCTATCCACTTCATTAAGATTGGCTCTAATCTGAGGAGGTGACTCTTTATAAGTCATATTTTGAGTCCCTTCTGACCTGAGTGGTTCATTTCTGGCACTATGTCAATCAATGTTTCAGGGCTACTCATAAAGTTTTTCTGTAATATATAAGACAGTGTTTCACTGCTATTCATAAGGTTTTCATTGGTCAATTCTTTGATAAATTGATGGCCTGTTCCTCCTTCTGAGTCTGTCTTAGTCTAGAAGCTTGGCTGAAACCTGTCCACTGTGAGTGACCCTGTTGGCATTTGATATACCAGTGGCATAGCTTCCAGCCTCACAGCAACAAGCAAGCCACCACAGTAAGACAAACTGACAAACAACTTCATCTCCCTTAGCTGTTTCAAATCACTCCACTACCACTTCCTGGCCTGTCCTAGCTGTTCCAGTCCTCCAAAAGCCCAGTTCCCATCGCTTCCTGGCCACCCCTACCTATTCTGGTCCTCCAAAAGCCCGGATCCTGCCTCTTCCCACTGTTAAAAAAAGAAAAGTTAGAATTAGAAATACCATTTGACCCAACAATCTCATTACTAGGTATATATCCTAAAGAAG
This sequence comes from Orycteropus afer afer, assembly GCF_000298275.1. NCBI lineage: Eukaryota > Metazoa > Chordata > Mammalia > Tubulidentata > Orycteropodidae > Orycteropus > Orycteropus afer. Next base: position 2,781,138 of record NW_006922008.1, read on the forward strand.
TGAGAACCAGGACAAGAACAGATATATGCACACCCCTGTTCATCACAGCACTATTTACAACAGCAAAAAAGATGGAAACAACCTATGTGCCCATCAACAGAGGAATGAATAACCAAACTATGGTACATACACACAATGGAATACTATGCAACCCTAAAGAATAATGTAGAATCTGCAAAACACTACATAACGCAGATGAACTTGGAAGACATTATGCTGAGTGAAATAAGTCAGTCACAGAAGGATAATATAGTATTAGTTCATTATTGTAAAAAGTCAAGGGAAGGTTTGTATATGGAAAGAAACTTTCTTTGTTAGTTACCAAGGGTGGGCAGGGAGGGGAGGAAACATTGCAAAAATAAATAAAAAGAATTATGTAGAATCTGCAAAACACTGCATAACATGAATGAACTTGGAGGACATTATGTTGAGTGAAATAAGTCAATCACAGGATAAATATTGTATCAGTCCATGACTGTAAAAAGTTAAGGAAAGGTTTATATATGGAAGGAAACCTTTTTTGGTTACCAGGAATGTGGAAGAGAGGGAAGGGAAAATTCCTAGATAGATTAATATATATGTATGTATATATATATACACTAAAGATTATTAGTAGTTACCAAAGGTGGGAGGGAGAGGAAAGGGGGAAGCTTTTGTTTATTGGGCATTGAGTTTATGCTAATGGTAGTAGAGAGAGACAGAAAAAAAAAATAAGAGTTACAAGACTTGAAAAATGTAAACAACGTCACTGAATTATACATGTAGAATTTGTTGAAATGGTGTATACTTTGCTGTGTATTTTCACAAATAAACAAGCGAATACAAAAACAGGGGTGGGGGTGTGTGAGACAGAACATATAGCCTTCCAAGGCAGCAAAAGTAATCCAGGACTCCATATACAAGAGGAGTGTCAAGCTCAAGCTCAAGCGAAGATGGGGTTCATGTTCAAAAGCTCATATCCAAGGGCAATCTAGTCAATTCAGTTAAACTGTGTTTCACTGGCTCTAAATGGTCATACGTACTTGTGTTCTTGGGTTTGCTTCCTCCCAGCTCTATGATCTTGGACAGGCATGTAACTGTTCAGTGTCTGAGCCTCTTCATTTTAAAACAGGGTAAAATAATACCTACCCAGACATATGGTTGTAAAAATTGCTGTTATTGTTAGTTGCCATTTAGTCAATTCCAACTCATGGTGACCCCATGTGTGCAGAATAGAATTGCTCCACAGGGTCTTCAAGGCTGTGATCTTTCAGAAGTAGATCACCAGGCCTGCCATCCAAGGTGCCTCTGTGTGTGTTTGAACTGCCAACCTTTTAGTGAGTAGTTGAGCAATTAGGCATTTGCACCGCAAGGGACTTATAAGGATTAGAAGTACCTTATAAATTACTCAGAACAATATTCTGACACATAGTCTGTAGTCTGCAAGTTATGGTAGCAAGAAGAAGAAAGAGGAGGAGAAAGAGAAATGTCCTATGTCAGGTTCCCTGGAAAACAAACTCTGATACAGAGACAGGTGTGCAGGAGGTCTCTTGGGGCATGGATTCAGATTCAACAACTCTGGGAGAGTAAGGGAAGCAGGACTGGACAGAGAGAAATCAGACTTCCATGTGTTTGCAACATTAACTTCATCCAATCCCAGGGGAATCTCTGAAGCTGGGATAGGCCTTCAGAGTTGTCTTGAATTGAGGCAAGGGAGCTTAGCACTGCTCCCAAGCAATGACTTGTCATTGGATGTGAGCTGATTCCAGGGACAAGTACCTTTGAGTGGGACAGTTCCCCTCAGCCAAGAATCCCAGCATCTGGGAGAATGAGTACCTTGGATCCAATAAAAGGATCTAGTTGGCAAACCATTGCACCCATTACAAGAAGAAAATCTGTTGCTCACTGAATGCTTGCTGCGGGGCTCTAGACACATCATCTCATACATTTTCATAGTGTTACTCTGTTCCAGCTTATTTATTCTTTAAGGTAGCCCTATGAGATAGATACTTCATATTATCCTCATTTTATTGATGAGAACCCTCAGATGCAGAACAATTGAAAAGTTTATTCAATGCTATGCTGCATTACATTTCAGAGGCAAAATTTGAACTCAGGTAGCCTAACTCCAGAGCCTTTGCTCTTAAATTCAAGGATGAAAAATAACACTCAATGCTCTGGAAACAATGGCTGCAATGGTGGGCGCAAGCCTAGTGAGAATTGTGAGAATGGCACAAAACTGGGCATTGTTTTGTTCTGTTGTACATAGGGTTGCTATGAGTCACAAACAACTAGACAGAACCTAACAATGGCAACAAGAACAATGCTCTAGAAGAAATTACTGTTTTACCAGATGTAAGACAAATTTTTGTTAAAGGCAGTGTATTCATTTTCTATTGATTGCTGCCATAACAAATTTAGCAGCTTAAAACCACACCTATTTATTAGCCCATGGTCTTTAGCTCAGAAGTCCTGCAAGAATAGGTGTGGTAGTTAAAGTTTTATGTCAACTTGTTTGGGTCTGGTTGACTGGCTGGGCAGCTGGTGGTAGTTATTCCCCATGATGAGACTGGCAATCAACTCCATGGTAGGATCTACCACAAGCAGCTGAGTAGCTGCTTTAAGGATGTGGGCTGCTTCCTGTATATAAGCAGAAGCTCTGGGAATGGTCTCTAGCTTATGGCACGCTTGAACCCTGCATGTAGCCATGTCATTGTTCAGCAGCCTGCTATGCTCTGCCAACCCTGGGACTTACAATGGTCTTGAACTAATGGCTTACCATGTGGTTTGGTAACATTCGGACTGTGCCATTTTATTTGTCAATCTTGGGCTTGTTGTCTTCATCAGCCAATAGCTGCCTGAATAAAGAGATACCTCTAGCTTCAGTGGGCTGGGAGCAAGAGGCAGAGCTGAAGCCCAAGGTTGAAGGACTTTCGCCCAACCCCTAGAGCCTGGCACTTTGAACTCGGACTTCCAGCCTCCTGAACTGTAAGAGAATAAACTCCTGTTTGTGCAAGCCATCTCATTTGTGGTATTTCTGTTAGAATGGTACTAGGTAACCAAAACAGTGGGTCAGCTGCATCCTTTGTTTAGAGTCTCACAAAGACAAAGTCAAGATGGCTGCAAAGCTGTGTTCCTTTCCAGAGGCCCTGAGGATGCATCACTTCTAAGTACATTTGGGTTGATAACTGAATTCAGTTCTCATGGTTGTAGAACTGAGATCCCTCTCCTTGCTAGCTGCCATGAAAGGGGTTCATCTTTGCTCCTGGCAGCCACTTGATTCCTTCTTATACTTTCCATTTGGCCTTCTTCCCACAATAGCAAGTTGAGTCCCTCTCATGCTTTGAATTTCTCCCAATTTCCCTTCTGCCACATCTCTCTTACTCAAGCTGGAGAAAATTCTCCCTGTGTAAAGGCTCATGAAATTAGATTGGGCACCCTGTTTTAAGGCTCACATCTCAACATAAGGCTCCCTATTTTAAGGTGCACATCTCAACATAAAGAAAACAAAAATCCTCACAATTCTGTCAATGAGCAGCATCATGATAAATGGAAAAAGGTTGAAGTTGTCAAGGATTTAATTTAATTGGATCCATAGTTAATGCCCATGGAAGCCATCAAGTAGTCAGACTTATTGCATTGGGAAAATATGGTGCCAAGTACCTCTTTAAAGTGTTAAAAAGCAAATATGTCACCTTGAGTACTAGGATGAGACTGACTCAAGCCATGGCATTTTCAGCCACCTCATATGACTGTAAAACATGGACTACAAATAAGAAAAACCAAACAAGAATTGATGCATTTGAGTTATGGCATTGGAGAAGATTTTCTGCCAAAAGAAAAATCTGTCTTGGAAGGACAGCCAGAAAGCTCCTTGGAGATGATGGTGAGGATGGTGAGAGTTGATGTCTCATACTTTGGTTATCTTATGAGGAAGGACCAGTCCTTGAAGAAAGATACCATGCTTGAAAAAGTAGATGTCAGCAAAAAAGAGGAAAATGGGCAACAAGATGAATTATTTTTGGGGAGCTATTCTGCCTACCACCAGCATTTCAGGCCAATATGGACTCCAGGTCTGCTATCACAATGACTGTTCACCATGATGTTCACCTTCAAATTGAGCAGACCCACACCTTATCCAGGCAGTCAGCAGCCAATCATAATGAGGGCACCCCACAATGTCTTATTCATGTTTGTATCCACAGCTTTTAGAATAGTGTCTGGCATAGAGTAAGCCATCAATCCAAATTTGCTGAATTTTGGATGGAAACAGAATAGCTGGCTGGCTGGCTGAATTGAATGAACAAACCAAGTAAATTAGTTAAAGAATAAGAAGCAATACCCTAACCTAAGTGTGATGATTCATAAGTACACACAGCAGAGTGAAACCCAAGTGTATTTTTCTTTATAGTTTATTTATTAAACAAATATTTACTGAGTGCCTACTATAAATTAGATTCTGTAATAGGTTCTGTTGGTGATAAATAAGACATGTTCCTTGACCTGAGAAAAGTTTACTTTCCATCAAGAAGTGCAGTTGTGTAAACAATTGTTTCTGTTTCTCTCCCTCATCTCTTCTGATCCAACCCTTCCTCATCTGTTTCTGTCCCTCTGACTCTCCATATTAAAACATCCCACCCTTTCTTCCCACCTGTGCCGGCAATCCTTCAAAAAAGAAATTTCTTATCCCAACTTGAACTTTCAAAGCTCAGTGTTGCGAAGGGTGTGTTCTTGTTGTTGAGTGTCGTTGAGTTAATTCCAACTCATACTGACCTCATATGACTCATACTGACCTCTGTCATAAGACAGAGTAGAACTGCCCCATAAGGTTTTCTTGTCTATAATCTTTATAGGAATGGATCACCACCACAACTTTCTCCTGCAGAGGCTCTGGGTGAGTTCCAAACCAACCTTTCTGTTAACAGCTGAGTGCTTAATCATTGTACCACTAGGGCTCCTTAGGAAGGCTGTGGGAGCTAGCTGAATGTCCAGATTGGCAAGGGAAAGAATAAAAAAGGATTTTAAGGAATTTTTCTCTTTTGATTGTCTAGTAGTCACTGTTGAAGTCATTTTACGTTTTGCTTCCATAATTTCTGGCTCAGGTCATGCAATATTGCCATGATCAAGGCAAAACAGGAGCTCAAACTTTGAAGCCATTTGGACTTTTAACCTAGATTTTGACTTCTACTTGCTAGGTGACCTTGGGCAAGTGTTTATTTATTTATTTATTTATTTTTAATTTTCCAAAGTACCATATGAGGAACTTTTGTGGCACAATGGTTAAGGCATTTGGCTGGTAATGAAAAGGTCAGCAATTCAAACCCACCAGCCACTCCATGGGAGAAAGACGAGGCAGTCTACTTTTGTAAATATTTACAGCCTTGAAAACCTATGAGACAGTTCTACTCTGTCCTATAGAGTCACTATGAGTTGGAATCAACTCAATGGCAATGTTTTTTTTTTGTTTGTTTTTGTTTTTAAGTACCAAATATAAAGTAAATTGATTCTCAAGAATAGGTAATTGCTCAGCATGTGGTAAGCTTTAAAAAGAAAGAAAGAGAGAAAAAACATTGCTGTCAAGATGATTCTGACTCATAGCAACCTGTTAGACAGATTGGAACTGCCCTATAGGCATTAAATCTTTCCAGAAGCAGACTGCCACATCTTTCTCCCATGGAGCAGCTGGTAGGTTCGAGTTGGCAACCTTTCTATAGCAACTAAGTGCTTTAATCGCTGAGCCACCAGGACTCCTGGGAACATCTCAGTAAATAATAATTCATATCCCTGCTTCTTACTCATCGTTTTCCCTTCACCTCATATCCTATTCTCCTACAAGTTGGAAAGAGCTTATTCTCCTGAACTGTTACCTCTTTCACACTAACATGGACTTTGCCAGCTCAGGAAAACATTGTGATTATTCTCCTGAACTGTTACCTCTTTCACACTAACATGGACTTTGCCAGCTCAGGAAAACATTGTGATTCTACACACAGCATACTTAGCCCTTCCATTTTACAAGGAAAATTTCTAGGTTCTTACAAGGCAATAAGATCCAAGTTTCAGCCTTTCCCAATGGCTTACTAACTAGGTGATGTGGAGATGGCTACTTCATCTTTCAAAGCCTTGTTTTTCTCCTTTGTTGAAAATATGGTGATTAGCCATTTCTTAACAGGCTTGGCTGGCGTGGGGCTCAACTAAGTTGGTGAATTATAAATGGTTTGTTGTGTTATTCTTATTATTTGTCAGAGGGACTGGCTCTTGTTTGATTGTGTATTCTTAGCATAATGTCTGGCCAAGAATAAATGATCAACAATTGTTTGATGACTGATGAGTAACTATTATCGTCATTATCATTTCACTGCTAAAGCCCACAGAGATGACAGAAATGGAGAAGATATTCTAGTTTTTCTTTAAACAGAGTTCAAAAAATCAAAACTGCATAAACCTCAAAGTGCGTACACCTAGCCTTACCAGAGAGACCCTTAATTCTTCCATATGGTGCAATTCTGGTTACATGTGCAAGATGAAGTCCCAGGGTCACAAAGGGCCCCACTTGTATCCACAACCACCTACCACACCTTGCTGGCAGAGTCCTGACCACAATATAGGGTGAGAAGGCAGGACTATTTCAGTGTTAATTCATGTATGGTAAGTGCTGTCCTGGTCACTGGTTCCATATAAGAAAGTGAAGTAGAGTCTTCTCCACGCATGGGGTGCATTTAGCCCTCATCTCTATCTGGGCAGGGGGTCCCCAACCCCAAAAATCCATATCTGGCCCTAACTCCACAGATCATTATACTTCAGCTTCAGGCTTACCACTTCAAGTTCCTCATAACCTATTTCATTTTTATGCTTTTGAACACAGTCATGTTCTCATTATCTTATAAAATATTTAATCTGTCGTTTCCATGTGTTTGGAGCAGAGGGAGAAGTTTCAGCACACAGGTACATTTCCAAATTGACCTGGAGAAAGATGCAATGCTTTCCAGCATTCTATTAACCAGGCCCCGTACTTGACTCTCCCCATTTCTAATTTTATTTATTTATTTTTTAAATCAGAGAATAACTTATACAAGCCTACCATATTTGGTCTTTATATCAACCCTATACAGCAGAATGGAGTTTCTAAGTGACACAAATGGTTAAACACTCAGCTATTAACTGAAAAGTTGGTGGTTCAAATTCATCCACAGTGCCTCAGAACAGAAGCCTGGTGACCTACTTCCAAAAACTTAGCCATTGAAAACCCTACAGAGAAAAGTTCTACTATGTGTGGGGTCACTGTGAGTCAGAATTGATGACAGCAAGGCACAGGTAGATACTATTATGATATAATTTTATAAGTGAAGCACTTATTTGATATATTCAGGATGCCATGTGAAATTGCAAAATTGAATCCTTCTTCTATGCTGACTCCCTCTACCATAAAATCTGAGGACTGTATGCATATGTGAGGGTGATGAAGATCTAGCTCACACACATACACTGTAAATACATTTTTGGTCCATGCTACTAATCAAATATTGAAAGGCTCTTTGCTTAGGGCTTGTCAACAATGTCATTTGCTTTTCAGCTGTTTAAATAGCAACAGAAATGTTCACTTGTCTTCCTCATTTGTATTGATGGAACAAATTAAGGCCCTTTCAGTGAGTCCAGCTTATTAACAAGCTACAGAAGAGGGTGCCCTTTGACCATTCCCACCCTTTTTTCTAGAAATGAAGGGATATGGAGAGAAAGGGAGCACCAAATCGGACAGTAATGGGCTGTAATTGAGTCATCAGTTTGTTTTAACTGCTTGAGTGTGATTGTCTGTGAAAATGGTTTGATTTTATGCTCTTTATGAAGCTGCGTCAAGCTCCATTTGAAATAACAAGGCCCTTTCTTCCTCTTGCTTTCACTCCAAGTGTGGGGTGAGCAGAGGGGGAAAGGAAGGGAGAGGAAGCTTCCAAGAAGGCTTGCTGGGCAAGGACTATGAGCTGTCATGTTTGTATGTGGATGGGCGGGCAGGGAAGCAGTGTTATAAAACTGCCCTCAGACAACCTGCAGCATGGCAGAGGACAGGAGGAATATGTATCTGGAATCTTCCAAACTGTTCCTCCAATCAGCAGCTGTTCTTGATATGAGGTGTAGTCAGGTAAGTATTTGATGGAATCTGTTACAGATTCCCAGGCAACATTAATATTATCATGAGGGATAAGACAGAGGGGACAGAGGGCAGATACACTAAGTAGGATGCTATAGAACCCACTGGAGAAGTTCATACATCCCTGTCATGAGTATTTCTTACACAGGCACAATCAGAATTGTGCTGTCCAGGTTGGTAGTCACTAGCCACTGAGCACCTGAAATGTAGCTGAACTGAGATGTCAAAAATGACCTCATCCAAGCTTAAGAGCTACTTAGATAGGAAGCTAAATCTCCAAAGACTTCTAGTTCTATGTGTTCCTCACCTCAGCGTCATCTGCTATACCTCATAAATGTGTCCTGACAACAGTTTGCAACTGTTGCCTTAGAGATAATCCAATTTTATCTTCCATCCTGTGAAGAACCTCCAACAGATGGCTTATTGAGTTCAGTCTGAGCACATACTGAAGGTTGGTGGCCACAGGGGACTTAGCACCACTGAGAGTGCCTGGGGGTTAATACTTGCTCTGCTGCTTAGAATATTAAACGTACCCTGGACTCCCAGAAGAACAAACAAATCAGTCTTAGAAGAAATACAACCAGACTGAGCTTTGGAACTGATGATGGCAAGACTTCATCATGCTCAACTTCAGACACATCAACAGGAAAGACCAGTTTGCTGGAAAAGGACATCATGTTTGGTAAAGTAGAGGTTCAGCAAAAATGAAGAAAACTTTCAGTGAAATTGGTTGACATAATTGCTGCAATTTTGTTGTTGTTATGTGCTGTCGAGTAGGATCTGACTCATAGCCACCCCTCCTTGGGTTGCCGAGAGAGTATCCCTATGGAAGTAGATTGCCCAACCTTCCTTCTGAGGAGTGGCTGGTGGGTTTGAACTGCCAGCCTTCTGGTTAGCAGTCAAGTGCCTTAGGGACTATGCTACCAGAGCTCCCAATTGTTGCAATAGTGGACTTAAACATGCCAATGATTATGAGGGACTGGGCAGGGTTTTGTTCTGTTATACATTGGGTCACATAAGTTGGAGCTAACTCACAGGCAAAGAACAACAACTACCTCAGAGAAGTCTCTCACCCTCACTGAGTCTTAGTTTCCTCATCTGTAAGATGGAAACATAATCCTTGCCAGGCCTGTCTCACCAGGGTGTTGGAAGGTGTGTGTAAGCAATATATAAAGTGTAAAGCCCTCTATAACTGTAAGGAAGTAGAGCAAAGGGAGAATGAGAACAGCAAGGCCAGAGTGAGAAGACTTGTATTTCTGAATAGGAATCAGCTCTAAGGTTGTCTCCAACAATCCCTAAACATGTTTTGAGCACCCAGAATATATCTGGCCTTGTATCAGAAACCATAATGAGACACCAATTTACAAGCCACCAGTCCTGGGCTTGAGTAGCCTGCAAGCAAATGGGCAAGACAATATATCATTATAACCAAATGACCACTAGGTATAGTCAGGCTCAAGAGGGAAAACATTGACTTACAGGGTTACTGGGAATCATATTCAACAGATCAGAGATGAAGAAATGAGGAAGGGAGAAGCAGGGGAGAGAGAGAGAGAGAGAGAGAGAGAGAGAGAGATCTTACAGCTCTGTTGTCAGCTGCTGTTGACTCTGATTCATGGAGACATCATGTATAACGGAATGAAACATTGCCCAGTCCTGCATCATCCTCACAGTGGCTAACATGTTCCAGCCCATCTTTGTAGCTATTGTCAGTCCACCTCACTGAAGGATTCCCACGCCCTCATTTGTCCTCTGCTTCACCAGACACGATACCTTCCTGAGCACGTGTCCAAAGCAAGCAAGTCGAACAATGTTCTGTTGTGATCCGAACAGTTTTCATTGGCTTATTTTTGGAAGTAAATCACCAGACCTCTCTTCCCAGTCTGCATTAGTTTGGAAGCTCCCCTGAAAGCTGTAAACTATGGGTGACCGTGCTGGCATCTGAAACACCAGTGGCATAACTTCCAGCATCACAGAAACGTGCAAGCCACCACAGCACAGCAAACCAACAGATGAGTGGTGGGAAAGCTCATTATTGATAGTCTACATGTGCTTTTATTCATCATGATTTTAACACTGAAACAATCAATTCAAAATCTGTGATTTTACTCTAAGTTTATGTATCTCACTTCTGTCATAGTCTCATGAAGTTCAAACAGCTCAAGTGGTCAGCTCTTCTCTAAGTGGTTACTCAGGAATCCAGCTTCCTTGTATCATGTGGCCTGTCATCTCAGAATCCCTCACTTCTGGCCACATGGCATGAGATAGAGGGCAATGATGAGAGACTGCTGAGACCAGGCCCGTAACTCACACATATCACTTTGGTCTGGATCCCATTGACTGGAACTGAGGCACTCCATCTGAACTCAAGGAGGTTTGAGGATGTAGCATTTCTATGTGCCCAGGAGGGCAGGGAAATAGAGTGGTGCCAGGATACTCCCCGAATGTTTATTAGAAGGAAATGATAAAGGGAAAAAGGGGGAGATAAGAAAAATGGCAAGGAGAGAAAAGAGGACAAAGGGAAAGAGAGAGGGAGGGTAATGCCCAGTCCTTTTCCTTAGAAGTCACTGAAGAGCCTTCATAAATGCTGAATTGGCAAATATTGTGTTGTTGTTGTGCACCATTGAGTCAATTCCAACTCATAGCAACCCCATAAGACAGAGTAGAACTGCCTCATAGGGTTTCCCAGGCTGTAGTTTTTACAGGAGAAGATTTCCAGGTTTTATCTCTCATGGAGGTTAGAACAGTCAACCTTTCAGTTAGCAGCTGGGTGCTTAACTTTTGTTCCACCAGAATTAATTAATATTATATCACACACACACACTATATATATATATATATATATATATATATA
>NW_006922008.1:2792936-2793451 GCF_000298275.1 Orycteropus afer afer
CCGTTCCTTTTGTTTTTGTCCAACTAGTTGAGGAGAATGATGGCCACAGCATTCTGCACATCAGCTGCCTTCAGTGTTGTCACCTTTCCCATGTTTAGCGAGCTCCCTACATGGCAATTCCCCCCATCAACCCCAAAAGTAGCATAGTTTATGATACTTTCAGAAGGCTGACTTTAGGAGCCCTTAACTGCTGTAGTGAAGACTCAAAAATTCTTAATAGTCCAACTCCAAAAACAGTCAGAGCTGCAGGAAACAGTGTGGGCAGAATTAACACAAATACATAAAACAGCACAGAGGTCACGATTCCCAGAAAGCCACCCACTCCATGCCTTCTTCTGCTCTCCTCCCTTTATATCATCACCTCTTTTTCCTTGCTTTCCCTTGTTTTCCCTAATGCTAGAGGAGAAAAAGTTAATGTTCGTTATATATCTACCACAGGATAGGTTGTTGTTGTGAACTGCCGAGTCAGCTCCAACTCATACAACAGGACAAAACATGACACAATCCTGTGCTAT
>NW_006922008.1:2793661-2802557 GCF_000298275.1 Orycteropus afer afer
TTGAACCACTAGTCTTCTGGTTAGCAGTCAAGTGCCTTAGGCATTACACTACCAGAGCTCCTATTGGCAATATTCTGATGTAATCTACCTAATTTTCAGTGGATGGCTAGGCTTTCTTCCTTGTCTGAAATATTCTGGAAACTCTGCTGAAATCTGTCCACCATGGGTGACACTATTGGTATTTTAAATATGGTGGTGTAGCTTTCACATCATAACAACACACAAGCCACTGCAGTACAACACACTGACCGGTGGCACCCTGTATAGTGTACAAGCCACACAGTACAACACACTGACAGATGGGTGGTGTCATGTGCTATGTACATACCTGCATTCATCACAAGAATCCTATGACATAGGTACTATAGTCCAATTAAAAAGATGAGGAAACTCAGAAAGCTGAAATCACTTGCCTGAGGTCACAAGGTCAGGAAGAAGCAGAACTGGGACTCAAAGTTCAGACAGTCTGAACCCAGTGCAATGCCAATTCTATCACTTAACTCCAACACTCCGTTTTCTACTTTTCTAAAGCCACCTCTAGCTGTTAATTTTAACATCCACAACTTCCTCACCTCCACTTAGTCCAAGAAGCCCTGGGCTTTATGCCTTCCTCTTCCTTGCTTATCTTTTGCTACAGATGGCTCCTTGCCATTTTCTGGCATTAGTTGATTTCTCACCTGCATATTCAGAATTCTGCCTACTGTGCACAACAATCTGTGAAATGTATAAGCAGAAGAGAGGGGCTTATTGAAACACTGTTCCCTGTGTGCCTCTGTAACAGTGCTGAATCAGGGCCTTTGGCAAAGCTGAAAGACAGTCTGAAGGTAGCAGGCTCCAGAAAGACAGTGGTACTTGCAGCTCTTACAGAACTCTCACCCTTTCCCAGACTCTTGTATCCTGGATGCTCACCCCCAAGCTGTACTGCCTTGGCTACCCTTTATCATATACGTTGGACGCCTCATAGAGTGAGACTTGGTCCTTTACTCCAAAGCCTGGGATGCCCGGTGCCATTTCCTCTGGAATATCTTACTCTACTTTTTCTCCCAGGAGCTCTGGTAACGTAGTGCCTGAGGCACTTGACTGCTAACCAGAAGGCTGGTGGTTTAAACCCAACAGCCACTCCTCGGAAGGAAGGTTGGACAATCTACTTCAATAGTGATACTGCCCCAGAAACCCAAGGAGGGGTTGCTGTGAATTGGGTCCGACTCGATGGCACATAACAACAACAACTTCTTCTCCAAGATCTAGCTTCAGTACCACCTCTTGCAGGAAGTCTTCCCATATCGTGCTTAGCTAGAGATGATCTCTCCTTGAACCTGCATTTTGTTGTACAATTAGCCTTTTCCAACCTTGCATTACAGTGATTCGTTATGCATGCTTTTCATCTCCCATAGCAGGTCTTAAAGGAGAAATGAGCATATGATTAATTGCATAGAGTTTGGAGATAAAGACCTGGGTGCATGTGCTGGTTCTACCACTTACCAGCTTTGTGACTGTGGAAAAGTTATATGAACTCTCTGAGCCTTAGCTATATCACTGATGTTGTGGGTGCCAAAATAAGATAAGGTATGGAAGAACTTTACACACACAGTGAGTGGCAATTGTTGTTGCTGTTATGTGCCCTTGAGTCGGACCCAACTCATAGCAACCCCTCCTTGTATTTCCAAGGTGGTATCACTATGGAAGTAGATTGCCCAACCTTCCTTCTGAGGAATGGCTGGTGGTTCAAACCCACTTCTGATTAGCAGTCAAGTGCCTTAGGCACTATGCTACCAGAGCTCAGTGGTTAGTAAATAGCAGGTTTATCACTTTGAGGGGATGGGTGGTTCAGTGGTAGAATTCTTGGGTTCAATTTCCAGCTAATGCAACTCATGTGAACACTCACCACCCATCTGTCAGTGGAGGCTTGAGTGTTGCTATGAAGATAAACATGTTTCAGTGGAGCTTCCAGACTAAGAGGGACTAGGAAGAAAGACCTGGTAATCTACTTCTGAAAATCAGCCAATAGTTTAATTATAGTGGTTCATGGGGATGACAAAGTACTGAACAGTGTTTCATTCTGTTGTGCATAGGGTTGCTGTGAGTCCTGGTTGCCATGACTCAGGACTGATTAAATGGCAGCAAAAACAATGATTATCTTTTTTAAAACTAAAGCAGAGTTTCAATCACAGTCCCATCTATTACTAATTGTTTCACTTTAGGCATCTCCTTAAGACTCAGTTTCTTTATCCTTAGAATGGATCATAATAGTTCTCTGATAGAGTTTGGGATTAAATCATGTATGCACAATGCATAGCACAGAACCTGACATGAAATAGATATTCATGAAGTATTTGTTGACCATATTAATAAATAGGCACAATTTTGGTCAGGGCTATGGATACAAGAGAGACTCAGATATAATTTTAGTTTATTCAAATCTACATGGCCACTTGTTGAAGGTCTTACAACAGAAAATTAGAGCTTAATAATTGTAAGAATCCTGCAGTGTGCATCTCCTATATGCAAGTATTTTTAAAAGGTTTCTGACAAAGCTGTGTGAAAAGTGTTATTGCTCTGTGTACAGCTCTATCTAATTTAGAATTTAAGCTCCTAATGCTACATAATGCTGCCACTTATCAGATGGGGGAGTCCAGTTTCATGAGGGTCAGGACACTTTCAGTCCAAGGAATAGAAATACAGCCCACAGTAGATTAAACAGAAGGAGAACTTTCTATTCACACAGCTTGGAAGAATAGAGAATCTCTATGAAAATTGAAGGAAAGACCCCAGGAACCCCATGTTCTCCCAAAGTCCCCAGTTTTACCCACCCAATCTCCATCTGTTAAATATTATGCACAACTTGAGTGACAGATCAGATGTCATTTCTCTTCATTCCCTTTCTCCTTCTCTTCCCCATGAAACTCCAGCTGCTCTATCTTCAGATCTCCCTCCATACTTTGTTCATACTCAAGTACTCATCACATTCTGCTTTATATTGTTATGGTAAATATATCTGTACTCACATACACACCAATTCAGCATTTTATAAACATTGGGTGCTCAGAAATTTTGTGAATGGATGGATAGAAGGATATCGAGGTATATGGATAAATGGTTGGGTGTGAAGTGAAAATATAGATGAATGGCTAGGTAGGTGAATAATGGTGGGAGGAAAAATATATGTATGGTTGGAATTGTGGTTGGATATGAATGGATGGATGGGTGGGTAGAAACATGGGTGGTTTGTTGTCACATGAGCTGTCAAGTCAGTTCTGACTCATAGCAACCCTATGGGACAGAGTAGTGTTTCCTGGCCTATAATCCTTATGAGAGCAGATTTCCAGGTCTTTTCTCCTGAAGATCTGCTAGATAGGTTCTGTTCCAGTTCCCTAGTGCTGCTATGGCAAGAAATATACCACAAATGGGATGACCTTAACAAACAGGAGTATATTCTTACAATTTGGAGGCTTTAAGTCCAAGTTCAAAGTGCCAGGCTCTAGGGGCTGGGTAAAAGCCCCTCATCCTTGGGGTCCAGCTCTGCCTCCTGCTCCCAGCCCACTGGAGCTAGAGGCATTTCTTCACTCAGACAGCTGCTGGCTGCTGAGGCTGAGAGGCCACAAGGTTGACAAGTAAAGAGGCACAGTCCCAATGTTACCAAACCACAGAGCAGGCATTAACTTAAGTCCATTGTAAGTCCCAAGGTCAGCACAGCATAGCAGGCTGCTGAGCAATGACAAGGTTACATGCAGGGTCCAAGTGTGCCATAGGCTAGAGACCATTCCAAAGCTGCTTCTTATATATGGGAAGCAGACCATATACCCAAAGCAACTACTGAGCTGCTTGGGTAGATCCCACCGTGGAGCTGATTGCCAATCTCATCATTGGGAATAAGTACCACCAGCTGCCCAGCCACTCAACCAGGCCCAGCCAAGTTGACACACAAACATAACCACCACAGGTTCAAATTGCTGATTTTTTGCTGAGCCCTGAGTGATTGCACCATGGAGGAAGGGATAATTTTATGGGTGGTAAATTGATGGATGGATAGTTGACTGATTTGGTGGCTGTGTAGGTGGATGGATAGATGGAAAAATAGATATGGAAGAATGACTCAACCCCCTTGGATAAATAAAATAAAATGCTGGAACAATTTTCCTCAGTTTTATTAATTTTTCATGATAATACTCTTAGAAGATATCAAGAAAAATTTGATGCCTTCTCTAGATGGAGTCTGAAAAAAATGCAAGTAAAAGTTTTACCTGTTTGGTTTTTATATTACACATTGTAATGTGTTTGAGTATTTCACTGAAGAGGAAAAGGAAAAACAGATTTCATGTAAACATGTAACAGTTCATTAATCTGGACTTTCTTCCCTCTTGGAATCTGAGAATAATGCCATCTACATTGACCAAGGAGGAAGGGAAGAAAGAGGTTGGAGATGAATGAAGCAGGAAGATGGACTGGTTAATCATCTTCACTCATGGAGCACACAGGGCAAGCAACGCTCCAAGAAGCAAATTCCACTGACTCCCTTTAACCCAGTCCCTGCTGTGCTCCTACAAGATTCAGCTCCTATATCTGCTTTGGAATGAGCAGGAACAAATTTGTATTACAGAGATAAGTCGTGCAGAAAAGTCATTTAAATTCTCTGAGTTAAATGTAGCACCAAAGTTCTAGTCAAACCATGTTGGGATATAGTGGAACCTTCACCACCCTGGTATTATCTGTAATAAGACATTTATTATCACTAAATGTTTCAGAAGCCACATAATATCATGGGTAAGAGGATTTGGAAGCAGGCAAATTGGAGTTGGAATAAAAAAATCCTTCTCTTACTAATTGAGTGAAGGATTACTGTGTTCAACAACATGGAAAACCAGTGCCTTCTCTCGGTTCCTTCAACCCTCCTGCTGCAAGCACCTATCAATGGTGGAAATTTTTAAAAATCTATCTTTGTTAATGCTTCTTTGAGCTGGTGAGAATGTGACACTGAGGTTGGAGACTATCTGATGAAAAGAACCTAGAGATATAAATTTAGCACTGACGTTGTCTTGGCCTAGAGGATGATTGCTGATCTTTGTGAAACTTAAGTATAAGATTCTGTAGCCTTACAAGGCTCAGAAACAGGAGATAAAACCCAGAGTCCAGCCAAGATGAAGAAGTGCCTCTTACATCATCTCCCAAATAAAATCAGACCCTCGTTGCTGTGGGTTGCCATCAAGTCAATTCTGACTCAAAGCAAACCCATGTCTTACGGAGTAGAGCTTCTTCATAGAGCTCTCTTAGCTTAATCTTAACAAAAGCAGATCCTCAGGTCTTTCTTTCATGGAACCACTGGGTTAGAACTGACAACCTTTAGATTAGCACTTGAGTGTAAACGATTTGTATTACATTGGGACATTTTAAAGTCAGACCCTAAAGAACATATAACTTTAGTGTGTGGAAGAATTAGAAATACTTATCCTCTAGAAGCCTGCAATCTCTTTTGATTTTTTTAACTGCAAATCTTGGCAAATTTCATTATAATATTTTGTCTTCTGGAGACACCTATTGAAATCTTCTGTTCTGCTCTTTTATTTCATCGTTTCATCCATTCACTTTAGCTACTCTCCATTCAAAACAAAACCTCAAGTTTCAGTCTCTTCTGACATCCATTTTGGTCGTTTCTTCCTTTCCTATGTTTTAAATGACCTTGTGCTTTCTCCATGTATGATGTTCTTAATGTAATCCCACAACTTATCTCGTCTTTCGTCATTGGTGTTCAGTGCATCAAATCTTTTCTTCAGATGGCTTCTAAATTCAGGTGGGATATAACCAAGGTTATTTTGGTTCTTGCGGACTTGTTTTAATTTTCTTCAGCTTCAACTTGAACTTGCACATGAGCAATTGATGGTCTGTTCCACAGTGAGCACCTGGCCTTGTTCCAACTCACATTATTGAGCTTCTCCATCAGTTTTTTCCACAGTTGTTGTTGTTGTTAGATGCTGTCATGTTGGCTCCCACTCATAGCGACTGTGTGTACAACAGAACAAAACACTGCCTGGTCCTGTGCCAGCCTCACGATCCTTGCAATACTTGAGCCCATCATTGCAGCCACTGTGTGAATCCACCTCGTTGAGGTCCTTCTCTTTTTCTGCTGACCCTCTACTTTACCAAGCACAATATCCTTCTCCAGAGAATGGTCTTTTCTGACAACATGACCAAAGTAGGTGAGAGGAAATCTGACCATTCTTGCCTCCAAGGAACATTCCAGCTGCACTTCCTCCAGGACAGATTTGTTAGTTCTTTTAGCAGTCCATGGTACTTTCAGTATTCTTACCTAACACCACAACTCAAAAGCATCAACTCTTCTTCGGTCTTCCTTATTCATTGTCTGGATCTCACATGTATATGAGGTGATTGAAAATACCATGGCTTGGGTTAGGCACACCTTAGTCTTCAAGGAGACATCTTTGCTCTTCATCACTTGAAAGTGGTCTTTTGCAGCAGATTTGCCCAGTGCAGTATGTCTTCTGGTGTCTTGACTGGTGCTTCCATTGGTGTTGATTGTAGAATCAAATAAAATGAAGTCTTTGAGAACTTCAGTCTGCAGTTGTAGTATATTTCATATCTTGCATTCCATCTGGCAATGTCCACGTGTAAAGGCACCATTTAGGTTGTTGAAAAGAGATATTTGTGATTAATAAATCATTGGTCTTGCAAAATTCTATCATGTGATCTCTGGCATCATTTCTCTCACCCAGGCTATATTTTCCAACTATCAATGCTTCTTTGTTTCCAACTTTCAGATTCCAATCACCAGTAATTATCAGTACATCTTGATTGCACATTTGGTCAACTTCAGATTGCAGAAGTTGATAAAAATCTTCAATTTCTTCATCTTTGGCTTTAGCAGTTGGTGTGTAAATTTGGATAATAGTGGTATTAACTGGTATTCCTTGGAGGTGTATGGATATTATCCTATCACTGACAGCATTGTCGTTCAGGATAAATCTTGAAAAAAAAAATTTTTTTTTACCATGAATGCAATGTCATTTCCTTTCAATTTGTCATTCCAGACATGGTAGACCATATGGTAATCTGATTCAGAATGGTCAATACCAGTCCATTTTACCTCACTAATGCCAAGGATATTGATCTTTTTGCATTCCATTTCATTTTTGACAACTTCCAATTTTCATAGATTTACACTTCATACATTCCACGTTCCAACTATTAATGAATATTTGCAGTTGTTTCTTCTTATTTTGAGTCATGCTCCATCAGCAAATGAAGGACCACAAAGCTTTACTCTATCCATGTCATTAAGATTGACTCTACTTTTTGGAGGCAGGTCTTCCCCAGTCATATTTTGAGTGTTTTCACACCTGAGGGGCTCATATTTTAGCACTATATCATATAATGTTTCGATGTTATTCATAAGCTTTTCAGTGGCCAAGTTTTTCAGAAATGGATGGCCTCATCACTCTTCCCAGTCTGTCTTAGGCTGGAGGCTCTGCTGAATCCCCTCCACCATGGGTGACCTTGCTGATATCTGAAATACCAGTGGCATAGCTTCCAGATTATGACACAACATAGAAGCTACTGCAATACAAGTTGAGAGACTAGTGGTGGAGTTAGAAAATCAAAAGAGAAAAACATGTTCACCATTTTTCAAGCTGAAAGAACTGAAGAAAAAATTGAAGCCTGGAATTGCAGTATTGAGGGATTCTATGGGCAAAATATTGAATGATGCAGGAAACATCAAAAGAAGATGGAAGGAATACATAGCATCACTGTACCAAAAAGAATTGGTTGATGTTTAACCATTTCAGAACTGATAATATTGAAAGAAGAAGTCAAAGCTGCATTGAAAGAATTGGTAAGAAACTAGGCTCCAAGAACTGATGGAATACCCATCAAAAATTTTCAAGAAATGAATGCAGCACTGGAATGCAGCACTTACTCATTCATGTCAAGAAATTTAGGAGACAGCTACCTGGCCAACTGACTGGAAGAGACGGATATTTGTTCCATTCCAAAGAAAGGTGATCCAACAGAATGCAGAAATAATTGAACCATATAATTAATACCACATGCAAGTAAAATTTTGATGAAAATAATTCAAAAATGGTTGTAACAATAACAACCAGAATTACTGGTCAGATGGAGTCTGATGGGACCCTCAAGACTATGGCTCTGGGATACTTCAGGACTAGGACAGGACACACTCCCAATGACTGGCTCTCCACCCATCAGTAGAAAGACTTACATACAAAACACCCAACCCAGGGTGATGCAACCCTTGGAGAAATTGGACACAGGGCACCAGAGTGGCAGCATTCACATGGAGGGAAAGCTGGACAGACAAGAGAGCATAATTAAGAAGAGCACAGGGAGGGGCAGTGATAGGGAAGGGAGGGGAGGAGTGGTGGGTTAGGGTTGGAAATGGTCATAAGGGAGTGAAACCAAATGTACATGAACTGTTTAATGTAAAATAAATTCTGCTCTTTAAATATGCACCCAAAGTACAAAAATTTTAAAAAAATAAATTAAAAACATATTAAAATGAAAAAGAAAAAAAATTATTAAAATATGAGAGCTTATACTATCTGCCTTTGGCTTGCTATAAATCCACAATAATTAAGACCATTTCATACTGGCATAAGGGTCAACAACTAGATCAATGGGACAGAATAAAAAGATGGAAAATGAACTGTGTGGTGGTTAAGTTTGTGTGTCAACTTGGCTGGGCCTGGTTGAGTGGTTGAGCAGCTGGTGGTAGTTATTCCCCATGATGAGACTGGTGATCAGCTCCATGGTGGGACTTACTACAAGCAGCTGAGTAGCTGCTTTAGGGATATGGTCTGCTTTCCATATATAAGAAGCAGCTTTGGGAATGGTCTCTAGCTTATGGCATGCTTGAACCCTGCAT
>NW_006922008.1:2802952-2804602 GCF_000298275.1 Orycteropus afer afer
ATCCCTGAGAACCCACTCACCCCTTTCTTTCCCTGAGAGCTCTGTTAATAGTAATTCCTGGAGTTAGGGGCCCACATCCTGCCCACAGAAATTCTCAGAATTGAGGACCCTCACTCCAGATTGTGTGTTTCCGTTCTGATAATAAGCTGACCACTAATCTTCCTTAAAATAGTAAGCTGACCCTTAATCTTCCCTAAACAATAACCTGGCAATTTATCTTGCTTCTGTAACATGCTTGCTTGCCTGCTTGCCATCCTAAGCTATATAAACCTGCCAGAAATCAGGCTCGGGGCTGCAGTTGGGGAGAATGCTTTAGTTCCCTGTAGCCCAGCTATAGCTGAATAAAGACTCTTCCAAATTCAGGACATTATAGTGGTCATCAATTTCTTCTGAAACCCACAATGGTTTCAGTGGACCAGGAACAAGTGGCAGAGCTGAAGTCCAAGGTTGAAGGGCTTTTACACAGCTCCTAGAGCCTGGCACTTGGAATTTGGACTTCTAGCCTCCCTAATTGTAAGAGAATGAATTCCTGTTTGTTCAAGCCATCCCATTTGTGGTATATTCTTGTCAGAGTGGCACTAGGTAACCAAAACAAACTGCAAGATTTTTTTAATACTTCTTGTGAGGCTAGAATTGTTATAGTGGCTCTGGTGGTGCAGTGATTAAAACATTTGGCTGTTAACCAAAAGGTCAGTGGTTCGAGCCAACCAACTACTTCACAGAAGATGAGGCAGTCTGCTTCCATTAAGATTTATGGACTTGGAAACCCTATGGGACAGTTCTACTCTGTCCTATAAGGTCACCATAAGTCGTAATTGACTCAATGGTAGTGCATTTATAGTATTAACATTATCAATATTTCTCTGGGATTGTCTATATCTTCCAAATCCTTGATCATATTCAATATTGCCAATTCTGTCTGGGCCAGTCATCCCTCTTTGTATTTATGTAGTTTATTTTCTTTCCACATGGGTGCTCTACCCAAGCTGTTAGGAGACATCATGATGTGAAATAAAATGAGTATGAACTGCTGCATGGAAAATGAGTTTGCTCTGTAAATTTTCAACTAAATCACAACAAAAAGTAGGAAAAAAAAAAAAGGTTGTAGCCATATGATGTTGACAGGGAACTTCCAGAAATGCAAACTGGATTCAGAAGAGGGCATAGAATGAGGAATATCATGCTGATGTCAGATAGATCTTGCCTGAAAGCAAAGAATACCAGAAAGATGTTTATCTGTTCAAAGATGTTTGACTGTGCAAAGGCATTTGACTGTGTGGATCATAACAAATTATGGATAACATTGCAAAGATGGGAATTCCAGAGCACTTAATTGTGCTCAACAGGCACCTGTACATGGATCAAGAGGCAGTCATTTGAACAGAGCAAGGGTTTAAAATCAGGAAAAGATGTGCATTAGGCGGTATCTTTTCTCCATATGTGTTCAGTCTCTGTGCTGAGCAAACAATCTGAGAAGCTGGACTGTATGAAGAAGAACACAGCATCAGGATTGGAGGAAGACTCATTAACAACCTGATAGATGCAGATGACACAACTTTGCTTGCTGAAAGTGAAAAAGACTCGAAGCACTTACTTATGAAGATCAAATACTGCAGTCGTCATTATGGATTACATCTCAGTATTAAAAAA
>NW_006922008.1:2805377-2806478 GCF_000298275.1 Orycteropus afer afer
TCCAATCTTCCTTCAATGGAATGACTAGTGGATTTGAACTATCAATCTTCTGGTTAGCAGTCAAATGCCACAGGGACTATGCCACCAGATCTTAACAACAGAGGCCTGCAATAAGGAGCCCTGGTGGCATATCAATCAAGTGGTTGGCTCCTAACCAAAAGGTTGGTAGTTCAAACCTCTCCAGTGGCTCCATGGGAGAAAGACCTGGCAATCTGCTTTCATAAAGATTATAACCTAGAAAACCCTATGGGGAAGTTTTCCTCTGCCCCATGGAGTCTTTTTGACAATTTAGTGGCTCAGAGAGCAATATAGTAGGAGCATGCAAAGAAGTTTGCCTATCTTGAGAACCTTGGCCATTAATGGAGAAGAAAAATTTCTCACATGAAGCTATGAAGGCAAACTATCCATCTTTCAAGTTGCATCAGATTCACTCTATCTGTTGGTCTGAAAAACTTCTAGGTAAGAATTTATTTTAAATTGGTCCCAGTCCTATAGACTGCCCCCAAGTCATTGAGAGAGACATAGGTAAACCTTTTCTGGATTAATATATCCCAAATTATTTCTGCAGGTAAAGTTTCAAGGAAAAGGTCTATCCCTCAATAATCACCTTCTAAAACACTAAGTTCTTATTTGAGTCAGGGAAAATGTCACTTTATTTGAAAGATGAAATCTGAATGATAAAAGGAGAAGAAAATATGGATGTGCAAAAAGATATAACTTTGCTGTGACCAATTTCACTAAGAAATATTTAAAAGAGTGTCTTTATACTGAAGTCCTTGTCTACATTATTTTTATATTCTTGGAATACTTTTATAAAAGTACAATTGTTGAATTGGAGGGAATGAACATTTTGAAGTCTCTTAATTACCAATGAGATATTTTACACAAAATAGCCATATGGATCAGTGATCTAGTATTATTTTTATGTAAATGCAAGAAGGATGAGAGAGTAAGAAAGGCATAAAATTTTACTTTGGTTAATTCCACAAATATCTTTTAAGCCCATACTTTTTGTCAAGAAAATCTTAGGATTAATTAATTGGAGTTCCAGCAAGATGGTGGACTAGGCAGAAAGACTGCACAGACCCTCTTCAACAAAGA
>NW_006922008.1:2812768-2821741 GCF_000298275.1 Orycteropus afer afer
TTGTATTGTGGTAAACTGTGGTCAATGTCATGAGACAAAGTATATGTGAACTGCTGTATGGAAAGTAAATTTGCTCTATAAACCTTCACTCAAATCACAATTTAAAAAAAAAAAAAATCTTAGGTGCTGGGGGTACAAACATAAAAATCTACAACTTTGTCCTTCAGAACCTAGCCATAAATAAAGGAAAATAGATAAATCACTGTATATCCAGTGCCTGGAACTTTTCCAGCATGTGGGAGATGCTCAGCAAATATTTGTTGAATCAAATAAACAGAGTGCAATGATCCTGTGGTAACTGTGTACTAGGATTTTCAGTCGAGCCTAAGCAAGCTGTGAGTTTGATAGAGAGCTCAGTTGACCAGCTTTGTAGTCAAAACGCAGTGCTCTGGAGCAAGATGTGAAAGGTGGA
Source organism: Orycteropus afer afer (assembly GCF_000298275.1). Lineage (NCBI taxonomy): Eukaryota > Metazoa > Chordata > Mammalia > Tubulidentata > Orycteropodidae > Orycteropus > Orycteropus afer. The sequence continues at coordinate 2,813,181 of NW_006922008.1, forward strand.
AATCCACCTTCTTCTAGGGATTTAATGCTGGGAAATGCTTCATTCTTGGGCATTGAATGCTAGCAGGAGTGAGGAGGCAGTGGCGAGTGAAAACATATGGTAGCTTGAACTTGAGCCTTAGCTGAAGTTTTCCAAGAAGAAAGCCAATATTCTGAGTTGCTAAGTACTTCTTGTCTTAGGAACTTGGAATTTGCTATTTTCTATGTAGGACCATTTTCCCTCATGATACCTGTACGGCTCATTCCCCCACTTTGCACAGATCTCTGTTTAAATGCCACATTTGCAGAGAGAATTTTTGTGACTCTCTTGGTACTCTGTATTCTCCTTACCCTGCCTTCTTTATTTTCATCTTATTACCAACTTACCACTGTTCTTATTAGGAAGTCTGGTAGTGTAGTGCCTAAGGCACTTGACTGCTAACCAGAAGGCTGGTGGTTCAAACTCACCAGCCACTCCTCAGAAGGAAGCTTGGACAATCTACTTTTGTAGTGATACTGGCTCAGAAACCCAAGGAGAGGTCGCTATGTGTTGGGTCCCACTCGAAGGTACATAACAACAACTGTTCTTGTTATTATCAATCCCTTGACCTCAAATGTAAAAGGGAAGGGCTTTTGTCTCTTTTGTTCACTATTGTAACCCTCATCTGTAGAACAGCTAGTGTAGTAGAAATGCAATAAATATTTGTTGAATGAATGAATGTAGGTGATTTTTTCCTAAAAAAATATTAACAGGCCATTAAGTTCTTAAAGGAGATCTGGTAGCATAGTGCCTAAGCCATTTGACTGCTAACCAGAAGTCTGGTGGTTCAAACCCACCAGCCACTCCTCAGAAGGAAGATTGGGCAATCTGCTTCCGTAGAGATACTGTCTCAAAACCCAAGGAGGGGTTGCTATGAGTCAGGATGGATTCAATGGTAGTGAATTTGGTTTGGTTTTGGTAAGTTCTTAAATAATTGTCATTCACTGAGTGCTTACTATCTGTTGGACACCATGTTGACTTTTCTTTATGTATTATTTTATTTCATCAACAAAGAAGTTATGTGATGAACTCTACCTGTCTCTTATTGTTTAACAAAAAAAAAAAAAACCTGAACTCACTGCCTTCGAGTTAATCCCAACTCATGGTGATGGCCATTGGGTTTCCAAGGTGGTAAATCTTTATGGAAGTAGATTGCCCCATCTTCCTTCCATGGAGCGGCTGGTGGATTTGAATCACCAACCTTCTGGCTAGCAGTCAAATGCTTTAGGCACTAAGCCACCAGAGCTCCTTTTTATTGTATAGACACAAGAATTTTTCAACATAGAGAGGATATAAAAAGTTCTTAGTAGAGTTTTTTTTTTTTTTTTTTTTTTTTAATTTAACATTAAGTTGGCTTTGTGTATGGCATATTCATTATATCATGTAATGATTAACACACCAGAGGGAAGTAGTAGAGAGAGAATGGGAGGAGTAGAGAGTTGGAATCAGATCAACCAAATTCTAGCTCAAGCCCTGAGCTAACATGAAGCAATGTGACTTTGGTAAACCTCATTTTCTACATCCATTGTTATGTGGGAGCTCCTACCTGTCTCACTTCCTTCACGTTGTAAGTATAATGCAAGTTAATAAAGGTGAAAGTTCTCAGCAAGCTCTAATTTGCTATATAAATTTAGCTATACTTTTATAGTTATATCCCCAGGGGAACTAAGTCTGAGAGCCCTGAAGTTTCTGGGCTTCCAGGTTTATCTTCCTGTGCATATTTCATTTGCCTGGCTTTGGTAGACAGGATCATGAATATTAATATTCATGATTCATGAATTATGCACCAGAACCAAAAATTTTCCCTACTTTTCTCAGGTTATACTTGGTTTCACAGGCCCGATGAGCCTCAACCCCTAACAAAGACCTTGGGATAATAGAACAAGTGGCCATTCTCACATCAGGTACTACACTACCAGCAGAAACCTGGGCTTATGTACATGGCAGCAGGTATTTAAATTTCCAAGTGTTGATCTCAATTTTTCAGAAAACTCCCACTATATCATTCAGCACCTACTGACTTGGTACCTGACGTTTGAAATATTGACACTTGGTCAATGTCTTCTCCACAAGATAAGGGTCACTGGATAGATTTGTTGAATATGTAACCCTAAAGGAAGAAAAAATTAAAACTAGCTACCGCCGAGTTTATTGCAACTCATGGCAACCCCATGTGCTGCAGAATAGAACTGTGCTCTGTAGGGTCTTTCAGGAACAAGTCTCCAGGCTTTTATTCTGAAGTGCCTGTGTGTAGATTAGAACCATTATTGCCATTAATAGCTGAATATTTAACCATTTGCATAACCCAAGAACTCCCAAAGGGAGAGAGGGAGTAGCACATACATTTGGTAAATAATGATGGTACTAAAACATTTCCATATAATGGAAATGACAGTCAACATGATGCTAAAGAAGGTAAAGGAAAGGTGCCTGTAGTAGGCAGAAAAATATCCACCTCCTAACTCATGAACTAGTGAATATAATACCTTACATGACAAAGGATAATTGAGGTTGCAAATAGAATTAAGTTTGCTGTTCAACTGGCCTTGAGATGAGGAGATTATTTTAGATTGTCCAGGTAGGCTCAATGTAATCACAAGAATTCTTAAATGTGGAAGAAGAAGACAGAATATAGAGAGAGTGTCAGAGTGGTACAATGTGAGAAAGACTCAGGCAGTCATTGCTTGTGTTGAAGCTGGAAGAGGGTAACAAACCAGACAATGTAGGCAATCTCTAGAAGCTGGAAAAGGCAAGAAAATGATTCTGTTTTAAAGCTTCTAAAAGGGAATGCAGCCATGTGGATACCTTCATTTTAGCCCAGGGAGATGCATTTCAGACTTGTGAATTCCAGAACTTCACAATAATATGTTAAAACAAGTTTACAAGAATAAAAATACAACTTTAAGTGTATCCCACCTGAATTTAGAGAACATCTGAAAAGTAGTTTTAACACCAATGACCGAAGGTGAGTCAAGTTATGGGATGACATCAAGGATATCATACATGAAGAAAGCAAAAGTCATTAAAAAGATAGAAAAAGAAGAAAAGACCAAAATGGATGTTAGTAGAGACTCTGAAATTTGCTTTTAAATGGAGAGTAGCTAAAGGAAGGGGAAAAAATGAAAAGTAAAAAAGCTGAATAGAAGATTTCAAAAGATGGCTTTTAGAAGAAAAAAAAAAGTATTATAATGAAATGTGCAAAGACTTGGCAAAAGAGAAGAATCTGCTCAGTATTTCTTGAGCTGAAACAATGGAATAAAAATTCAAGCTGTAAGTTACAATATTGAAGGATTTTGTTGGCAAAACATTGAACAATGCAAGAAGCATCACAAGAAGATGGGAGGAATACACAGAGTCACTGTACCAAAAATAATTGATTGATGTGCAAGCATTTCAGGAGATAACATGTGATCAAGAACTGATGGTATTGAAGAAAGAAGTACAAGCTGCACTAAAGGCATTGGCAAAAAAATAAGTCTCCAGGAATTGATATAATTGAGATGTTTCAATAAATGAATGCAATGCTGGAATGATATCCTCAGTCATTTATATCAAGAAATTCAGAAGATGCTACCTGGACAACTGACTGGAAGAGATTCATATTTGTGCCCATTCCAAAGAAAGGTGATCCAACTGAATATGGAAATTATTGAATAATATCATTAATATCACACACAAGTAAAATTTTGTAGAAGATAATTAAAATATGATTGTAGCAATACATAAACAGTGAACTGCCTTAAATTCAAGCCAGATTCAGAAGAGGATGTGGAATGAGGGATATCATTGCTGATGTCAGATGGATATCGGCTGAAAGCAGAGAATATCAGAAAGCTGTTTTCATGTCTGTTATCGACTATACAAAGGCATTCCACTGTGCAAATCACAACAAATTATGCATAATATTGCCAAAATGGGAATTCCAGAAAACTTAATTGTGCTTATCAGTAACCTGTACATAGACCAAGAAACAGTTATTTGAACAAAGGTGTGGTGGTTAAGTTTGTGTGTCAACTTGGCTAGGCCTGATTGAGTGGCTGGGCAGCTGGTTGTAGTATTCCCCACGATGAGACTGGTAATCAAGTCCATGGTGGAATCTACTGTGAGCAGCTGAGTAGCTGCCTTAGGGATTTGGTCTGCTTCCTGAATATAAGGAGAAGCCTTGGGGATGGTCTCTAGCTTATGACATGCTTGAACCCTGCATGTAGCCGTGTTGTTCAGCAGCCTGCCATGCTCTGCTGACCTTGGGACTTACAATGGACTTGAACTAATGGCCTGTTGTGTAGTTTGGTAACATTGGGACTGTGCCATTTTATTTGTTGACCTTGGGCTTGTTAGCCTCAGCAGCCAGTAGCTGCTAAGTGTAGAGATGCCTCTAGCTTCAGTGGGCCGGGAGCATGAGGCAGAGCTGAAGCCCAAGGTCAAGGGGCTTTCACCCAGCCTCTAGAGCCTGGCACTTTGGACTCACACGTAAAGCCTCCAACTGGAAGAGAATAAACTCCTGTTTGTTCAAGCCATCCCATTTGTGGTATATTCTTGTCAGAGTGGCACTAGGAAACCAGAACAAAAGGGATATTGAATGGTTTAAAATCAGGGAAGGTGTATGTCAGGGATTCATCTTTTCACCATATTTACTCAATCTGTATGCTGAGTAGATAATCCCAGAAGCTGGACTATGAAGGACAGGACATCAGGATTGGAGAAAGGTGCATTTACAACCTGAGATATGCATGTGACACAACCTTCCTTGCTGAAAGTGAAGAAGACTTGAAGCACTTACTGATGAAGATAAAGAACTATAGCTTCCAGTGTAGGCTGCATCTCACCATATAGAAAACTAAAATCCTCACACCTAAACCAGTAAGCAACATCACAATAAATGGAGAAAAGATTGAAGTTGTCAGAGGTTTCATTTTACTTGGATCCACTATCAACACCCATGGAAGCAGCAGTCAAGAAATCAGACAACATATTGCACTGAGTAAATCTGCTGCAAAAGACCTCTTTGAAGTGTTTAAGAGAAAAGATGTCACTTGGAAGAAGAAGGTGCACCTAACTCAAGCCATGGTATTTTCAATTGCCTCATATGCATGTGAAAGCTGGACAATGAATAAGGAAGACCGAAGAATTAATGCATTGGAATTGTGGTGTTGGTGAAGAACATTGAAAATGCCATGGACTGCCAGAAGGAACAAATCTATCTTGGACAAAGTACCTCTGGAATGCTCCTTAGAAGCTAGAATGGCCAGACTTCATTTCTTATAGTTTATTCATGTTATCAGAAGGGACTAGTCACTGGACAAGGATATCATGTTTATTAAATTAGAGAGTCACTGAAAAAGGGGAAGACCCTCATTGAGATAGCTTGACACAACTGCTCCAAAGATGAGCTGAAATATAGCCAAGATTATAAGGATGGCACAGGACTGGGCAGCGTTTCATTCTGTTGTACAAAGGTCACTGTGAGTCAGAATTGACTTGATGTTAACTAATGACAGTAACACAATACTAATTTTATGTTGTTTTAAGCCACTAAGTCTGTGGTGATTTGTTACAGCACCACTAGGAAACTACTATAGTGCCAACACTCCTAATATTACCTAGAAAGTTTCTGATCAAAGGGAAAAATTCTGGCTTATATGCCTGAGAGCGAGAACACTGAGATGCTAAATCAATCTGGAAGTTGGAAAACCAAATACATTGTTCTTGTAGTAAAACTAAAAAAACCAAACCAAACTCCAGTGAGTTGAAATAGCCACCTCACTCTGAACTTTCATGTGCTCATCTCTGAGGGAGGTGGGCATTTGTGTGTAGGGTTCTTATAGCTCCGAAATCAAACTCCCCCAAGAATGTTTGCATCTGTGTCTACGAACTCCTCTCTGATAGGAATGGATCCACTCATGTGGTTGTAGAAGACTGGGAGGTTATGCACAAATACATGAGACATTCATAATTCTGATGTATTGTTGTTGTCGTTATGTGCCCTTGAGTCAGACCTGACTCATTGCGAGCCCTCCTTGGGTTTCTGAGGTGATATCACTATGCAAGTAGATTGCCCAACCTTCCTTTTGAGGAGTTGCTGGTGTGTTTGAACCACCAGTCTTCTGGTTAGCAGCCAAGTGCCTTAGGTACTACACTACCAGAGCTCCTCCTCTTATTAGTTATCCATTTTTGCACAGCAAACTACCCCAAAACTTAGAAGTTTAAAACAATGAACATTTACTATCTCACTGTTCCTGTGGGTCAAGAATCCAGACACAATTTAGCTGGGTGCCTTTGGCCTCTGACAAGGCTGCAATCAAGGTGTCAGCCATGGTTGCAGTCATTTCAAGAGTTAGTTGGGAGAGGATCCATTTGCAAACTCACTTATGTGGATATTGGCAGGCTTCAGGTGCTCTCTGGCTATTGACCAAAACATTAGTCCTTTGCTACCTGGTCTTTTAACATAGAAACTCACAACAGGATAACTGGCTTCCTTCAGAGTGAGTAAGCACAATCTTTATGGGATTTAATCTTGGAAGCAAGGCCTCCAATCAGTTCATTCTGGTTAGACCTCCTGCTGAGAATTTGCATTTCAACCCCAAATATAACTCACTGCCATCAAGTCGAATCCAAGTCATAGCGACCCCTCCTAGGGTTTCTGAAGGGATATCACTATGGAAGTAGATTGTCCAGCCTTCCTTCCAAGGAGTGACTGGTGGGTTTGAACCACCAGCCTTCTGGTTAGCAGTCAAATGCCTTAGACACTACACCACCAGAGAATCTGTATTTTAAGGTCCCAAGTGGGACACCCTGTCTATTCTCCTATATGCTATTCCTTAGAAGAGAATCAAGGAGTTCTGGTGGCAGAGTTGGTAAGGCATTTTGTCAAAAGGCTGGCAGTACAAACCCACAAGCTGCTCCATGGGAAGAAGATGAGGCAATCTACTTCCATAAAGATTTACAGTCTTGGAAATCCAATGGGGGTCACTATGAGTTGGAATCGACTTGATGGCAATGGATTTGGTTTTGGTTTTGGTAGAAGAGAATCAATGAGTCCAGCCAACACTCAGTGGGAGGAGATTTCACAAAGCATGAATACCAAGAGACATAGGTCATTAGGAGTCATCTAGGATGCTACCTATTTCAGTTCTCCTCAACAATATGTAGAATACACTGTTCTAAACTCAAGGAGAAAAGTATAAATCATAGGGTACCCTCAAAGAAAAATGATGAACCTTCAGATCACAATAAAAAAGAGGACAAACACAAATACCCAGAAAATACTAAAACAGAAACAACACAGGAAATTATAATAGGAGTCATAGACACAATGAGCTCAGCACAGAAAATAATATGGAACAAAGAAACCAGGGACACCATGAAAAAAACACATAACAAAATGACAGCAACCAAATCATACTTGTCAATAATTACACTGAATGTTAATGGTTTAAATGCACCACTCAAGAGATGGAGAGTTGCAAATTGGATAAGAGAACAAAACCCATCAATATGCTGCCTACAAGAGACACACCTTAGAGACAAAGACAAAAATAGACTAAAAATCAAAGGTTGGAAAAAGATATATCAAGCAAATGGCAACTGTAAGAGAGCAGGAGTGCCTATATTAATTTCTGATCAAATTGATTTTAAGACAAAAACCACCATGCAAGACAAGGAAGGAAATTATATAATGATTAAAGGATCAATTGATCATGAAGATATAACCATAATAAATGTCTATGGACCCAATGAAGGAGCCCCAAAATACATAAATCAGACTTTAAAAGAGTTGAAAAGCCAAATAGATGACTCCAGTCATAGTGGAAGATTTTAATATACCACTTTCTTTGAAAGATGGAACAACTGGAAAGAAACTCAATAAAGAGGCAGAAGAGCTAAATAATATACTCCACCAACTGGGCCTTATAGATATCTACAGATCACTTCACCCAACAGCAACACAATGTACGTTCTTCCCCAGTGCACATGAAACTTTTCCATGATAGACCATATGTTAGGCCATAAAGCAAGCCTTAATAAATTTAAAGACATTGAAATATTACAAAGCATCTTCTCAGATCATAATGCTGTCAAATTAGAAATCAACAATAGGAAGATTAAGAGAAAAACAGTAAACACATGGAAACTGAACAATACCATCCTAGAGAAACACTGGGTAAGAGAAGAAATAAAAATAGAAATTCAAAAATTCCTTGAATCAAATGAAAATGAAAACACAGCATACCAAAATCTATGGGACACAGCAAAACCAGTGATCAGAGGCCAATTAATAGCAATACATGCACACATCAAAAGAGAAGAAAGAGCCAAAATCAACACTTTAAACCAACATCTCCAATAATTAATAAAAGACCAGCAAGGAAAGCCCACAGTCACCAGAAGAAAGGAAATAATCAAGATTCAAGCAGAAATCAATGAAACAGAAAATAGAAGGACAATAGAAAAAAATCAATAGGACCAGAAGTTGGTGTTTTGAAAAGATCAATAAAATTGACAAACCTCTGGCAAATTTAACAAAGGAACAGAGGGAGAGAATA
>NW_006922008.1:2825861-2829362 GCF_000298275.1 Orycteropus afer afer
TCACCCAAATCACAATTAAAAAAAAAAAAATGTAGAATGGAAAATTGGTAAATATACCCAACTATTATAATGGGTAGGAGCTCTGGTGGCTTAGTGTCTAAGGCATTTAACTGCTAACTAGAAGACTGGTGGTTCAAAGGAAGATTGGGCAATCTACTTCTGTGGTTCTATAGTGATACTGCCTCAGAAACCCAAGACGGGGTCACTGTGAGTCGGATCCGACTCACCAGCAGTGTTTTTTTGTTTTGTTTTGTTTTGATTTTTAATAATGGATAATTAGTTTTATTATCAGATGAGGAAAATATTATATTTTCACTATATCTGGTTTGCCCAAAGTTAGGCAATTGATCAAATGAGTCTGAATTCATATCTTTTATCCCCTTGTGGGTCCATCACCTTCAGCCTGGCCTGGGACTACTCAAGGTGAAGGATGGGAGCATTTCTGTTACACTCTCAGTATATAAGCTACGATAATTTTACACCTATGTGACTACAATAGCTCCTTAATGGCATATTGGCTTCTAATCTTGCTCTTTTTTTAGCTCATTTTCTATGAAGTAGCAAGAAAATCTTTTAGATTATACAACTCCTCTGCTTAAGATCTTTCAATGGCTCCCATGTATTTAGGATAAAGCCTAAATTCTTACAGCCTGCAAGACTTTCATGATCTGGCAGCTTCTGCCTTCTCCAGCAATGGTCCTTGCCTCTATCCCCATCTTACTCACTGCTCCTTACCACCATACCCTTCTTTTAGTCATGTCAGATTAATTCTTGCCTCAAGACCTTCCGTCATGCTGTTGTCTCTGTCTGATGCCTACTTCTTTGAACTCTGCCTAGCTAATTTCTGCTTAGTTTTAATGTTATATTTCCATATGTCATAGCTTGTAATTATACATGCAATTTTCTTGTTTGAGGTCTATCTCCTTCATTTGACTCTAAGTTTCAGAGAAGAACTACATTTCTTATGCTCCCTACTATATATAAGCATCTTAAAAATTTTTTGTCACAAAAATGACCAGAATACTAGTCAGAAGGAGACTGGTGGAACCCCTAACACTATGGCCCTGGGTTATCTTTAGGGCCTAGAAATAGATTCACTTCCATGGATTGACTCTCAGCCCAACAGTAGAAATACCTACATGCAGAACACCTACTCAAGGTTGATGCACCCACCTACTCTAGGGAGATGCACCCCTTAGATCAGTTAGCCATGAGACACCAGAGGGGCAGCATTCACACAGAGAGAAAGCTGGACAGACAGGAATGCATAGTTAAGAAGGGCACAGGGAAGGAGTTGTCATAGCGAGGGGAGGGGAGGAAAGTTTTTTATAGCTGGGAATGGTAATTGGGGTGTGAAATCAAATGTGCATGAATCGTTGAATGTAAAACAAATTTGCTTTGTAAACTTGCACCCAAAGCACAAAACAAAAACATCTGACATATAGGAGTTAGATAAATAGTTATTGAGTGAATGAAGTGAAATAAAGAATATCTAAAATCTGGGTTGTTCCAGCAATCTCTATTTCTCATAGGTCCTAGAGGAACCGTGTACACAAAGAAGAAGGAAACTCCATTAGAATTAAACTCCAGTAACCAACAGTCAGCTACACATGAAATATCAGTTCTCCATACTTACTTGACAAAGAAGACGGTTGCCAACTCGTAGCAACCCTATAGGATAGAGTAGAATCTTCCCATAGCGTTTCCAAGGCTATAGTCTTAACAGAAGCAGAACACTATATCTGGAAGGTGGGTTTAAACCTCCGAACTTTCAATCAGTGGCCAAATCACTGTGCCACCAGAGTTTGTTTTCCTATACTTACTTGTTGTTGTTATTGTTTTCCGTCGAGTCGGACCCAACTCATAGCGACCCCTCCTTGGGTTTCCGAGGCAGTATCACTACGGAAGTAGATTGCCCCATCTTCCTTCCGAGGAGTGGCTGGTGGATTTGAACCGCCAGCCTTCTGGTTAGCAGTCAAGTGCTGTAGCCACTATGCTACCAGAGCTCCCTATAGTGGCCCTAAATATAGCTTGAAATCAATTAACAGAAAATCTACTATCCCTCTTCCACTATTCAAATAAGTGTCCGATTACCCATAAGCATCACAGGAAATGTCCAGCACAAAAGAGAATTTTTAACTCCTTGCTGAGAGTCAAGCTTACCTAACTATCCACAGATCATCTCAGTGTAAAGCAACACTTATAAGCAAAGATATCCCTGGGGAAAAAAGAAATGAAAAGAGAGAGGCTCGGTTCGGGTCATTCTTGACTTGTAAGCAAAGGAAATAGAGGAAGAAGGACACGTGTGCTATGTCTTTATTCCCTTGAGAGCACTACCCATTGGAATCATAAATCAAAGCCAAACTCACTGCCGTTGAGTGAATTCTGAATCATAGGAACCCTATACAACAGAGGAGAACTAACACAAAGTGTTCCCAAGGCCGCAAATCACTATCTAGAGGGTAAACATATATTAATTTGTGTGAAGGGAAAGGCAAAATACTATAAGGGAGAGGTCAGCACAAAATGGTGAAGGCAGAGGAAGACACTGGGAGGAGCACAAGAGTTAAAGGCAACAAAAATAAATGTTATTACATACACAATTCTACAATAACAGTAATAATAATCTACAAGTGGATTCATAGATAGACAAGCTGAATAGGTGTGGGAAGGTGAATGGGACTACATCCACAAATATATATAGGTTTGACCAAGGATGTTTCTACATATGTATTTATATGTGCTGCAAATATATCCATGAATACAATAGAGCATACAAGGGCAAAGTTATGAAAACTTCTTAGTTATAACCAAACACCTTGAGGGAATGAGTTGCTGGGCATGGGAGCTCAAGACCATAATCTCAGGGGACACTAAAGTCAACTGGCACAACATACTCCACAAAGACAAGATTCTTTCTCTTATTTTGGCTGGTGGCATAGTGCCTAAGGCATTTGACTGCTAACCAGAAGGCTAGCAATTCAAACCCACCAGCCACTCTTTGGAAGGAAGATTGGACAATCTACTTTTGTAGAGATACCACTTTGGAAACCCAAGGAGAGGTCACAATGAGTCAAAATTGACTCAACGACAGTGAGATTTTTTTTAGAGCAACTGGGGTCCTAAATGGTTGTGAACAGTCATCTAGGATACAACTATTGGTCTGTCCAGAGCAAAGAAAAGAAGAAAATGAAAGATGCAAGGAGGAGAGATCTGGCAAGATGGCGGAATAGGCAGAAAGACTGCACAGACCCTCTTCAACAAAGAAAAGGGAAATCAATTAACACAGACATGGAAGATAATCCTGGACCCCTGAGCCTTGAAGGGAAGGATATACAAGTGGACTAAACCCCAACTAGCAGAAGAATTTGTGAGAAAATACCAAAAAAGGAGACATACGCAGCTGCAGCCTGGCAGCAATCCTGAGCGATCCTGATGGCACAGACAGCTTGGAGATTCCAGTGCTGGTAGGACCTAAGAATTAACCTAAAAATCACCCTG
>NW_006922008.1:2832863-2833736 GCF_000298275.1 Orycteropus afer afer
CCCAGCCTCCATGACTCTGAAACCAGAAATACTAGATGGTGCCTAGCTACCACTGCTGACTGCTCTGAAAGAGATCACAATAGGAGGCACTGGATAGAATGGGAGAAAACTGTGTAACATAATTCAAAATCATTAAATGACCAGGCTTACTGGTTGGATAGACACTGTTGGAATTCCTAGGCTATGGCTCTTACACATCTTTCAAGCCAGAAACTGAACTCATCACCATGGCTCAACTTTCAGTGAAACAACAGGCCTATAAGGTGAACAGTAATACCACAACGGTATGCAATCATCAGAACCAACCATAGGAGATCAAAAGGACAGCATTTGCACAGGGCTAAACTCAGAAGGCAGGGAAGGATAGGGAAGAAGGATGAAGGGAAATGGTAAACACAGGGTGAAGTGGGAAGAGTGCTGTGACAGTGCAAGAATTGCAGTGAATGCCATGAAACAAAATGTGTATGTATTGTTTGACGGGAAACTAATTTGTTCTGTAAATTTTCACCTAAATCACAATTTAAAAGGAAAAAAAAAAAGAAGCTTTAACGGTGTTCCTTGGTCAAACTGGGGACAATTTCAGCCTCAAAATAAGTTGTTATTGTTGTTGCCAAAAAGTCAGCTCCAACTCATGACAAGCTCATATATGTTGTTGTTGTTGTTATATGCTGTGGAGTCGGACCTGACAACTCATAGCGACCCCTCCTTGGGTTTCCGAGGTGATATCACTATGGAAATAGATTGCCCAACCTTCCTTCCAGAGCTCATATATAACAGAATGAAATGTGCCCTGTCCTGCACTATCCTTACAATTGTTATGTTTAAGCCCGTTGTTGCAGCCACTGTGTCAAGGAATCTCACTGAATGTCTCTC
>NW_006922008.1:2834196-2837173 GCF_000298275.1 Orycteropus afer afer
TACTGGTAAGAATAAATAGGTATGCATTCATTAGAAAAATATGAGACCAAAAGGGCAGAATTTGTTCAGGGATAAGCTAAAAAGGCAGGAGGGGATGAGAAAGAAGGATGAAAGGAAATGGCAAACACAGGGTGGAAGTGGAAAGGGTGTTGTTACATTGAGGGAATTGTAATCAATGTCACAAAACAAAATGTGTATAAATTGTTGAATGGAAAACCAATTTTCTCTGTAAACTTTCACCCAAATCACAATAAAATGATATTTTTTTTTCAAAATACGTGGACTGGAAAATGATATGGACAACTGAAAAAAAAAGAATACATGAAAAGATTGATAATACAGGGATATTTACACAGTTTCAAAGCACTTTCCAATAGAATACTACATGGTTATAAAAGAAAGAAGAGTTACTTTACAGTAAAGAAGGCTGGCAGATGCCACTTTATCAAGAGATGTAAGTATACAACTTGAAACAATACATCACATGATGGGATGCAATTAGAAGAATAGAGTTCCCTCCTACAATACTTCTGCCAAGGATGCAAACCTGAATCTAATCTTGAGGAAATATAAAACAAACCCAAATTGAGACATGTTCTACAAAATAAGGGCTCTATACTATTCAAAAGCCCAAAGTCATGGAAGTCAAAGGAAGACTGAGGAATATGCCAGACTAAAGGTGATAAAAAACATGTAAAACTGGATGCAAAGAATGATTTCAAATGAGTCCGTTAGCTGTAAAGGAAATTATTGGGAAAATTGGAAAAACTTGAGGAGTGTTTATGGATTAAATGGTGGCAATGTATTGAGACTAAAATCTTGATTTGATGGTTATGTAGGAGACACTCAATATAATCAGTTAGAAAAAGGCCAAGGGCTGACTGTGAAATAGATCATCAATTGCTCATATGCAAGTTCAAGTTGAAGCTGAAGAATGTTAAAACAACTTCATGAAAACCAAAGTATGACCTTGATTATATCCCATCTGAATTTAGCAATCATCTCAAGAATATATTTGATGCATTGAACATCAGTGATGGAAGATCAGATGAGTTGTGGGATGACATCAAGAACATCACTCATAAAAAAAGTAAAAGGTCGTTAAAAAGACAGGGAAGGAAGAAAGACCAAAATGGATATCAGAAGATACTCAGTCTTGCTCTTGAATGTAGAATAGCTAACAGGAAGGGAAGCAATGATGAAATAAAACACCTGAAGAGAAGATTTCAAAGGGTGGCACTTGTCTATGCCAAGAAATTTGGAAGAGGTCCACCTAGCCAATCAACTGGAGAAGATCCATATTTGTGACCATTCCAAAGACAGGTGATCCAACATAATGCAGAAATTATTGAACAATATTATTAATATCACACACAAGTAAAATTTTGTTTAAAATAATTAAAAAATGGTTGCAGAAGTACATTGATAGAGAACTGCAAGAAATTCAAGCCAGAACCAGAAGGATGAAATGAGGGATATCATTGCTGATGTCAGATGGATTTTGGCTGAAAGAAGAAAATCCCACAAAGATATTTCCCTGTGTGTTATTCACTATGCAAAGATATTTGACTGTGTCAATCATAACAAATTATGGATAACATTGCAAAGAATGGGAATCCCAGAACACTTAATTGTGCTCATGAGGAACCTGTATATAGACCAAGAGGCCAGGCTTTCAACAAAATAAGGTTTAAAATCAGGAAAGGTGTGCATCAGAGTGTATCCTTCTTTGAGTTGGCCACTGCTGTTTTTGACTCAGCTGGTCAATAGATTTGGTTGCTGTGCAACTTGCATGCTGCCCTTGTATTCTGAGAGGGTGATTAAGTTTCTAGCAAGGTTTGACTGTAATTTTTCTCATTGTGTTTAGTGCTCTGCTTCACACATGTTTTAAAAATTCAGCTCTATTCCAGCATCACTTTGTTGGCAATGACTGAAATGCAGTGAACCAATTTCAAGCTCTAGCTTGTAATAATCCATATTTTGGTGTTAATAGCTAATATTTATCCAATATTTAGCATATTTAAGGCTATGACCTTTGGATGCATATGAGTTTTAAGTAATTTACCTTATTTAACGTTCACATACACTTTATGAATTAAGGTTTCCAGATGAGTAAAATTTGACCATTGCCATCTAGTAGTAAGGAACCTGCTGTCCTTGAGCCAATTCTGATTTATACTGACCCCAGTGAATTTCCAAAGCTGTAAATCTTTACAGAGGTAGATTGCCTCATCTTCCTCCCACAGAGAAGCTGGCGGATTTGAACCACCAAACTTCTGGTTAGCAGCCAAGTGCCTTACCCTCTACACTACCAGAACAACTTCAAGTTGTAAGGAGGGAGCAGGAATTCAAATTCTGTTCTGTTTGATGCAAAATCTGGGCCCTAAGTCACTGTATTACATGGTCTATATGGTGGTGGAACTGTCTGGGACCCCGGAACATCACTGTGCCTCTCACTGCTCCATACAAGGCCAGATGTCAGACTCTTTGTGCAATATCATTTTTTTCATTAAAAAAAAAAAAAAAGTAGACATGAGATTTGATCATCAAACTCTGTCACAGCTGCCATGTTTAAATGATTTTGTCCTGCAAGTCATCAATAAGTTTGTCAAAATGTTTATAAGTTTTCCCAACAGAAAATTGTCTGTGAAAGTCTTTTTCACAGTAGTGATCACACACTGCTCTTATGATCCATCTTTTTCAAAATCCAAGCTGTTCAGAAGTTCCAGTAAGATGGTGGAATAGGCAGATAAACTACACAGACCCTCTTCAACAAAGAAAAGGGGAACCAATTAACACAGATAGAGAAGATAATCCTGGAGCCCTGAGCTTTGAAGAGATACAAAAATGGACTAGACTCCAACTGGTGGAAGAGCCTGTGTAAGAACAGTGAAAATGGAGACATACAGAGTGGTGGACTGTCAGCAATTCTGATGGCACAGACAGCTTGGATATTGCCAGCTGAATTCAAAAAGAA
>NW_006922008.1:2840118-2840744 GCF_000298275.1 Orycteropus afer afer
TGTATGCACAGGGAGACAGGTCTTGGGGCAGGAGTGCGTGGGAGGGAAGGACACAGGGAAGAGGTGACTATGGGGAGGAAGTGGGAAGAGAGCTGTTGCATTGTGAGAAATTGCAGTCAATGTCATGAGAAAAAGTGTATGTGAACTGTTGTATGGAAAATGAATTTGCTCTGTAAATTTTCACTCAAATCGCAATAAATATTAAAAAAATAATAAAAAAAAGCCAAGCTTTTCAAAATCTTCTAACAGGCAACCAAGTTGTCTCCCAAAACCTTCTTCAATAGGCTCAAAAGTGGCTATACTTTTTAGAATTGTCTGTGCTATCACTTCTAAAATATGATGGCTCAAAAGCCAAGACTTGGTCAACAACTGTATACAAGTGAAATAAGATGTGGAAGGTACCTCTTCCTGCTGTCTCAGAGTTTCAACAGAGGCTCCAAAGACCTAGAATAGTAGACTAGCTGACGGGTACCTCCACATCCTAAAATAATGTGCTAGATCCCCTATGTAGGAGGTGAAAAGGACATGATGAAACTGGTTCTACCAGCAAGATCACTTACCTCAGGCTTTTAAAATTATTGAGTTAGAGTTCTTTGGAGAGAACTGTAGAAGTGCTATAAGGTATT
>NW_006922009.1:0-1007 GCF_000298275.1 Orycteropus afer afer
ATTTTGAGTTTTGTTCCACATTGTTCTCTCACTCTATCCAGGATCTCCTACATAGATGCCCCTCTGAGTGGTTGACAGTGGTAGCCAGGCACCATCTAGTTCTGGTCTTATAGTTGTATAGGCTGCAGATCGCATGGTATACCAGTCACTAGGACTAATTGTTTCCATGAATCTTTAGTTTTCGTCATTTTTCTTTGCTCTGGACAAGGAGAGACCCATCGTTGCATCTAGATGGCTGTTTGCAAGCTTTTAAGATCTCAGTCGCTACTCGCCAAAGTAGGAGGTGGAACAATGATGTTTGTGTAGTATGTTAGGCCAATTGAGCTTGATGTTCCCTGCGACTATGGTCCCGAGCCCACTGGTTCAACTACTCAGTCCCTCTGGGTAGCAGGCTGTGACCAAGAAGTGACTACAAACTTGTCCCATGTCAGCTCTATTATACATTTGGGAATTCTTACAGAACATACAAATACACTTGTAGAACCATTGTCTGCCAAACCTATTCATGGTCTTGGGTACACTCCCCACTGCATAGACATACCTAATAATTCAGCATGTCCACCCATCTATCCACCCATCTATCCGTGTTTGCTTTCACT
Organism: Orycteropus afer afer; assembly: GCF_000298275.1. Lineage (NCBI taxonomy): Eukaryota > Metazoa > Chordata > Mammalia > Tubulidentata > Orycteropodidae > Orycteropus > Orycteropus afer. The sequence continues at coordinate 600 of NW_006922009.1, forward strand.
GAAAACACAGTACTCTATGGGCAAAAGGGTTCATCTTTGTTGTCTGCACCTCCTATGTACCTGTCTATGTCTTCGTCTTCCTCAATGCCCCCATGTTGATCACTCACACTTGGAACATTGCCCTTCTCTTCACCCAAATTAATACTTATCTCTGCCTATCTAACAGTGTTCCCTCCCCTACCCCCCTACCCCTGGTAACCAACAAAGAAAATTTCCTTCCATATATAAACCTTTCCTTGACTTTTACAATAATGGATGCTAATACAGTATTTGTCCTTCTGTGATTGACTTATTTCACTCAGCATAATGTCCTCCAAGTTCATCCACATTATGTGGTGTTTTGCAGATTCTACTTTATTCTTTAGGGTTGCATAGTATTCCAGTGAGTGTATGTACCATAGTTTGGTT
>NW_006922009.1:2919-3648 GCF_000298275.1 Orycteropus afer afer
ATCTGGCAGTGTGAGACCTCCTACTTTGTTCTTCTTCTTCAATAGTGCTTTGCTTATCTGAGGTCTCTTTCCTTTCCATATAAAGTTGTTGTTGTTGTTGTTATGTGCTGTCGAGTCTGACCTGACTCATAACAACCCCTCCTTGGGTTTCCAAGGCAGTATCACTATGGAAGTAGATTGCCTCACCTTCCTTCTGAGGAGTGGCTGGTGGGTTTGAACTGTCAGCCTTCTGGTTTGCCGTCAAGTGCCTTAGATAAAGTTAGTGATTGGTTTTTCCATATCCTTAGAAAATGTTGATGGGATCTGGATTGGGATTGCATTGAATGTACATATTGCTTAGATTGCTTTGAGTAGAATTGACATTTTCACAATGTTCAATCTTCCTATCCACAAGTATGGTATGTTCTTCCATTTATGTAGATCTCTTATGGTTTCTTGAATTACTTTTTTATATTTTTGTTTGTACAGGTCTTTTGTGTCCCTGCTAAGATTCATTCCCAAATAATAAATTTTATTTTTTTCTAGCTATTTCTTTTTCAGCAATCTCTTTGCTGGTATAGAGGAATACAACTGATTTTTGGATGTTGATCTTGTATCCTGCCATGATGCTAAATCTCTCAATTAGTTCAGCAGATTTTTAACTGAATCTCTTGGGTTTTCTAGGTATAGGATCATATCATCAGCAAACAGGGATAGTTTGACTTCTTCCTTACCAATTTGGATGCCTTT
>NW_006922009.1:3748-5315 GCF_000298275.1 Orycteropus afer afer
CTGGGCTGTTACCTGTGCACCAGGTGCATCTCGCTGGGTTTTAAACACTAGAGGCTCAGCCTCAAAACTCAAGTCTACATGTCACCACAGTAGGACAAACTGACAGACAAGTTTGTCTTGCTGTTGGAGACCTCTCGTATCGCCCCCAACTGGTTCCCTGTGGCTGACTGTACCTCTGTCTGGCTTCCTCACTTTTAATCCCCTTTCTCCTGCTCTTCTGCCCTGCTGTTTTGTGCATCCCTGAGTTGTCCCTGGGGCTGACTGCGCCTCTGTCCGGGTTCCTGGCTTTTATCCCCTTTCTCCTGCTGTCCGGTCCTGCTTCTTTGGGTGGGCCTGAGTTTCCTCTCCTCACCTAATCCCTTTGGCCTATTGCTCTTCTCTCTGGCTTCCTGGCTTTTAATTCCCTTTCTCCTGCTCTTCCGGCCTTCTGCTTTGGGCGTCCCTGAGTTGTCTCTCCTCACCTGTAACCCTGGGGTTGAAAAGGATAGCAAGAAACAATCAGGCATTGTGTCCAGAGTTATCCAGTAGTGACATAAATACACAGGAGTGTTCTGGTCACTAGAGAAATGTGCACTATTTGAAGAAAGGGGTAAAATTGACCAGACTTGTTTACAACTTAAAGGAGATATCCTTCAAGACTAGCCAAGCCTCTGTGTTCTCATTGCATTCTCACCAAGCAACAATCTGATGGCCATATCATATCCTATCCTCATATGAGGAGAAAGGTGTTTGGTTATATTTGAGTACCAGGATCACTGGAACAGTGTGTCTCATAGCGTAAATTAATAACTTGACATTGTGATTTATAAATTAATCTCTGGTGACTTTATTTGTGGTGGCAGATTATATTTTTCAAAATAACTGCAATAATATCTCCCATCTCACTTGTTCCTCTGCAATGTGACCTTGACACTCGTCTCATGGAGAGGTGGAATCTATGACTTTTCCTTGGAATCTGGACCAAACTTAATTACTTGCTTATGACCAGTTAAAAGCAGCAGAAGCAATGCTGCATAATCTCTAAGGCTAAGTCAGCAAAGGTCATATAACTTCTACCTGATTTTCTTGGAATATTTGTTCCTGAAACCTTCAGGGGCAAGTTAAACTGTTCAGTTGCCTTGAGGCCACCATGCTGTGAGGAATCCCAAATTAACCCAGGGGGAGAGATTACTTGGAAAATTACTGACACTAAATAAAGAAAAAAATGCCCGGCTAGCTCTCAGCTGCCTAACTCCTCCCATCTTTCCAGAATGTCTGACTGCCATCACATGAAAGAGCTCCAGTTAGAGTCAAGAAGCATTTCCTGAATTCCTGATCCATAGAAACTGAGATAAATGCTCATTGTTTCATGCCTTTAGGTTTGGGGTGCCTGTTATACAGCGACAGGAATCAGAATAGTTGCGGTGTAGTAAATTACTTAGTGTGGCTTTTCTACCCATAAGTCTTTGTAAACTCCAAGGTGGGATTTTCTATGAGCAACTGAGGAGCTCCTGATTGCTGAAGTTGTCCACCTGGAGTATTTCTGTTGGGAGTGGCACAAAACAATGTTCTGGGAGGTGCCCACTCT
>NW_006922009.1:6942-8365 GCF_000298275.1 Orycteropus afer afer
GTCTGTTGTCTCCCAGACATTGTAATGTTGTTGTATTTGGATCTCTGTTAACTGTTTGTGAAGAGAAGCTAGTGGTGAGTCAGGCTCTTCTTGGTGCTTGTTTATCATTGGTCCATTGGTGGAGAAGGAAGTGGTAGCTCTCACTCAGTAATCAAAGCTTTCCGAACATGGACAAGCTTTCCATTCGCCCGCATCTGGAATGTCCTTGTGGTTCCTGGAAAGTGGAGCCTGTTCTTAAGTCCCTGGAATCTGGGAGAATGTTGTAAATATCCAAAATGTTCAAATCGCTTGCAAACATTCAAAATGGCTGCACCCTCCGGACAGGCAAAAGTCCACAGCTCAGCCCACCTTCCTCTTCGCTGTTTCCCCATTATTCATCCGTCACCAGAGCAGTCCTCTGTGTAGTCCCTGCCTAGCAGTGCTGATTTTTTAGGTTAATTCTCAGGTCCTACCACAACTTGGCAATATCCAAGCTGTCTGTGCTGTCAGAATTGCTGCTAGACTGCTGCTCTGTCATGTCTCCTTTTTTGGTGTTTTCATGCAAATTTTTCTATATCCTTTCCATCAAAGCACAGGGCTCCAGAATTATCTTCTATATCTGTGTTAATTGGTTCCCCTTTTCTTTGTTGAAGAGGGTCTCTGCAGTTTTTCTGCCTATTCTGCCATCTTATTCATGTATGATGCTCTTGGTGTCATCCCACAACTTGTCTGGTCTTTGGTCATCTGTATTCAATGTGTCAAATGTATTCTTGAGATGGTTTCTAAATTCAGGTGGGATATATTCATGGTTTTACTTTGGCTCCTGTGGACTTGCATTGTCTTCAATTTCAAGTTGAACTTGCATATGAGCAACTGATGGTCTGTTCCACACTCAGCTCCTGGCCTTGTTTTAAGTGATGATACTGAGCTTCTCCATCTCCTCTTCCCACAGATGTAGTCGATTTGATTCCTGTGTATTCCATCTGGTAAGGTTCACGTGTGTAGTCACTGTTTATGTTGCTACAAAAACGTATATGCAATGAATAAGTCAGTGGTCTTGCAAAATTCTATCATATGATCTCCATTATTCATCATTCCTATCACTGAGGCCCTATTTTTCAGGTAATGATCCTTCTTCATTTCCAAGAAGTAATACTTATCAATACATTTTGATTGCATATTTGGTCAATTTCCAACTACAGAAGTTGGTAAAAATCTTTAATTTCTTCATATTTGGTTTTAGTGGTTGGTATATGGAAGATGGGGCAATCTACTTCCATAGTGATACTGCCTTGGAAACCCAAGGAGGGGTCTCTATGAGTCGGGTCCGACTCGACAGAACATAACAACAAAAACAACACATATAAATTTGAATAATAGTGGTATTAACTGGTGTTCCTTGTAGGTCTATGGATATTATCCTGTCACCGATAGCACTGTACTT
>NW_006922009.1:12215-16638 GCF_000298275.1 Orycteropus afer afer
CCATATTCATTGCAGCACTATTTACAATAGCAAAAAGATGGAAACAACCTAGGTACCCATCAACAGAAGAATGGATAAGCAAACTATGGTACATACACAAAATGGAATGCTATGCAACACTAAAGAATAATGTAAAATCTATAAAACACTGTATAATATGAAAGAACTTGGAGGACATTATGTTGAGTGAAATAAGTCAATCAAGAAGGACAAATACAGTATTAGTTTATTATTGTAAAAAGTTAAGGAAAGGTTTATATGTGGAAGGAACTTTTTTTGTTGGTTATCAGAGGTGGGAGGGGAGAGGAGGGATCACTGCAAAAATAAGTAAATTAAAATGCTGTTTGTTTTAGGCTTGTGAAGCCAAGGACCAGACCCTGAATGTTGGCACCCCACTGCAGCTCCTGGGTAGCTAAATGACCTCCTTCATAAACATCTCTATTTCCTTGCTCTTTAGCCTTAACACAAGAATGCAAACTAGAGCATTGTTAATGTACAATATCACCAGTTGAATGAAGATATTTTAATCTCCAATTATTATACCTAGTGGTGACCATATTGTAGTGCAACTGTTAGATTCACATATTGTTGGTGGCATATGTTTGGAATGAAGGCATTTAGATCTTTCCACCTAATAGCTTCATCCCTTAGGATGATCTAGAAGGAAGCAGAAGTTATATGCACAAAGCTATTTACTGTAGTGATATTTATAAGTCAGAACTAACATATATCTAAAATTTGGGGAATGCTTGAGTAAATATGGAACATACCCTGATGGAATGTTATGGAGCCATTAAATATAAAATTATAACAACACTGACATAAAATACTAATTTAAAAAGTGGAATACCAAAATACATAAGATTGTTGTTGTCGGTAGCCATGGAATTGCTTCTGATTCATCGCGACATTTCGTATAACAGAGGGATGTGCTGCCTGGTCCTGCACCATCTTCATGGTCCTTGCTATGTTTGAGTCCATTGTTTTGGCCACTGTGTCAGGCCATCTCACCCAGGGCTTCCGTTGCCTTTGCCAACCCCTTTCCTTGACCAACCATGATGTTCTTCTTTAATGGTTGTTCTTCCTGATGGCATGACCAAAGTAAGCAGCCATCTTCATTTCTAGAGACCCCTCCTTGGGTTTCCAAAGTGGTATCTCTACGGAAGTAGATTGCCAAATCTTCCTTTAGAGGGATGCCTGGTGGGTTTGAACTGCCAGCCTTCTTTCTGGTTAGCAGTCAATGCCTTAGGCACTATGTTACCAGAGTTCCCTGTCTAGGAATAGATATCTAAAAATATGAATGAATTAGACAGACTAGAAGAATGTATAGGAAAGAAATGTCCATCGTTGCTTTAGAGTAATAGGATTAGAGGTATTTATCTTAGAAATTTGTTTTAAAATACAACATTGTGTTTACAATGAAAAAATTTTAAAGAGCAAAGGTGAGTTTCTTTTATTTTTATAAAAATGTAATAATACAGACTAGTCACTCATCATTTCAGTGGATATGACAGGTAATAGAGCTCTGGTGGCATAGTGCCTAAGGCATTTGACTGCTAACAGAAAGCTGGTGGTTCAAATCCACCAGCCACTCCTCAGAAGGAAGACTGGGCAATCTACTTCCGTAGAGATACTGCCTCGGAAACCCAAGGAGAGGTCACTATGAGTTGGATTTGACTTGATGGCAGTGGGTTTGGTTAAGATTTTTCTTTAGAGGTGAAAGTGAATGTCTGTAGATTGGCTCATTTGATACCCAGTCCAGCTCTATTTTAGCTAGTTTAGGAGCTCTGGTGGTATAGTGGGCTTGCCCATTTGGCTGCTAACCAGAAGGTTGGCAGTTCAAACTCACCAGTTGCTTTGCGGGAGGAAGATGAGACAATCTACTTCCATAAAGATTTAAAGCCTTGGAAACCCAGTGGGGGTCACTGTGAGTCAGAATCAACTCAATGGCAGTGGGTTTGTTTTTTGTTTTTTAGGAAGATAAAAATGACATTTTTCAGACTCCCTTGTAGCCTGAATTCTACACGTTACCTAGGTTCTACCAAGCCCAAGTACCCCCATGGAATCAAGAGGTGGCAGCCACACATTGATGTGGGCAATTACAGAGGTGGTATCTTGTTCTTTGGGGCAGCTGTGGAAATTCCCAATGTCCAGTCCCTTACATCATAGGATTTTAGTGGTGGCGGCAGCAGCAGTGGTTTTCCACAGAAAGTCCCACAGTGTGGCTGGGCATTTCTCCTGGCAGCACTGCCCTGGCCACATTGTTCCTGGGACTCCCAGATATTCAGTGAACTAATTCCCTTTACACTAGCTGTAATTTCTGTTTAGCTAGAGTAGATTTCTATTGTCTGCATCTAAAAACTGTCAGTTAACATTTGCTTGCAAAGTTAGCTTTAAAATCAATCTTCATAGATTTCCTGATACTAAAGGGAAAAAAATGGTCATTCAGTATTTGAAGGAGGCCTGGTGGTATGATAGTTAAGCACTTGGCTGCTAACCAAAAGTTTGGCACTTCAAACCCACCAGCAGCTCCTTGGGAGAAAAGATCTGGTGATCTGCTCCCATAAAGATTTCAGCCTCAGAAACTCTATGGGGCAGTTCTACTTAGTCACATGGGGTTGCTATGAGTTGGAACTGACTCAACAGCAAACAACAACACAACAATTCACTATTTAGAAATACAAGAATGTTTCCTTTTACACGAACCTTCTACAGTATCATGTGTCAGGAGGTGGGGGTGCTTCAGTCTAATCTGCTGAGGCACCTGAGTGGTGGAATCCCTGGTCTCAGTTCGAGTCTGTGCCAAGGCTGCTGTGGCATTCCACATGTTTGAGGACATCAGGCTGACTTCTGAGGTGGACCTTCTACCACCCTGATTGTATCAAGGCCTGACGAGCCTCTTCAGCAAGAACCTACACTAACAGAAGCAGGCATCAGCTGCTGGAATAAACTTTCATGTCACAAATGGGAAACAACCTTTAGGTTTTCCAGCAAATAATGTTCTTCATACTATACCACAGTGACAAGGAAATAGGTTGAATCTGACTATCACACTTTTCAGAAACTTCTCTGGTCCCAGAAATTTTTTAAAATAAGCAGTTATATTTCTTACATGGCTATAATATAAATTTGTACTTCAAGACAATTTTCACTTAAGTGTTTTAAATACAGTATTTTATTATTCTATTATAGAATTTCCATTCCAATTACAAAGGTATAGATGGCCAATGCATAAAAATTGGAAAACAGAAAAATGCAGAGGCAAATTAATTCACTCAGAAGTTCACATAATAGCCACTGTTAATATTTTAGTGAAAAATATTTTTAATATGTTTTCCATGTTTTGTATTAATAAAATTGATGTCAAATGGTATATGGTGGTTTTAAACTTTCTTTTCCCATCTATAAGTATGTTATGAACATTTTTTTCAAACAAAAATATTTCAATAACTTGAATTTTCATGGTTTGATTTTTTTTAATAATTTGCTTAATTATTGCCAATCCAGGTAATTTCCATTTTTCTTTTATAATTGATATTTGATGGTTTAATAATACTGAAGTATTAAAAGATGATTTTCACTATAGTCATATCTTTAACAAATGTAATAATTCAAAATTATATTTTCTATTGGCAATATAGAATAGTGGTAAAACACAGGAAACTTAAAGTCTTGGTAGAATCTGATTTTTTTTAAAAAAAGCAAGAACAATGACAAAAATTTTAGAGTTAGTGATGACAGAATATTATCCATACATTGAATTTGAGAGTAAAAAAGAAAATTAAAAAAAAAAAAAGCCCAAACTAGCATTATGTTGTAAAGTTAAATATTTGCATAGTCTTCAAACTAGCAAATCCAATCCCAGTATACTACTATGAAACTAAAACCAAACTCACTACCATCGATTTGATTCCTACTCATAGCGACCCCCATTGGGTTTCTGAGGTGGTAAATCTTTATGGAAGTAGATTGCCCAGTCTTCCTTCCACAGAGAGGCTTGTGAGTTTGAACCACCAACCTTCTGGTTCGCAGTCTAATGCCTTAGGCACTGTGCCACCAAAGCTCCTAGTATACTACTATATACTAAAGATAATACTTAGGACATGTGTATCAGGAGATGTGTTACAATGATTTCATAGCAGGACTGCTTCTATTATGAAAAACTAAACAGAAATCTGGAAACTGTTCAAATGTCCCAAAGAGGATTCCAACAGGAGTCAAGGATGGTGGTTAGGAAAGGGGCTCTGGAATTCACAGAGGGCTTGGTCCCATGAAGAGGAGAGGTGCCTATGGCCTTTAGTTTTTAGTAATGATAGAAGCCTGGGTGGGAGGGTGGAGGGTTTTCAAAAGAATGCTGGAACCAGAGATAGTTTTGATCAGTGTTCTTGTCAGGTATTTTCAAAAAGGTTTTTTTTTTTTTTTT
>NW_006922009.1:17073-19064 GCF_000298275.1 Orycteropus afer afer
TATGCCTGTCTTTTGCTTGGCTGGAAGCCACAGGTATGGGTTCAATTCCATACCTGATGGGCAGCTAGGGGCCATAGTCTCAGTGGTTCCACCAGGCTCTATCGGACCAGCAAACCTGGTCCCTGCCCCCCTTCCGAGGTGGTAAATCTTTACGGAAGCAGATTGCCCCATCTTCCTTCTGAGGAGCAGCTGGTGGGTTTGAACCACCAACCTTCTGGTAAGCAGGCAAATGCCTTAGACACCGCATCATGAGAGCTCCTTATGTAACTCAATAAACCATTAAAATCAGGAAGTTAATATATACTGCCATCTAGTCCTCAGACCTCACTTAAGTTTTGCTAAATATTCCCATAAGGTCCTATTCCTGTGGGATCCCACAAAGCGATCCCATTCTCTGAAACAGCACCTCAGCCCTTCCTTGACTTTCATGACCTTGACACTTTTGAAGATTACGGGTTGGTAACTGTGCAGAATACCCCTCAGTTTGGTCTTATCTGATGTTTCCTCAAGTACCAGCAGGTTGATGATTTGCTCAGGCACTCTTCTGTTACCTTTTCAGGTGGAATTTAGGCAAAATGTATACCATCATTTTGGAGTCTGGACAAGTTGTGTTGGGACTGGATTTGGGTCTCAGAGAGACCTGAGTTGGAGAGAAAAGACCTGTGATCATTCAGCCTCACCTGGGCTGTGGGAAGGCTGGTATAGGTGAGTTAAGTGAGAGTATTAAAAGGTGTTTGGGGTAATTCACCATCTGAATTTTGTGGTTTTTAAGAGGCCATATTTAGAACCACAGTATACTTTTTTCCATTTAAAACCAACAGTTTGTAGTTTTAATTTTTTTAAGTATCTACCATTTTTGTTTAAAGAGCCCAGTGAGTTTAGGGTAGCTATGCTAATGTTCCAAATGCTTTCTTGAGGTAGTGATGAACAGCATTTCCCTAATAAATACACATTATTCATAGGAGTTCCACAATGTTTCTCCCAGTGAGATAATACCAAAAAAACCAAACTCACTGCCATTGAGTCGTTTCTGACTCACAGCCACCCCTCTTTGGGTTTCTGAGGCAGTATCTCTATGGAAGTAGATTGCCCAATCTTCCTTCCGAGGAGTAGCTGGTGAGTTTGAACTGCCAGAGTTCTGGTTAGTAGTCAAATGCCTAAAATGTTGCTTGTGAGAAATAGGAGGTTTGCTGACCCTGGAACAGCTTGAATGTGGGTGAAAGGGAGGAGTTAGCATCTTAAAAATTACACTCTGGAATGGAGATTTAACATTATAATGAGACATGCTAAAAGCCACCATCTTTGAATCCCTTACTTTGTATACTTAACCTGTAATCATATGAAATTGTATGTATTATTATGATGTAATACCCATCCTATGAAAGACACTTGGAGAGTGCTTAGAGGCAGACATAGTCTGAGGGATTCCCCTTTTTGTCTCAGCTTGTGCACAAATTTAATAAAAGCCATGTCTTTTGCTCTTCACTTTGGTGTGTCCTTATTGGCTTAAGTCACTCAGGGCAACAGACTCAGTGATTGGCTGGTATCAATTTTCTGACCATAGAGGGACTCGCCATTGGGGTGCACCTGTATCCGCAGTCTGCCCTGGGCTGCCAGGATTGATAGCTTTACCAAGTGCATACTGGAACCATTTCTTCCAGAGGTAGACTTTCTGACCCGAAGGGGCACAAATAAACCATGGACTAAAAGGTGACACTACCAGTGAGGAGTTTGAAAACAGCTTAACAGTGAGTGCCCTGGGAAGTAGGAGTTCGAGACCCCTGTATGGAAGGTAAAGTCCCGTGGGTTCAACAAAGGATAAATAGCTGAGACCAAGTAAGGCATAGCTGGCAAAGTTAATTTGGTGATTAGCTGACACCAGGTAGCAATAGCATGTGAAGCTAATCTAGTCAACAAAACATAGGTTCCTCCACAGAAGGAAAATGGGTAATTAGGTTAGCTGAATTCCAGATTGCAGTCCCCTGGGTATG
>NW_006922009.1:21631-22108 GCF_000298275.1 Orycteropus afer afer
ACATATTGTATAATTAAGAGAATTGCCAAATTTCCTTAAGTTAAAATTGATATACCAATATTATTTGCCTAACAATCTCAGTATATTCTAATTATTTAGTATTGTGCCTCCAGGTTATCATGTGCTATATTTAAAATTATTTGTAGTAGGACAAACAATAGTGCTCCCTGCTCCTTAGACCGTTCATCTGCCCCTAGGAGCCCCCTGGAATCTGAGGCTTTAACCCCTTCTCATATCTGCAGCAGTGTCAGATTTAGACTAAGAAAAAGACAAGGGATGTTCCCCCTTTGGCAAGTCCTGGCCCTGAATGTTGAGAACCTAGATAATCAACATGATTTTTATAGGACAGAGTGTACCTGATACTAGAAAGTAGGCTCTGGAGTAGGAATGGGAATTTCACAATTAATGGAAACTTGCAGGTTTATACAAACCAAGAGCAGGCACAGACACACGGACACACACACACACACACACACA
>NW_006922009.1:39247-44508 GCF_000298275.1 Orycteropus afer afer
TTATCACTTCCTTAGTTGCTTTTGTTTTAGTATTTGCTGAATATTTATGCTGGTCCTCTTTTTTGATGTGAAGATTTATCTTTTTTATTTGAGGTTATCCTGTGATTTATAGTTTTCTTTTCAAGTTTAAAATAGTCCGTTCTATCTTGTAGTTGTCACGACTTCCCTACCATCTACAAGTTCTGTAATAACACAGTATTTTCTCTCTTTTTGGTTTGTAGTAGTCCTCATTTGTCAATTGATGTCACTGGTTCTCTGTTTATAATCTTGTAGGCTTATTTACTTTGGGTACTTCCATAGCTGGTTTGGTTTCTAGGTTTTATCATCAAGTATATTAATTGTCAGTCATTGTTTGCTGCTGTTGCTTCTCTGTGCAAAGGGCTCCCTTTAGCATCTCTTGTAAGATTGATTTGGTTTTAACAAATTCCCTTAATTTCTGCTTATCTGGAAATGTCCTAATTTCACCATCATATTTGAGGGACAGTTTTACTGTGTACATAATTCTTGGTTGGAGATTTTTCTCTTTCATTGTTTTATATATACCATCCCACTGTCTTCTTGCCTGCATGGTTTCTGTTGAGAAATCCAAGCTTAGTCTTATTGGTTGCCCCTTGTAGGTAACATTTCATTTTTCCTCTGCTGCTCTCATGATTTTTTCTTTGTCTTTGGTTTCAGTAAGTTTGATGATGATATGTCTAGGTGATTTTTTTTTGGGATCTATCCTGTTTGGGGTTTGTTGGACATCCTGCATGGACATGTTCTCATCTTTCATCATACCAGGAAAATTCTCTTCCAACAAATCTTTGACAATTTTCTCTGTGGTTTTATTTGTCTCTTCCTGTTCTGGATTCCAATTACATGTAGGTTATTTGTTTTGATGGTATCCCACATGAATCTTAGGCTTTCTTCGTTTTGTTTTGATCGTTTTTCTGATTTATCCCTTTCCAAAGAAGTGTTCAGGTTTTGCCTTCAGTTGCTCTAATTCTATCTTCCATTGATTTGCTTCTCTCCTTTGCCCATTCAATGGGTTACCTATTTCTGAAAATTTACTATTAATCTTCTGGATTTCTGTGTGTAGATTTTAGTTCATTTCTAATTTTTCATTTATTTTGTCATTTTGTTCTTGTATTGTCTTTCAAAATTATTCTGGAGTTTTCTCTATGCTTTCCTTGATCTGTCTCTCAATTTGTTGAAGATACCTAAATATAATTATTTTGAATTCCTTATCAGGGAGTTCCAATGCAGCATCTTCCTCAGGGATGTGTGTTGGGTCTGTGTCCTGGTCCCTTGTTTCTCCTGCTTTATCTTGCTTCTTTGTGTGGACTGTGCTGCTCTGTTGCCTCCGAGGCATTGTGACTTTTTTTTTGTGTTTATATTTAACTGGTGATTGTATGTTGAATCACATGCCCACTATTTTCATTTTCTTTGTTTTGTTTCTGTGTTATCTATACAAGCAGGGTACTGTGCTCCTCTATTCACTAGTTGACAGCACTTCTACACTCACCACCTATCTCCTTTCCTGTTGTCAGCCTCTCATATGTTCCTGCTGACCTTGGCAAACAGAGCCTATTCTTAGGTTGCTGGAATCTGAAAGGGAATGCTATCGCTTTAAAATCCAAAATGGTTGCCACTTGTAAACATTCAAAATGGCTACACTCTCAGTCACTTTAAATACCCAAAATGCCTGCCCCTTATAAACATTCAAAATGGCTGTGCCCTCAGTTACTTTAAATATTCAAAATGGCTGCTGCATGTAAACTATCAAAATGGCTGTGCCCTCTGGACAGCGGAAAGTCAACAGCTCAGGTTGTCTCCCTCCTTGCTGTTTCCCTTCCTAGTCATAGGCCATCAGTGCAGTTGTCCCTGCCACCCTTGGTGACTAGGGCTGATTTTTAGGCCAATTCTGAGGTCCCAACACCACTTGGAAATATTCAGGCTGTTGGTCTCGTCAGAGTAGCTGATATTCCACTGCTCCGACCTTCTCTGTACTCAATGTTTTCGTTCAGGTTTTTCCACTGATTGGTGCCTAATTCACTTCTGTATAGTTCCTTTCAAAGCTCAGGGCTCCAGGATTATCTTCAGTATCCCTGTCCATTAGTTTTTCTTTTCTTTGTTGAAGAGGGTCTGTGTCGCTTGTCTGCCTATTCTTCTATCTTACTGGAAGTCTTCTATAGAGAGAATTCTTAAAAGAGCAGAATGCTCAAGAGCTTTTTTAACTAGTTAAGCTATGCTATTGTTCAATTTTAAGAAGACTTCAGGGGATATTTTTGGCTTAAGGTTTAAAGATGATCTCAGATGAATAGTTTCAGGGTTAACCACCCTCCATGTTTCCAGGAAATCTAGAGTCCACGAAAATTTGAAATTCTGTTCTATATTTTCTGCTTTTGATTGGATCCCTCTACAGAATGTTTTGTCAAAGTGTTCAGTTGTTTTTTGCATTTTTTAATGAAAAATCCAACACTGTACCCTTAACATTGCCTCCAAAAGCCACATTATTCTGATTCTACAGATATGTCTTCTTTTCTGGACTGGAAGCCCCAACTTGTCCTTTCCTAAATCTGTGTCAGCACTAGCATGGCTTGGAGAGAGCAAAGCTCTAAATTTGAAAAATGACAGCTTCAGGATCCTATCCTTGTAATTCCAAAATCTACTTTCAAGCTCACATATTCCTCCCACAGGATCTTTTTGGGTTACCATTGCCATAGCATTCTTCTATTTATCCTTCCATTTCATAGCACTAAGCCAATGAGGTGTTAAAAACATCCACTTCATAACTGAAGCCTAAGTCAGAGTAAACTTGGTGTGGAAGATAACATTTATATAACTATTAAAAACAAAAAGAAAGTATCAAGTGACAAATGTGGAGGAGAATTTCTAGAGTTTAGAGGATGAAGAGATTATGTTCTTTTTATTATTCTAATAAAGCATTAGCAATGGGTCTTTTGTGGCTATTTATAGGAATGCACCTGTTAAAACCTTCATATTGTTTTCTAATCATCCTCTAAAAAAGTTAATTAAATATGTGAAGAACTTCCTTACAGTTTGCCTTGCAGGAATTAGAATTAGTATTAACAGTTATAGCTTTTATAGTCTGTGTGGGGTGGCTGCCTGCTCCACTTGTTTAGGGTTGTGGAATAGATGGCCTGGTTTTGGGTGCCACTTCTACACTTATTAGTTGTGACCACTTCAGCAGATCTTAACTTCTCTGTATTCTGGGACACTTGAATAACAGTACAGTTTACTTTATACATTCTATTGTGAAGATTTAAATAGAATGCTGCTTCCAAAGAGCTTAGAATACTGCGTGGAACTTAGTAAGTGATTAATAAATGTTAGCTATTACTCTCCTTTTCAGTAAAAGGAGATGATAGTCATTCAAAAGATTTTTTTGTTTTTTTTGTATTTTTTCCCCTTTACTTAAACAAAATCACTGAGAAGAAAAGAAGTCAGTATTGAATGAGTGGAGGATAAAATGCAAACCATAGTTCCTTAGTTTTGTTCAAGACATTTGGCTAAACTAAATAGAAGCATCAGTTTATATACATTTTATTTTATGTGTTTCTTTTTGCAGTGGAAAAGCCAGGTTTCCTGACTGAAAGAGGCTCATTGTTATTAGTTCTTGCCTTCCTTCTTCCCAAACTGCTAGCTCTTACCTTCCCCCTTCCAACTGTTTACTTTAAAAATCTCAAGGTCAAGTGTCATAGTTATCTAGTGCTGCTATAACAGAAATACCACAAGTGGGTGGCTTTAACAAACACATGTTATTTTCTCACAGTTTAGGATACTGGAAGTCAGTATCAGGGTACTGACTCTAGGGAAAGGTTTTCTCTCTGTTGGCTCTTGGGGAAGGCCTTTGTCTCTTCAGCTTGTTTCCAGGTTCCTTGGAGATCTCCATGTGCCTTGACATCAATCTTCCCCCATCTCTGCTTCTTCTGCTTGCTTGTTTAGTCTCTTTTATATCTCAAAAGCAGTTGACACAAGATACACTACTACACTAGTTCTGTCTCATTAACGTTATAGAGATAACCCATTCCCAAATGGGGTTATAACCACAGACGTAGAGGCTAGAATTTACAACACATTTTTGGAGGACACAATTCAGTCCATAACATCAAGCCTCTTATATCTTCCTTAACTTAGAAGATGTATTAGCATTTTATCTGAGTTTTAATTTGTGGTTAATTTTTCTTTTTCTCAGTGATGTAGGATATCCTTCCAGGAGAAAGAGTAGAATTTATTTTGCTGACTTTCTGAATTTAATTTGCTAACCCAGTGCTCTTCTGACAGCAGTAAATGTGGCCAAAATACAGGAGTTTTCTGTTTTTAAAAAAGTGAAACTTATTTTTTTTGTTTTAATATTTTAAACATTAACAAAAGTATAAAGGATATAGTTTAATGAATCCCCATGTATCCATCACCATTTACTCTTTTTTAGAATGGTTTTATTGAGATGTAATGCACCTACCATACAATTTATCCCTTCAAGCTTCCAAGAGTATCTTCTAGTGGAATCTCACAGGATGCTCTTAATTGCCTCAGCAGTGAATTGTGGCAACTCATATGAAATATTGTTTACGGGGAAGTTTGTTAGAGGTATATAACCCAGAGTTCTTATGGGGATTAGTCATGTAGGCACCCTGTACCTATCAGGTACCAAATTTCATGACTTCAGGAGGGAAATCAGGTGTTTATACTTCGTTTATACAAAACCAGTTTAGGCACTGAGAGGCACTCTTACTTGTTAGGCTAGTGGGAATCCTATGTAGTATTCAGATGGGGAAGGGGAGGAACATTATGACTAGGTTGCAAGAAAGTAATGTATCTTTGTCTTGGTGGTCCAATGGTGTGACGTATTACAACTTTCCTAACTATCTGGAGTTCATAAAAGGAGCTCTGGTGGTATAGTGAATTTGACAGTTAACCAGAAAGTTGGTGGTTCAAACCCACTAGTCACTCCACAGAAGGAAGACTGGGCAATCTACTTCTGTAAAGATTTAACACCTTGAAAGCCCAAAGGGAGTCGCTATGAGTTGGAATCAACTTGATGGCAGTGGTTTGGTTTGGTTTGGTTGGAGTACATAAATGAGAATATATGACATTCATTAAATAATGTTACTTCCTTCTCAAATCCAATAAATGTACAATAAAAGGGTTTATTACATTTCTTTAAGACTTGAATTGGGAGTTCCGGCAAGATGGCGGACTAGGCAGAAAGACTGCACAGACCCTGTTCAACAAAGAAAAGGGAAACCAATTAACAC
>NW_006922009.1:51768-53667 GCF_000298275.1 Orycteropus afer afer
TGTTGGCTTGGGACCATAGTCGCAGGGGACATCAAGCTCAATTGGCATAACATATTATACAAAACACTGTTCCACCTCCTACTCCTAGCTGCCCCTCAGGTCTGGAATTGAACCCACTCCTGTGGTTTCCAGCCAAACAAAAGACAGGCATATGAGTTGAACATTTACACTAGGTAGATATACTCCTTGGAGAGAACAATCATGGGAGAATAGAAGGGCTGTGTATGCACAGGGAGACAGCTCAGGGGACAGGTTTGCATGGAGGGAAGGACATAGGGAAGAGGTAATTATAGGGAGGAAGTGGGAGGGAAGCTATTACATTGTGGTAAATTGTAGTCAATGTCATGACACAAAGTATATGTGAACTGCTGTATGGAAAGTGAATTCACCCTGTAAACTTTCACCCAAATCACAATTAAAATAATAAAAAAAAATAATGCAGTAGAGCATTTAGTACAATACCTGGCACTTAATAAGCACCCAATTACTGTTAGTCATTGCTATAGTTTTTATTTCTTCTTATGATTTTCTTTATATCCTTTTCTGAATTGTTTAGAATCATCAAAGCAAACTTATTGCCTCCTGAACTTTTCACTGAATCTTTTGAGTTGCTATTGTCTATTTGATCTCATATAATAATTCTTTAAAAGGGCACAATGCTTGTGGCAGAAATTATTTTCTAATTAAGTTAAATTATTGTTTGATTTAAAGATGACTTCTGGGGATAGTTTCAGTTTAAAGTTTAAAGATATCCTCAGGGCAATAGTTTCGGGGGTCATCCAGCCTACAGGACCTGAACTTTTCACCACCACATTACTTTCGGCTAATATCTTGGCCAACTTTGTATAGATACAAGTGGTCTCAGTGTTTATGCTTAGCTCACACTGAAGGCCTGAAGTTAAGAAACAGGTAGATCTACATTAAAAAAGAAAAATATTCCAGTGATCATTTAAATCAGTGTAGCATGAAGGAAAAGTTCATTTATGTTAGATAAGTGAACTCTTTTAGGATCTTAGGCATGTGATGTTTGTATTGTAATTTCCAAAGTCCATCAATAGAAGATACCAAACCCATTGCAATCAAGTTGTCGATTCCAACTGATAATGACACTATAGGGCAGGGTTTCACTTCTCATAGAGTTTCCAAGGCTGTAATCTTCAGAAGCAGACTGCTACATCTTTCTCTTGTGGAATGGCCAGTGGATTTGAACCACTAACTTTTCAGTTAGCAGTTGAATGCTTAACCACTGTGCCATCAGGGCTCTTGCCCTAACAGGGGTCCTGTTTCACCCTATCTTCAGTGGAAGCTAGGGCTGGTATATCCTCATACTAGATGAGTAATCAAAGCACAGAAAGGTTATGTGAATTGCCTGAGAATATACAAGTAGTTTGTGGCATAAATGGACCTGTAATTCAGTTCTCGTGGTTCTTTTCACTGTGACTGTTTCTCTTCCTTCTTGCCTTTCTATAACTTAGAACAAGGAGAGACAATAAACACTTGAATGCTTGTGATGTACCATTTTCGGCACTAGCCATTTGACAGATTTGATCTCATTTGTTCTCGGCAACTCAATGAGGAGGAGATACTGCATTCTTTCTAATGACAAGACTGTGGGGAAGTTAAGTAGCTTTTGCTAAGGCTGTATGTGCTAATTATTATGGGTAGAACTGGAACCTTGATCCTTTAAAAAGTATATACATATATATACATACACATATACGTATACATATACATATATATATATGTAGGCACTGAAACAAGGCGGGCTTGTGCTTACTCACTGATCTGCACTGAACACGTTTCCCTTGTTACCCTACCGAGAGGGACCAGGTCTTCGGGAGCAAGGTAAGCACAGGCATAGCACAGAGTAGCAGGCCGGAAGAGCAGGAGGAAGGGGTG
>NW_006922009.1:54782-58023 GCF_000298275.1 Orycteropus afer afer
ATTGCAAATACCTTTTTTCAACAACACAAATGCTGGCTATACACATGGACTTCACCAGATAGAGTACACAAGAATCAGATTGACTACATCTGTGGCAAGAAGTGATGGAAAAGCTCAATAAATATATTGAGCCAAATCAAGGCCAGGAGCTGATTGTGGAACAGACCATCAACTACTTATATGCAAGTTCAACTTGAAGTTTAAGACAATTAAAATAAGTCAACAAGAGCCAAAATATGATCTTGAATATATCTTTCCTGAATTTAGAGACCATCTAAAGAATAGATTTGATGCATTGAACACCAATGACTGAAAACCAGAAGATTCTGGGATGACATCAAGAACATCATCCATGAAGAAAGCAAGAGGTCATTAAAAATATGAGAAAAGGGAAAATACCAAAATGGATGTCAGAAGAGACTCTGAAACTTGCCCTTGAGCAGAGAATTGCTAAAGCAAATGGAGGAAATGACAAGATGAAAGAGCGGAACAGATTTCAAAGAGCAGCTCGAGCAGACAAAAGCTAATTACTTTAATGAAGTGTGCAAAGACCTGGAGTTAGAAAACCAAAAGGGAAGAATGCACTCGGCATTTCTGAAGCTGAAAGAACTGAGGAAAAAATTTAAGCCTTGAGTTGCAATATTGAAAAAATTCTATGGGCAAAATTTTGAATGATGCAAGAAGTATCAAAAGAAGATGGAAGGAATACACAGAATCACTGTATCAAAAAGAACTAGTTGATCTTGATCCATTTTAGGATGTAGCATATGTCCAAGAACCAATGTTATTGAAGGAAGAAGTTGAAGCTGCACTAAAGGAACTGGTGAAGAATAAGGCTCCAGGAATTGACAGAAAACACATTGAGATGTTTCAACAAATGGATGCTCTGCTGGAGGCATTCACTTGGCTTTGCCAAGAGATTGGGAAGACAGCCACCTGGCCAACTGACTGGAAGAGATCTATATTTGTACCCATTCCAAAGAAGATAATCCCACAGAATATGGAAATTATTAAACAATATCATTAATATTGCATGCAAGTAAAATGCTACTGAAGATAATTCAAAAACGGTTGCAGCAGTATATTGACAGAGAACTTCCAGAAATGGAAGCTGGATTCAGAAGAGGATGTGGAATGAAGGATATCATTGCTGATGTCAGATGGATCTTGGCTGAAAGCAGAGAATACCAGAAAGATGTTTACTTGTGTTTTATTGATTATGCAAAAGTTTTTGATTGTGTGGATCATAACAAACTGTGGATAACATTGAGAAGAATGGGAATTCCAGAACACTTAATTGTACTCATGAGAAACCTATACAGAAACCAAGGAGGCTGTCGTTCAAACAGAACAAGGGGACACTGCATGGTTTAAAATCAAGAAGGGAGTGTGTCAGGTGTCAGGGTTGTATCCTTTCACCATACTTATTCAATCTGTATTCTGAGCAAATAATCCAAGAAGCTGGACTATATGAAGAATAATGTGGCATCAGGATTGGAGGAAGAATCATTAACAACCTACAGTGCACTGATGACACAACTTTGCTTGCTGAAAGTTAGGATGACTTGAAGTACTTACTGATGAAGATTGAAGAATATAATCTGCAGAATGGATTACATCTCAATATAAAGAAAACAAAAATCCTTACGACTGGACCAATAAGCAGCATCACGTCAAATGGAGAAAAGATTGAAATTGTCAAGGACTTCACATTGCTTGGTTCTACAATCGATGCTAATGGAAGCAGCAGTCAGGACATCAGACAATGTATAACACTGGGCGAATCGGCTGCAAAGGACCTCTTTCAAGTGCTGAGGAGCAAAGATGTCTCCTTGAGGACTAAGGGGCGCCTGACACAAGCCATGCTATTTTCAGTCACCTCCTATGCATGTGAGAGCTGGAGAATGAATAAGGAAGACTGAAGAAGAGTTGAGCTTTTGAGTTGTGGTGTTGGCAAAGAATGCTGAAAGTACCATGGACTGTTAAAACGACTAGCAAATTGTCCTGGAGGAAGTGCAGCAGAAATGCTTCTTAGAAGCGAGACTGACCACACTTCATCTCATCTACTTTGGTCATGTTGTCAGAAGGGACCACTCCCTGGAGAAAGATGTCATGTTTGGTAAGGTGGAGAATCAATGAAAGAGGGAAAGGCCTTCATTGAGATGGACTGACACAGTGGCAGTGGCGATGGGCTTAAGTATAGCAAGGAATCATGGAACTGGCACAGGACTGGGCAGTGTTTCGTTCTGCTGTGCATAGGGTTGCTATGAGTTGGAGATGACTTGACGGCATCTGAAAACAACAACAAAGTATGTATATATGTATGTATGTATGTGCAGTTATCTCCTAAATGTCTCAGAAAAGAGAATTAGCCTAATCGATAGGTAGAATTTCTCAGCCTGGCTTACCAATGGCATTTATATATATCTGATGTTTCCAACCATTTGGATTTGTAGCCCACAAAATACAAATATTTAAAGTTAATACAGAATGGTTCTTTTCAAAGATGTCCAAGTTTATCTGTTACGCCTTAAGAGATAAATAATTCATGGTGTGAAGTGGATTTTTATGATACATTAATACTTTCTTTTTAGAGTGAAAGAAAATGTCTTTATTTAAAGCCCGTGATTGGTGGTCTACTATTCTGGGAGAAAAAGAAGAATTTGATCAAGGCTGTTTATGTTTGGCTGATGTGGACAATAGTGGAAATGGACAAGGTGAGTAGTTTATGGCCATGCATTTTAGAGCAAACCTTTCCAGAGATGAACAAAAAAATGCCTTCTTTTAAAAAATATTTACTTTATACAGCTTAAGTAAACTATCATAATTTTGCCCTAATATTGCAGGTAGCTTTTCTTATTAAGTGATATTTAAGTAGAAGGCTAATATATAGAGTTATTTCTCTAATAAGGTATAGTTTTGAGTTGATTCTATCATATTTGCTGGAATTCATAGAAAAATAATATAAGGCATGACTTTTTAGTTTTCATTTGTTGAAAAATTAGGTTTTATAGGCTAGATCTAGTAAAACTATTTTAAATTTTTTATGTTTAGAAATCATTTGCCAGAAAAGTTATATATATATTTTATTTGATTGGAAAGCTATTCATATCAGAATGCAGAAATTAGTAGAAAACAATTTTCAAAAACTTGCTTTCTTTTCCACATTGTGATATTAAAAACAACATTCTATCTTATTATATTATTTTCTTTTCCTTGCATCTTTGCTTTTTTAAAGTGT
>NW_006922009.1:58658-59753 GCF_000298275.1 Orycteropus afer afer
ATAGTTGTATAGGCTGAAGATCGCATGGTGTACCAGTCACTTGGACTAATTGTTTCCATGCATCTTTGGTTTTCTTCATTCTTCTTTGCTCTGGATCAGGAGACCTATTGTTGCATCTAGATGGCCACTTGCAAGCTTTTAAGATTCCAGTCACTACTCATCAGAGTAAGATGTGGAACAGTGTTTTTGTGTAGTATGTTATGCCAGTTGAGCTCGATGTCCCCTCTGACTATTGAAATCTGTATTTAGTTTTAATAATTTATAGTCATGAGCTTTTTTGGAAGTCTATATAGTGTTTAGGAGCTCTGGTAGCGTAGTGCCTAAGGCACTTGACTGCTAACCAGAAGGCTGGCGGTTCAAACCCACCAGCCACTCCTCAGAAGGAGGAGTGGGCAATCTACTTCCATAGTGATACTGCCTCGGAAACCCAAGGAGGGGTCACTACGAGTCGGGTCCGACTCGATGGCACATAATATAGTGTTTGGCCTCTTAGAAAGAAAACTTCTTATAACTCTTCTTTTGTTCACTTTATATAGAAATTGTCCCTTTACATTTTTCTTTATTCTACTTCTTTTGCCTACATCTGTGGCAAGAGGTGATGGAAAAGCTCAATATCTTCACCAAAACAAAGCCAGGAGCTGATTGTGGAACAGACCATCAACCGCTCACATGCAAGTTCAACTTGAAGTTGAAGATAGTTAAAACAAGTCCATGAAAGCCAAAATATGACCTTGAATATATCCCTCCTGAATTTAAAGACCATCTAAAGAATAGATTTGATGCATTGAACACCAATGACCAAAAACCAGAAGAATTTTGGGGTGATATCAAGAACATCATGAAGAAAGCAAGAGGTCATTAAAAAGATGACAAAAGAAGAAAAGACCAAAATGGATGTCAGAAGAGACTCTGAAACTTGCCCTTGAATGGAGAGTAGCTAAAGTAAATGGGAGAAATGATAAGATAAAAGAGTTGAACAGAAGATTTCAAAGAGGAGCTTGAGCAGACAAAACTAATTACTGTAATGAAATGTGCAAAGACCTGGAGTTAGAAAACCGAAAGGGAAGAACACACTTGGCATTTCTCAAGCTGAAA